>NC_058368.1:23374000-23680750 GCF_018350175.1 Felis catus | reverse complement strand
TTTCTTCCTATGACCCAAATAATTCATTTAAGAGCAATATGTTTCTATAAATTTCCTTTGCTCAGAGGTTGTTTTGGTGAGCAAAATTCCTTGCTGGGAACATCTCCTGAGATGTTTACTGGTGAACTGAGAGTAAAAGGATGGTTTTGTCAGTGTGGATAAGGAAAGTGTGGCTTTATGGGACTATATCATTCAATGACTGCATCAAACTTCCTCTATTACATCAGTGGAAGAACCGGGACTGGAAACTTGCCACACGTGAGAAATCCCTGGTTGACCTCCATTTTTTGTGAAAGCAAATAGGAATATCTTGAATAATGGAAGTCCATCACTCTTGTTATCTATGCTCTTAACTATTTCCTTCTGAGCCACTCCAAAACAAAACCATAGTTTATCAATATAGACAGCTGATAGCCATCTTTCTCTTTGTTAATGGAATGATTGTTATAGCCTAAAAGCTAATGACACACATGAATCTAACAATTAGAAATGAGTCTATTTTGCCCAAAGGAAGATTCTTGGTCTACTTTGTAGTTTAAAAAAATACTCTCAGAACTCTTGGGCTTACAGAAAAATAATCTCTCTGAAAACTCATATTAATAACTTTAATATTGCATTAATATAATTTCTATCTTTAATATGTCAAGTACAATTGAAAATATTTTCAGTAATAAAAATATATGTATTATTTATACCTAACATGGAAGAGAGGTTGAATTTGCTTTGGACTTATTTGCTACGTACAATTTTTTCTTCATAATGGGAATAATCTGACATTTCTTAAAAGTCCCAGCAATTGGCACATTGTTTGGAAGCTCTTCTTCCAGTGTAACATTAGCATGCCTCCTTTTCTCATTTTCATATTCTTAGCCTCAACAGAAACCTAGAAACTTTTTTCCCCAACAAGTATTAAGGTAACTCTAGATCATTCGATTCCTTCTGTCAACCCTGCCACATCAGGCTTATTTTTTCCTTTAGTTTGGTGCCCTTTCTCTATCCTCTGCCTTCTCCCTTATCAAAACATGCTCTCAGGAACAGATCTGGTATCAGTCATTTTCACATGAGTGTGACTATCAGTTGCTATGCCATCTTGTTTCAGTAGGTGCAGGAATTAGGAAGTGGGCAAAAAAGGTAAATTGAGGAAGTAAGAGCCTTATAAACCTTCAAACTATTCTACACTTTCACCTTATTAGACCCAATGTAATACTTAGTCTGCAAGGGAGAAGGAAGTGTGTTCCTCTCCAATGTAGGAGTCAAATAAACCTGATGATAGGCTCCGTGATCTCCATGATCCTTGTTACCACCCCACCCCTCACGTGGGGCAGGAAGACACATTGCTCTTTGGATTTTGTGACTGTGATCCAGTAATTTGTGACCTTTTAATTCATTTCTTACTGGTCTGTATCCCTTTGTTTACTTTCTATTTTTCAATTAAAAGACTTCTCACACTATAACAAACCCTGTTCCTTTCCATTTTTTCCAACTGTATTCTGATGTTTCATTTCAAAAGAGATGATAAACCTAATGTTTCTGATGACCAGCTTTATCATCATACAAAATGTAATTTTAAATCATTGGACTAAGCATATTATTCATGTCACATCTCTTTAGCCCAGATAAGGAAGTCCAATCCTGTTGGCAAGTGACCAACAATATGTCTCTTGACTTACCAGTCCATTTCTTGATTGACTGGACTGTCATGACCCTGGGCATAGTAGGCATAAGAATGATAAATTGCCAGGCCAAGGAAGACCCCAAATGCTATGGAGAAAAAGGCCCTCTTGTGCAGAGATGGTTGCCTGGGTCAGGCAGACCTCTCATTCTGAAAAACTTGCCATTCAGAGTCTCCTTCCACAAGGAAACAGAGGCAGTGCAAATGCCTACTACCTACTCTTTGGGTCTGTCTCTAAAGAAGATGTTGAAATCAGTAGGAATAGAAATCAGAGAGTAGAAGCCAGAATAAGAGATTTCTCATGCCCAAACCTCAGCCAACCTTCCTGCTGATGCTATGAATGGTATGACAAAATGGCCTTTGTCCTCTGAGCCAGTGGAAGGGATGGAGACAGATCAGAGAGAATGAAAAGAGACCAAGCTTGCACAATAAGAACTTTTATGTGGAAGTCAAAGTGGATAAAGTCTGATTGTCCCTGGAGGCCTTTTGAAACCATTTCTTGGAACATTTAGCTTAGATTTTATAAAGATAAGGCATGTTTGTACATAACATGTCCAGAGCAGTCAGTACTCCAAATGGAAACAACACACTGCCCAGACTGCACTAGTCAGCGCTCATGATTTCCACACCCTTTAGTGTTTCTGAGTGAGTAGATGGCTCTAAGAGTGGCTCATCTAATAAGACCAGAGGAATAGGCAGCAAGGTGGACACGAGACATGAGAGTGTCTCTCATGCACATAAGAGTGAACATGAATGAAGGCAAAAGCATTGAAGCCTTGAACTGAAAAGGAACAACCATGAAGTCAACATGGAAAATGATGGAGTAACTGAATGTAGGAATTAAGTAGAGGAAGCACCTGCTGATATCTAGAGCAAAAATTCAGCCTCTGGTTTCCTATCTATCCTTTTCTAACTCAACATGCATTTCGCAATATTTCCAAGAAAAGAATTTGAGGATAAAATGACCCTTACTCATCTCCTTTTCAATGTCCCTCTAATGACCTTAAGATATTCAGCATTCCTAAAATTCTTTTTTTAATCTTTATTTATTTTTGAGAGAGAGACAGAGTGGGAGTGGGGGAGGAACAGAGAGGGAGACACAGAATCTGAAGCAGGCTCCAGGCTCCAAGCTGTCAGCACAGAGACTGATGCAGGTCTCAAACTCACAGACCGCAAGATCATGACCTGAGCTGAAGTCAGCTGCTTAACTGACTAAGCCACCCAGGCACCCTCCAGCATTCCTAAAATTCTAAGTCTTTTCTCTCCAGAACAGTTATCTGGGTACAGGACTAACACTGAAGTGAGAACTGTAGAGTAGGAAGAGAAGTGAGGGGAGCCTGGCAGAGGAGTGCACTCAGCTTCCTTCAAAGGGGAAGAGAGCCAAGACTTTGCTTCCAGTCTGGAGACAGAATTTAGCCCCTCTCCCCTACCACAGACAGATAAACCATAGAGTAAAAGAGAATATTTTGGCATCTGAATTTTGAGGGGAAGAGAGACTTTGGCTTGTACATTAGGAAGATGGATGGTCATCCTTATATTCCAATTCTCAAATTAGAACCATCCCTAACTTCTGTAATATACTATAATCAAAAATTTATGTTCTCATCTTCTCTGGCAGTTTCTGGTCTCAGAAACCCCACTCTAGGTAAGTAGAGACATTCCTGGTCCCTATTATCTTAGGAATATAATTCCCAACCCTTGTTCTCTTTCTGCTCCACCCCTGGTCATAGCTCAGGATATCATTAGAAAATGCTTCCCCGAGAGGCACCTGGGTGCCTTAATCAGTTAAGTGTCTGACTCTTGATTTCAGCTCAGGTCGCTATTTCACAGTTCGTGGGATCAAGCCCTGCGTCAGACTCTGTGCTGAACGTGGAGCCTGCTTGGGATTCTCTCTTTCCCTCTCTCTCTGCCCCTTTGTCCCTCCCTCCCTCTCTTTTTCTCTCTTTCTATCTTTCTCTCAAAATACATAAATAAACATAAAAAAAACAAAAAGAAAGAAAATTATTCCCTGAAAGTAGTGAGCAAATGGGAGTTCAACATGTGCATATGTGCAAACGGCTGCAATCAGTCGACAATGCTTGGCTGTTGAACTGAGAAGGTGAGTCTGGCTAAACCAGCTGGTCATAGTCTAGGCTCCCATTCTCCAGTACCGGTGTGCACATTGCCGCTGCCTTGATTTCTTTTTAAGACCATGATCTCAGAGTTAGAGTCCAAGAACATTTTCCCTAATAAACAATACTACCACAGCCTGAAGTTTCATCTTAGAAGGCAATTAATTACTTGATGCACTGAATCTAAAGTTGCTACTATAGTGAGGCTTCTATTGTCCCTAAAGAAGGTCACGTCCATGCATCTGAATTAAAAAGGAGTTAGTTATGCACAGCATTGTTCCTGGTATTCGCTGTGTCATTGCTTTATTCCAATATGCACACACATGTGGAACCAAGGTAGTTTCAGAGGGAGAATAGAGACATAAAAAAGCAGCAAGTCACTGAGAGTTATGAGAAAGAGGGAAAAAATTAGAAAAGGTGCTGTTGCCAAGCCCACAATTCCATGTCTGCAGTGACCTCTTTTATTCAGAAGTGCCGACTCCACTCCTCCTTCTCTGCTGCCTCCTGCACTCACCACTCAATCCCGTGGTCTCTATACCAAGTGTGAAGTCTTTGGAAATTGTCCTGATTTAGGAAACTGGGGTCAGTTTTAGTCATGATATATGAAATTTTATTTTCAAAGAATTGAGACAGCAGTTCATTGGTGACCACCTGAAATCTATTCTATGGAACCAACCAGGAGGCCATTAATGTTCCTTTCAGTTTGTCTGAACTTCAGAAAGGTTCCTTCCTGACTAGAGGTCCCTGACTTCCTTTTTCTTAGAGCAGTGCCTTTAGCAAATTTGCAATTGTAAATTATTTCTCTGCTTCTTTGAGATGTAAATTTTCTCCCAGCCTCTTGCTGGCTTCACAATCCAGGAACATCTTTCTCAGGAGCTGGGAGTCATCCCTTAGAAATGTAATCATCAAAATAAAAAAATAAAAAAAAAAAGTTGAAAAAAATTTAAAAGGGGTGCCTGGGTGGCACAGTCGGTTAAGCATCCGACTTCAGCCAGGTCACGATCTCGCAGTCCGTGGGTTCGAGCCCCGCGTCGGGCTCTGGGCTGATGGCTCAGAGCCTGGAGCCTGTTTCCGATTCTGTGTCTCCCTCTCTCTCTGCCCCTCCCCCGTTCATGCTCTGCCTCTCTCTGTCCCATCCATAAATAAATAAATAAATAAATAAATAAATAAATAAATAAATAAATAAATAAACGTTGAAATGTAATCATCAAGGTTATTCGTGGCCCTTGTCTTCCAGTCTCTGAGGGAGGGTAGGAACCTAACTTAGGTAATTTACAGTTAGCAAACACAGATGGTTTAATCACATTAAGGAACTCCCTTAATTAAAATTTAATTCCCTTAATAAAAACTCCCCCTCCACGTCCTCCAGTACTTTTCTACCATCTCACTCCAGCACTTAGAAACTCTCTTATCTTTTATTTCAGCGGAGCAGAGTTTAATCTCTCTCCTCTACTATAATTGTCTTGACCCCTATTGCAGTAGTCTTGAATAAAGTCTTCCTGCCTGTCTCACTTACCTGGTACAATTTTTCTTTCACTAGAATTTCAAATTTGTGAATCTGTTTCACATTAATTTCCTGCATTATCAAACCTAAAAAAATACTATCGGATGCATGTCGTCATACGTTTGTCAAAACCCATAGAATGCACAATACCAAGAGGGAACCCTAATATAAGTTAGGGACTTTTGGAGATAATGATGTGCCAACGTAGATTCACAGATTGTAGCAAATGTACTTCTCTGGTAGGGGGATGATGATAGAGAAGGAAGCATCACAAGGCGGGGAAAGGGAATATAGGAGAACTTGGTATTTTCTTCTCACTCTTGCTGTGAACCTAAAATTGCTCAAACAAGTACTGCTATTTAAAAAACAACGATTGTGTGTTGAATTCTTATATTACCTTCAATGGATTCTTCCTGGTCCTGTGAAGAGACTGGGGCAGAATCCATCAAACATTTCACTGAAAATCCAGAGCCTGAACCAAGTAGCTCAATCTCCTGAATCTTGTGTGACTATAAATAATGTCATTTAGAGCCAGAAGTTGCTCAGAGGTTAAACATTAATTCTCTTTCCTAAATGTATTTTACAAGCCTTGAAGGTGGACTGAGATCTGGGTATCTTATGGGAACTTTCTATAGACTGAGTTCCTGACCCTTTCAGTGCTAAGCAGGCAGGATCAACTTATTTCATTTCATTTCATTTCATTTCATTTCATTTCATTTCATTTCATTTCATTTCATTTCATTTCATTTCAGTATTTTAAATGTGAAAATACGTTAGACCCGAGACTAAACATAGGCAGGTTTGCTTTACGTAAATGTGACCACACATTCTTGCAAAATGACTGTAACTTTGACGGTTTTAAAATTTATACCATGCAATTTTTAATTTTTTTATCATAGAGCCTGATTTTTCTCACTTCCCCATTTGATTTTTTAACCAAATCTTTGATTGAAATTTATTTTTCTACTGAAGCTTCCAGTTTATTATGGTTTAGTTTTCCTAATAGAAGTACTGTGAAATTGAAGGCTCTCTTGTACTGATCTAAGTCTACATAGAATGGGTCATTCTTTAATGAGCCCCTCTGCTATACTGCAGACCCCTATTGCCCTAGGAAGACAGAGAATCTCATATGCAGTTTCCTTTTCTTAGGTCCTCCTGTTTAATTTACCACTGTAAAGGGCATATAACTAAACGTTTTCTAAGGAAAAGGAGATTATGTAACAGAAAACTAGACCGCTTGAATTATTAAATCCTTAGGGGTCACTTTGCATTTATCATTTCACCTTTAAAGAAAGGTTGTAACATTTACAGACTACTGTGTGACTTACATGAGTCAGAACACTGCCTTGCTATTTACGTACCAAATTGCCTTGAGAGAGGAGAGTGAAGTCCCCTCTCACATTTAAATGCTGAAAAGCAATTAGCTGTGCTGGATATGGTATGATCTAAGGAAGGTTATAAAGGAAAATAGAATTTTGTTCAAACCGAATCAAATTATGTCCTAAGTTGAAGTGGGTTTATATTCACATAGACAAAAATATTTTGGTAGATGAATTACTTGATTTCTGCTTTAAAAAAATTCATAGACTGCATTTGCTTAAAACTTTATGGAGAGTGTTGAAAATCCCTTTTTCTCAAATTCATAATGGCTCACTGAAGAGAAGTCATGATTCAGGTTAGTTTTAAGTTCCTTTTAGGCTAATCACAAAACAAAAATTCAGTTAATTGGCATAAAATAACCTCTTTTGACTCCCATTTTAAGTGTCTTAAAATTTTAACTTGTGTGCAGTTTTTATGCAGCATATAGTTTCATTTCTAATGCCAACATCCATGAGGAGACCATCCTAATTAACTAATTGTGACTGTAGAGTTTGATCCATTATACAGTATTGCTCTCATTATTGGAAAGCAGGGAAGACCAAATACTGCTTCTCAAACTCCTGCCTTTCCTTTGATGCTATGCTGCCATCTGTGTCCTGAGGTCTTACCTGATTCCCTCCCTGTCCTAAGCTTTGTGGGAATACACTACACGTAAAGCAATTATGCTTTGTATTATATATAGCTTTCTCCACACCCGCCATTGCATGTTTAAGTGCAGATTCTCAGAGATTGGACTATAGATCTAAATATTCTATAGCATCTAGTTCATAGCCTCATGCATAGTAGGCTTTCAGGGAATGAATAAATTGCCCCACATTGCAAGAAACTGTAAATACATGGAATTAATTTTATTACCATGTAAGCACCCTATCTTCTAATTTCCCCCTTTTCCTCTCCCACAAAACTCCACCAACACATACATAACAAATAAGGACATTTAAAAACCATTTTCCTTTGTTCTTTTTCATTTTCTAAATTCCATCTGTTGCAAGAGATGAAATGTTGACGTTAAAGGTACAGAAAACACCCACATGCCCATGCCATAGCTGATTCAGCCAAATCTACAGAGAAATGTTCTCCTAGCAGGCAATTCAGTCTATGCATCTTCACTATATCCCTACGATATTCCAGGCACCATCAGGTAGGGACATAGTGGTGAGCAAAACAGACATGGCACCTGTCCTGTGGCATTTGCAACCTACCTGGAGAAATAGACACAAAGTAAACAAAAAAATGCCAACATAATTACAACTGTGATAAATGATACAGAGGAAAAGAAAGTGACACTAGGGTTGCCTGGGTGGCTCAGTTGGTTAAGCATCTGACTCCTGTTTTTGGCTCAGGTCATGATCTCATTGTCATGAGATAGAGCTCCGCTGAGCCCATGCTGAGCATGGGCCTGCTTGAGATGCTCTCTCTCCCTCTCTCTCTCTCTGTCTCTTCCCCGCTCTTGCTCTTGCTCTCTCAAAAATAAATAACATTTTAAAAAGTGACACTAGGGGAAAGGATGCTGGGGAGGAATCACTTCAGAGTGAATGATCAGTAGAAACTTCTCCAAAGAGGTATTATTCAGGTTGACATTTGAAAATGGGCAAAGACTAGTGGGGAAACAACATCTCTCTCTTTCTCTCACTCTCTCTCTCTCCGTCTCTCACACATACACACACACACACACACACACACACACACACACACACTAACATGTGCCTACTGAGAATGGGGTGTGTTTTATGAACAGAAATTTAGTGAGAGGTGGACAGAGAATACCATTTCTTTAGATTGGAGAGAAAGGCAAGAACATGATCATGCTGAGCCATGTTGAGCTTGGCTGAGGTATTTGAAAAGGTGAGACTGGCTGCTTTGTAGAGAATGGATTAGAATGGAAATTCTGAAGGGGGAATGACATCAACTGTCTGACAGAATAGGAAGCCCTGGACCACCAATAATTTCATGAACAAATTCTCTGGGGAGAAACCCGGAACTAATTGACAGAATACTGCACTCTGAGGGAATGCAAAACCAATGAGGAAGAGAACGCCTAGCTCACAGCCTCTCCTATCAACAAATTTTTCAATGTAAATATATTAAACCACCTCAATCAAAACATATGAGGTGGCTGAATGCATTTAAAAACAAAAACAAAAACACCAAGATCCAATTGTCTGTAAGAGGCTCATCTTAGTGTTAAGGACACAAACAGGCTGAAAGTAAGGGGATGGAGAGAAGATACTCCAGGTAAATGGTAACTAAAAGAGAGGAAAGTTTGAGTTTCTTCTTGGAAGGAAATGAGGTTCAAGGGACATGGGGTTAGAGAGGGAGAGAGCCAAAGCATAAGAGACTCTTAAAAACTGAGAACACACTGAGGGTTGATGGGGGTGGGAGGGAGGGGAGGGTGGGTGATGGGTATTGAGGAGGGCACCTGTTGGGATGAGGCACTGGGTGTTGTATGGAAACCAATTTGACAATAAATTTCATATTAAAAAAAATAAAGACCTCTTACAACTCAGCAAAAAAAAAAAATGAATAAAAAGGGACATGGGGCAGGGGACTTTTTAATGTATTGTCTTAGAGAATATTCTGATACTTTAGCTATATTTGTAAACTTGAATAACAAAAATTGTAGTCATAGATTATAACCACTCCCCTCAGAAACTGATAGATCAAGTAGCCAAAAAGTAAGTAATTGAAAATCTCAATAACATGAAAAAATCAGTTTATATTGATAAATGTGCATGTATTTTTTTTGGGGGGGTGTATATATATGTATATATATATATATATATATATATATATATATATATATATATGCACATTCATATTCACATTTTTTCATGCTCACATTACAACAGTCAAAAAATTATACTAATGACAAAGTATCAATACTGCCAAAGAAATGCTATTGTACAGAGTATATTATGCAACAAAATTGGAAATCAATTCTAAAGATGTAACTAAAAGGACATTTAACTGGAAACTATAAAGTATGCCACTAAATGGAATTTTTGTATGATAAACAGCAATATGAGAGAATATTGGGATTAAATAAAGGATTATGTGTCAAATTCTGGAGAACACAGCTAAAGAAATGCTTAGAAATTTATAATTTTTAATACATTTATTAAAAAACACAAGAAAGGTAGGAAACAAATATGTTAAGCTTTCAATTGAAAAAGCTAGAAAAAAAAGGAATAGAATAAGTCTTCACTCACGGCCATGCACATAAAAATTCTAAATAAAATTTTAACTAACCAATTTCAATATTATATTAAAAATGCATCATGATCAAGTTGGTTTTGCCTCAGGAATGAGAAGAAAAATTAACATCAAAAAATTGTTTAATATACTTCACATTAATGAAATAAAGAGGGAAAAATCATACTATCATAATAAATGAAGAAAAGTCATTTGATGGTATGTCAACATCTCTTTACGATGCAAATTAGCTGAAAGATAAATGTAAGGGGCATTCTTTACCAAAATTAACCGACAAATTACAGATAGAGGACATTTGTACTGTCTAAAACTGACAAGAGATTACTTTCTAAAATATGCAAGAAACTCCTATAAAATGGTGAGAAAAGTACAGAAACTGAAGTAGAAAAATAGGCAAAGAGTGTGGAGAAAATTTAAATGGCTAAATATATATATAAAGAAACGCATAACTCTGTCAGAGAAGTAAAAAACTCAAACATCGATGAAATATTTTCCTACTGACAAACTGGCAAGTCAGAAGCCAGATCATAACATGTATTGATGAGAATGAAAGGGACGATCCCAAGCATTATTGATAAGGGCCATGTAGAGAACATAATGGCAAAATAAATATTCGTACACCTAGTGTCCCAGTAATCTCTCTGCTGGATACATAACCCAGAGAAATTTTCTCACAATCCTTCAAGGAGCATAAGGATATTCATTATAGCCTTGTCTACATTATAGGAGGACAGAAGCAATCTGAGAGTATGAGTATAGGTGAAATATACAGGACACGTGCTGTGGAATATTATACAACAGTCTGAAGAAATACCCATAAAGAAAATGAATAGATCATGCAAATACATTGCAAACTTTTATGAAAAAAAATGAACTGTTTCTCAATACCATTTGTGAAATTAATTATACCTAATAGCTAATATCTATGTTGTGTTTACTGTGTGCCAGGCACTGTTCTAAGCACTTTATATGCATTTTAATCCAAACAACTGCCTTTTGAGATGGACACTATTATTCTGACTGTCCAGATGAAGATTCTGAGGTACACATGTTAAATAACAAATCCCAAGGACGCATGCCTCATATGTAGTGAAGTTAGAGTATCAACTTAGGCAGGTGGATCCAGGGTCCATACTCTCAATCACTATACTTATTACATCACACACACACACACACACACACACACACACACACACACACACACGCAAACAAAACCTCTATATGTTATTCAAGAATATAATTTTATCCAGAAATGTTTATGAAATGCATGGGAAAGGACGTATTAAAAACATGAGAGTAACTGCTAATGTAAGGGGGTGGGCCGTGGGACAGGGTAAGGAGGGTAATTAAGTGGAGACCAGAGGCTAGACACAGCTATTAACAAAAAATTCTAGAACGATAATGATAGTATGTTAAACTCTCATTAACTCAACTCTTCACCTCTATATTGAAAACAAATAAGCAAAACAAATGTAAAGATACTTAAAAAAAAAGAAAAATATAGAATGCTAATTAAGAACATGAACCATTGGAGACTGACATACAGCTCCCCACCATGTTCAAAATAGCTAGTTTTTCTTCCAGCATTGATACAAATTATTTCTTTGCTTGTTCCCAGAGAAAATAATTGCCTGCTTTGATAAAAGAAGACAGATGTGTACAAACTAATGGCTCACCCAGACCATCAAAAGATGGAATGTATGCATCTGGGAACCCTCCTTTCTCCTGTTAGACACAAGGGCTTTTAAGGAGTGAACATTCAGAGGTATATATTGTGCTACATCATTTCAAAGGCACTCAGCTTAAATTGAATCATTCCAATACCTAAGTGGCATATTTATGAAAGGCAATGTAGCATTTAATCTTTTCCTGTGTTGCCTACACTATTTCACATAGAGAACATACATTATGTTCCATCACTTGGGAATAGTCAACAAATAGGTTACTATTAACTACTTGATAATTAAAGAGAAAAATTTAATATTTAGGCAAAGCCTAAAATACACATTTCAGAATACCACTATCACCCTGTCACCAAACCCTAGTAAAATTGTTACAGAAAATCCTAAGAGGCATCAGAGTAAGGAATGCAGACACCTACCCTAGAAAATTAGAGAAAAGACATGGAAAGACATGCTGGACCCATATCCTCCAACCACTGTGTTCCAGGCAGGGAGTGGGGGTGTGCAGAGAGAAAGATACAGGCCAGAAAAGTGAGAGGTCATTGTTAGCTAAACCTACTCCATTTAAAACAACAAAAACTATAGCTTAGATACATTTAATGTGTGTATATACATACATATTAACATATGTATGCATGTGTGTGTGTGTGTGTGTATGTGTGTGTGTGTGTGTATATATATATATTCATTTGATGTCCATCTGTTAAACAATACTTAAGATGTATCTTTTAGGAAGACAGAGATTGCCTCATAGGTCAACTTGAACCGCAAACTCCAGGTTTCTTTACAATATATAATCTTATTTGTCTCTCTGTTGGATCATAAAGTATCACATTGAAGAATCTCACTGAAGTTCTGAATTTTTACTTTTGAGTCACTGGGTTAAAAATAACATTGTTGTTTATTGTCTGACCTCTCTACTACCCAGAATTCCTGGCACAATGTCTTGAAAGCTCAGGGCCAAAGGACTTCAGGGCATTTGGAGACAGGAGTGAAATATTGGGCTTGATTTCACCGTTCTTCCCCTTACCTTACAGTGGCAACTGCAAAATTCCTATTGAATGGATTGAGAAGCTGTCTGGTTTGATTGTAGCTTCAGTGATTTTGTGCTTCTGACCTCCACTGAATTGCTATTTTATTGCTATTTACAGCAATGTTCCCCAGCAAATCACAACTTCTGTCCCTATGGCAACCATATATACCTGAGATGTTACTGCCTCTTTTTCTGCCAGTAGAAAAACATAGTTAAAAGAGAAAATAATAAATTTGGCTAGTGGCCCTTTCTACATATTCATGCTTGTGTATTACTCTGAGGTGTGCATTTTCAATTAGGAATCCCCTGAACTGAACTCAGTAGCTGCGTGCACAAGCATGCCATTCCTTCAGCAGATCCAAATGAAAGACAAATGAATAAATTGTATATGTGATTAATCATTTCTGAGTATGAGCTGATGACCAAATGTCACATGCACAGGGCAAATAAAGAACACTTTCTGGCCAGGTGTAATTGCTGACAATTCTGTGATAAAATATTTCCTTTTGCCCTGTTCTTCACCTCCCTCTCTCTCTCTCTCTCTCTCTCTCTCTCTCTCTCTCTCTCTCTCTCTCATTCTCTCATTCTCTCATTCTCTCATTCTTTCTCTCTCTCTCTCTTTTTAACATTCTTCCCATTATCTCTGTACATCACAGAGTATGATTCTTGAATGGAATCACCGAGGAATATTTATTAAAAATGTGGAATTCTAAATTCCACCACGACCTGGCATGGAGGGCAATAACCCACATTTTAAACAACTTTGCCTTTGATTTTAATGAATGCTAAAGTTTGAGAACCATTGTAGTAGGCAACCTTTGAGAGAAGGGGCCCCCTGTTATGCATCTTCATATTTCCAGCACCTTCACAATGCCTGCTTTAGTCGCATTACTGTATATCCAAAACACATCAGGGTCCCATCTACTCAATCCTATGGTCAGGACAATGCCTGTCAGGTTTAGGATGGGGTATGGCCTGCTCTCGGGATCTTGGTCAGTGTCATGTTATCCCTAAAACCTCTTGAGAGTCAGCTGATCTCTGTGCTCTCCAAGAGCCTACAGACCATATTCGAGGGGGTTTCAAGTGTTGGTGAACTAGAATGGGACGGGATGGAGTGTAGCTTCTCAGATTGGCTCTGGATATAGCTGTAAATTCAGAAGTAGTGGCTGTTGGAGAAGGTCATCAAGAGGACACAACCACAGATTGACCCACGAGCTGGACTCAGGCAGTCAGAAGCACCTGACCCCCTCCTCTGTCCTTGGAATGTATGCTCCACTTGCCTTTCCTGCAGTAGGGTGTGGCTATGAGATAACAATACGTTGTTGAGCCCATCTGAACAGTATATTACTGAAGCCAGTCCCTTAAGTTCCCTTGCTTATTAAAACTGCCACCTACCAACCTGGAGAGGCTTGTCTCTTTCTTCAGCCTCTCCTTCCTTTCTCTGTACAGGGGCCAGGTTGCAAAGCAACAATGGCCTTTCATCCAAAAGCATGTGTTTGAGAGTTTGTAGTGCATATCTTAAAACCACAATGTTGGGCCTCAAGAGGAGGAGAGCTCTCCTTTTCTTCTTTTCCTTTGATGACTTCAGATGGAAACTGTAAAAGTCATTGAAGGTGCTAGTAAGGGACTCCACAAGGCTCTGCAAACAGAGATAAACCTATTTTCAAAGTGTCCCGGCTCTCTGATCCATTCCAGCATCTACCTAAATGGGACCACCCTTCCTTCACAGATGCTGTCCCAGAACTTTGCACAGAGATCTGGAGCACACATTCAGTGGAACAAATTTATCCTCTCAAAGAGAGGAATTAATACATGTCATGTATTGGGTCTAAACACTTAAAAATGTGTCCATGTATTACCTATCAAGGGTGATCCTTGCTTTTTAGGTGATCTTACAAAGAATGCGAGATGATTCTACTTGTCCTTTATAACTTTAATATGTTTTCTTGTACGGGAACATACAGTTTTCAGAGAATAAGAAAAAACTAAAGAGATTCTCATTGGTATGTTATTTTTACAATGTCCATTGATTAATATATGGAGGTACGAGGAGGAGAGAGAGGAGAAAGGAGAGAGAGAGAGAGAGAGAGAGAGAGAGAGAGAGAGAGAGAGAGGGAATAGAAGAGGGAGTAAAGTTGTGTTTTCCATATTCATAGCCATTACAAGAATTCTAGGATGTCAGGCCAGAAGGCATACAACCAGGAATCCTTTCTTGTATGATGGATTTCTATGGGAAAAAAAAATTGTGAAAGATTTGAGGCTTGAATGTAGATAGTTGGAAGTCAGGATTAAGATCTTATCTATTGTTTTTTATTCCAGTGTAACTATGTACAGTGTTATATTAGTTTCAGGTATACAGTGTAGTGATTCAACAATTCTACACATTACTCAGTGTTCATCATAATGAGTGTGCTCTTCACCCATTTCACCCATCCCCCCACCCACCTCCCCTCTGCTAACTACCAACTTGCTCTCTATATTTAAGAGTCTGGTTTTTGGTTTGCCTCTTTTTTTTCTTTGGTAATTTGTTTTGTTTCCTAAATTCCACATGATTGAAATAATATCATATTTTTCTCTTCTGACTTCTTTCACGTAGCATTATATTCCCTAGCTCCATCTGTGTTATTGCAAATGGCAAACTTTTATTATTTTTTATGGCTGAATAATGTTCCGTTATATATATATATATATATATATATATATATATATATGTGTGTGTGTGTGTGTGTGTGTGTGTATACATATATATACATATGTGTATGCATATATACAATATATATACTATATATGTGTATACATATATACAATATATATAGTATATATATCACCTCTTTATTCATTCATCTATCAATGGACACTCAAGCTGCTTCCATATTTTTGCTACTGTAAATAATGCTGCAGTAAACATAGGCATAAATCAAATTAGTGTTTCTGTATTTTTTGGGTAATTACTCAGTAGTTAAACTACTGGGTGATTTGGCAATCCTATTTTTAACATTTGAGGAACATCCATACTGTTTCCTACAGTGACTGCAACAGTTAGCATTCCCATCAACAGTGCATGAGGGTTCCTTTTCCTTTACATCCTCACCAACACTTGTTTTTTTTTTTCCTTGTTATTTTAGACATTCTGACAGGTGTGAAGTGATATCTTATTGTGGTTTTGCTTTGTATTTCCCTGATAATGAGTGATGTTGAGCATCTTTTCATGTATCTTTTGGCTTTCTCTATGTCGTCTTTGGAGAAATATCCATGTCTTGTGCCCATTTTTAATTGTGTTACTTGTTTTTCTGGTGTTAAGTTGTGTAAATTCTTTACATATTTTGGAGAGTAAACCTTTATTGGATATATTATTTGCAAATATCTTCTCTCATTCAGTAGGTTGTCTTAGTTTTGTTGTTTCCTTGCTCTGCAGAAGGTTTTTATTTTGATGTAGCCCCAATAGTTTATTTTTGTTTTTGTTTCTTTTCCCTGAGGAGAAATATCTAGAAAAATGGTGCTATGGCTAAAGTCATAGAAACAACTGTATGTGTTCTTTTCAAGGATTTTTATGATTCCAGGTCTCATATTTACATCCTTAAGCCATTTGGGTTTACTTTTGCATATGGTGTTACAAAGTGGCCCACATTTATCCTTTTGCATGTAGCTGTCCAGTTACACCAACACCATTTATTGAAAATACTTCTTTCTCATTGTATATTCTTGAATTCTTTGCCATAGATTAGTTGACCACATAAGTGTGGGTTTATTTCTGGGTTCTCCATTCTGTTCGACCCATTAGTCTATGTGTCTGCTTTTGTGCTAGCACCATACAGTCTGATTACTACAGCTTGTAGTATATCTTGAAATCTGGGATTGTGATACCTCCAGTTTTGTTCTTTTTCAAGATTACTTTGGCTATTCAGGGTCTTTTGTGGTTCCATACAAATGTAATATTATTTGTTCTAGTTCTGTGAAAAATACTGTTGGTATTTTGTTAGTAATTGCATTAAATGTAAGGACACGGGGCGCCTGGGTGGCTCAGTCGGTTGAGTGTCCAACTTCAGCTCCGGTCACGATCTCACAGACCGTGAGTTCGAGCCCCGTGTCAGGCTCTGGGCTGATGGCTCAGAGCCTGGAGCCTGCTTCCGGTTCTGTGTCTCCCTCTCTCTGCCCCTCCCCCATTGATGCTCTGTCTCTCTGTCTCAAAAATAAATAAACGTTAAAAAAAAATTAAAAAAAAATAAATGTAAGGACTGCTTTGGGTAGTATAGATATTTTACTAATATTTGTTCTTGCAATCCATGAGCATGCAATATCTTTCCATTTGTGTCATCTTCAATTTGTTTCATCAGTGTTTTATAATTTTCAAAGTACAGGTCTTTTACCTCATCGGTCAAGTTTCTTCCTAGATATTTTATTATTTTTGATGCAATTGCAAATAGGATTGCTTTCTTCCTTTCTCTTTTTGATAATTCATTATTAGCATATAGAAATGCAACAGATTTGTGTATTGATTTTATACCCTGCAATTTTACTGAATTCATTTATCATTTCTAGCAGTTTTTGGTGGAGTCTTTGTGTTTTCTGTATATAGTATCCTGTCATCTGCAAATAGTATAAGTTTACTTCTTCCTTACCAATTTGGATGCCTTTTATTTTTTTTCTTGTGTGATTGCTCTGGCTAGGACTTCCAGTACTTTGTAAAATAAAAGTGGTGAGAGTGGACATCCCTGTCTTGTTCTTGACATTAGGGAATATGCTCTCAGGTTTTCGTGATGTAAGCTGTGGGGTTTTCATATATGACCTTTGTTATGTTTGGGTGTGTTCCCTCAAAACCCACTTTACTGACAGTTTTTATGATGAATACATGTTATACTTTGTCGAATTCTCTCTTTACCTATCGAAATGATCATATGATTTTTGTCCTATGTTTTGTTGATGTAGTGTATCATGTTGATTGATTTCTGAATACTGAACCCCTTACATCCTAGGAATAAATCCCACTTGATCCTGGTGAATGATTTTTTTTTATGTATCATTAGATTCAGTTTGATATATTTTGCTGATGAATTTTTCATTCATGTTCCTCAGAGATACTGCCCTGTAGTTCTCTTTTGTTGTGTCTTTACCTGGTTTTAGTATCAGGGTAATGCTGGACTCAGAGAATAAATTGGAAGCTTTTCTTCCTCTTCTCTTTCTTGGAACAGTTTGACAACAAAGGATATTAACTCTTGTTTAAATGTTTGGTTGAATTGACCTGTGAAGCTGTCTGGTCCTGGACTTTTGTTAGTTGGGAATTTTTTGACCGCTGATTTGATTTCATTGCTTATCATTAGGACCTTCAAATTTTCTCTTTCTAATTAAGTTTTGGGAGGTTATATGTTTCTAAGAATTTATCAATTTCTTCTAGGTTGCTCACTTTGTTGGTATGTAGTTTTTCATAATTTTCTCTTAAAATTGTATGTCTCTGGTTTGATTGTTATTTCTCTTCATTTCTGATTTTGTTTATGTAAATCTTCTCTTTCTGTCTCTCCCTACCCCTCTCTCTCTCATGAATCTGTCTAAAAGTTTATTGATTTTTTAGTTCTTCCCAAAGAACCAGCTACTGGTTTTATTGATATGTTACTGTTTTTTCAGTTTCAATTTCATTTATTTCTGCTCTAATATTTATGTTTCCCTTCCTTCTATTATGTTGGAGTTTTGTTCTTTTCCTAGCTCCTTTAGGTATAAGTTTAGGTTGTGTATTTGAGATTTTTCTTCTTAACGTGGGCCTGTATTGCTATAGACTTACCTCCTAAAACAGTTTTGGCCTGTGTTTCAAATATTTTGGATCATTGTATTTTTATTTTCATTTGTCTCCTTGTATTTTTTGGTTTCCTCCTTTGATTTCTTGATTGATCCATTCATTGTTTAGTCGCATGTTATTTAACTTCCGTTTGTGTTTTTTCTAGATTTTTTTCTTGTGGTTGATTTCTCGTTTCAAAATGTCGTGTTTATAAAAAAATGTATGATATGACTTCAATCTTTTTAGATTTCTTGAGATGTGTTTTGTGATCTAACATGTGGTATATCCTGAAAAAGTTTCCATGTGCCCTTGAAAAGAATGTTTATTCTACTGTTTTAGGATGAATGTATATTCTACCGTTTTAATGTTCTGCATATATTTTTGGGTCCATCTGATCCAACGTGTCATTCACAACCACTGCTTTCTTTTTGATAGGCTGTTTGGATAATCTATCCTTTGACTTAAGCGGGCTGTTAAAGTCTCCTGCTATTGTATTCCTATTGATTACTTCCTTTATGTTTATTATTAGCTGCTTTAAGGAGTTGGGTGCCCCCATGTTGAGTGCATAAATATTTACAATTGTTATATCTTCTGTTGGATTTTTCTTTTTATGATTATGTAGTGCCCTTCTTTGTCCCTTGTTACAGTCTTTGTTTTAAAGTCTATTTTTTCTGATATAAATATTGCTACACCAGCTTTCTTTTCACTTCCTTTTGCATGATAAATGATTTTCCATCCCTTCACTTTCAATCTGCTTGTGTCTCTATATCCGAAGTGAGTCTTGTAGGCAGCATATAGATGGGTGCTGCTTTTTTACCCATTCTATCACGCTATATCTTTTGATTGGAACATGTAGTCCATTTACATTTAAACTAATTATTTATAGGAATGTATTTATTGCCACTTTATTAGTTGTTTTCTGGTTGTTTTGTAGTTTTTGTATTCCTTTCTTCTCTTGCTCCTTTCATGGTTTGCCAACTTTTCTTGAATTCATTTCTCTTTACATTTTCCAAATCTATTACCAGTATTTTTTATTTGCAGCTACTATTACGTTTACATATAACATCTTATGCATATAACAGTCTATATTAAGCTGATGGTCACTTACGTTTGAACCCATTCTAAAAGCATGACATTTTTTGTCCTCTCCTTCAACCCCACATTTTAGGCATATAATGCCATACTTTACAGCTTTTTATTTTGTGGAGGTTTTGCATTTTCTAGTTTATTTTTGACATTCTGTTTTCTTTCTCCCCTGAACAGCCCAACCACACAATATTCTACCATGAAAATTGAGTTTCTAATTTAATGATGCTTGCTTTGCCATACTTTTGTGCATTGACTTCATTTGGCTTCGAGGAAAGTGACTCCACCATCGTTACAGAGATGGCTTTACCTCTGTGGTCCTGTATGGATAATCTGGGGCAAAATACAGATATAAGTGAAATTTATCTTCATTGCCACTCCCCTTATTACCATCATCCCCTCCTCACAGTAAAATGGATAAAAATAATTATGTTTTTGATATCACACCTCTAAAAACAGAAATAGGCCCCTACAGAATAATAGGCACTGTCACTGTTTATTATTTCCTCTTATGTGCCAGTGTCTTTGAAATAGAATGGATGAGCTATATTTGCACATTTGTTGGATTTACTTTGTCATGTAAAATTATTCTATTTTTCTTTCATTGCCATCTCCTGTGGCCTTCAGGAACAGATGTTTCTTTTGAGCATCTGGCAGCTGTAGTCCTGAAGTGTCAACTTAGAGAAACATGGTTTTGTCTAGCAGCTTAAACTACTGCAGAGATACAGCCTGAGAGGACTGTATGTGCATGTGAGACACACACACACACACACACACCATAAGCTTGGAGCTATAAATATGTACGAGTCACTTAATAGAATAAGAGAAACAATAAGGAAATTTAGAAGTTGTATTTCTACTAACATATCTGTTTTCAAAAGTATTTGGTTTTAATGCCTTCAGCTTTGGGTATTATCTTCAACAGGTGCAGCAGAACCAGATGATTCAAGGTCATTTGTGTCATGTTTGTCGAAGACTAATGTTCTATGTTTTGTGTTCAGGATTTTTTGTAATGATCTTCAGCATATCATGAGGCTTTTTGTCCTAGATACTGACTGGTCTGATGATGTTAGAAAAGTAAATAGTAACTCCCAGACCTTTCCTGAAGGGAAATTTCCTGACTTTAATGCCCACTATCCTTTTAGTGGACAATGTCAGTAGACACTGAAATTTTTTTTTTTCAGTTAACCATTTCATACATTCCTATATTGAAACATTAGCTCCCCTGGTCTGGCTGAGTCCATGGATCATACTCTTAATTCATATACAATACAGCTTTTAATGGAGTTATTTTAAACCATAATATTACCCAAAGGTACTAGATCATTTTTCCTGTAATAGGCTTATTTAACAATATCTTCAGTGCAACTTATAAGCAAATGGGTCGTCTTGCACTTCAATTCCAGAAAATATCTTCCTGCATGTTAATTCTACAAATAAGAAAGAAAACATCAAAATGATTTTATACCACTTGCAGACTTAAATATTTTTCTGCAGATTCTTTTTCTCAGCTTATTTGTTAAAGTATGTAACAAGACTGGGGCCAATGTTCTTTACAGGTAATGCTTCTGTTTATACCTAATTTAGAGACTTCATTTGGAAGCTTCTGCTCAGAAAGAGGCTACATTTCTCAACTTCCCCTGCACCTAAGTAGGGCCAAGCAACTGAGTTGTGCTTAGTGAACTGTGGATGGAAAAACTATATTCCACTTTCAAGCCTCATCCATATAAACCTCCTAATATTCTCAATTTTCACTAACTTCCAAAAAATAGAAATGAAAGAAAAGCTTCCAGACTCATTCTATGAAGCCAGCATTACCTTGATTCCAAAACTAGACAAAGACCCCACTAAAGAGGAGAATTATAGGCCAGTATACCTGATGAAACTGGATGTAAAAATTCTCAACAAGATACTAATTCAAGTCTAATTCAGCAGTACATTAAAAGAATCATTCACCGTGATCAAGTGGGATTTATTTCTGGGCTGCAGGGTTGATTCAGCATTTGCAAATTAATCAGTGTAAAGCACCACATTAACAAAAGAAAGGATAAGAACCATATGATCCTTTTTTTTTTTTCAACGTTTATTTATTTTTGGGACAGAGAGAGACAGAGCATGAATGGGGGAGGGGCAGAGAGAGAGGGAGACAAAGAATCGGAAACAGGCTCCAGGCTCTGAGCCATCAGCCCAGAGCCTGACGCGGGGCTCGAACTCACGGACCGCGAGATCGTGACCTGGCTGAAGTCGGACGCTTAACCGACTGCGCCACCCAGGCGCCCCCCATATGATCCTTTTAATGGATGCAGAAAAAGCATTTGACAAAATACAGCATCTTTTCTTCATAAAATCCTCAAGAAAGTAGGGATAGAAGGAACATACCTCAATATCATAAAAGCCATATATGAAAGGCCCAGGGCTAATATCATCCTCAGTGGAGAAAAACTGAGAGCTTTCTCCCTAAGGTCAGGAACATGACAAGGATATCCACTCTCAGCACTGCTGATCAACATAGTACTGAAAGTCCAAGCCTCAGCAATCAGACAACAAAAAGAAATAAAAGGCATATATTAGGCAAAGAAGAAGTCGAACTTTCACTCTTTCACAATACTCTATATGGAAAACCCAAAAGACTCCACTAAAAAACTGCTAGAACTGATACGTGAATTCAGCAAAGTTGCAGGATATAAAACCAAAGACAGAAATTGGTTGCATTTCTATATGCCAATAACGAAGCAGCATAAAGAGAAATCAAGGAATCGATCCTATTTGCAATAGCGCCAAAAACCATAAGATACCCAGGAATAAACCTAACCAAAGAGGTAAAAGATGTGTACGCTGAAAACTATAGAAAGCTTATGAAAGCAATGGAAGAAGACACAAATGGAAAAATATTCCATGCTCATGGATTGGAAGAACAAATATTGTTAAAATGTCTATACTACCCAAAACAATCTACACATTTGATGCAATCTTTATCAAAACAACACCAGCATTCTTCACAGAGCTAGAGCAAACAATCCTGAAATAGCCAAAACACCCCAAATAGCCAAAGTAATGTTGAAAAATAAATCCAAAGCAGGAGGCATCATAATTCTGGACTTTAAGCTATATCACAAAGCTGTAATCATCAAGACAGTATGCTACTGGCACAAAAAAAAAAAAAAAAAGACACATATATCAATAGAATGGAAGAGAACACCCAGAAATGAACTCACAAATGTATGGCCAACTAATCTTTGACAAAGCAGGGAAGAATATCCAATGGAATAAAGACAGTCTATTCGGCAAATGGTGCTGGGAAAATTGGAGAGTGACATGCAGAATAATGAACCTGGACCACTTTCTCACACCACACACAAAAATAAATTTAAAATGGATGAAAGACTTCTATATGAGACAGGAAACCATCACAATCCTACAGGAGAAAACAGACAGCAACCTCTTTGACCTTGGCTGCAATAACTTCTCACTAGACATGTCTCCGGAGGCAAGCGAAACAAAAGCAAAAATGAATCATTAGGACCCCATCAAGATAAAAAGGTTCTGCATCATGAAGGAAACAACCAAAAAACTAAAAAGCAACCAATGGAATAGGAGAAGATATTTGCAAATGACTTACCCAATAAAGGGTTAGTATCCAAAATCTATAGAACTTTTCAAACCCAACACCCAAAATCAAATAATCCAGTGAAGAAATGGGCAAAAGACGTCAATAGACACTTTACAAAGAAGACATCCAGATTGGTAGCAGACACATGAAAAGATGCTCATCATCACTCATCATCAGGGAAATACAAATCACAGATACCACCTTATGCCTGTAAGAATGGGTACAATGAATACCTCAGGAAACAACAGATATTGGTGATGATGCAGAGAAAAGGGAACTCTTTTGTGCTATTGGTGGGAATGCAAACTAGTGCAGCTTTTCTGGAAAACAGTATGGAATTTCCTCAAAAAATTAATAATAGAACAACTCTATGCCCCAGCAGTTACAATAGTCCATATTTATCCAAAGGATACAGAAATGCTGATTTGAAGGGGCACATGCACCCCAATGTTTATAGCAGCACTATCAACAATAGCCAAACTATGGAGAGAGCCCAAATGTCCATTGACCGATCAATGGAGAAAGAGGATGCGGAATGGAATACTACTCAGAGATCAAAAAGAATGAAATCTTGCCCTTTGCAACAATGTGGATGGAACTAGAGTGCATTATGCTAAGCAAAATAAGTCAGGCAGAGAAAGACAAATATTGCATTATCCCACTCATATGTGTAATTTAAGAAACAAAACAGATTAACATAGGAGAAGGGAAGGAAAAATAAAAAGAGAGAGGGAGGCAAATCAGACTCTTACATACAGAGAATAAACTGAGGATTGTTGGAGAGGGAATGGGGGGATGAGGTAAATGGGTGATGGGCATTGAGGATGGCACTTGCTGGAATGAGCACTAGATGTTATTTGTAAGTGATGAATTGCTGGGGTCTACCCCTGAGCCCAGTATTACATTGTATGTTAACTAACTTGAATTTAAATAAATAAATTAAAAATGAAGAAAGATTTCTGGACTGTTAGAGGAAAACCAGTAGCCTGGGCTATTCTTACTCTAGGTAACAGAATATGTTCTAAATATGTTGTAATTGTCTTAAAAACTGGTGTTAGTAAGTGTAAGCAAACACACACACATCTACCTCTCTGTATTCATGCATTCTTATCTACAGTTACCACAAAAAGATACACAATACCTCATATTTTTATTGTTATTATGAAACATTTGTTAAAATGTTAACCATTAGGGGTAAACAATGTACTATCTTTAGGTAACAACATGTGTTTTAAAATAACCCCACCAGCATTCTTCACAGAGCTAAAACAACCCTAAAATTTGTTTGGAACCAGAAAAGACCCCAGATAGCCAAAGCGATCTTGAAAAATAAAACCAAACCTGGAGGCATCATAGTCCTGGATTTCAAGATGTATTACAAAGCTGTAATCATCAAGACAGTATGGTACTGGCACAAATACAGACACTCAGATCAATGGAACAGAATATAAAACTCAGAAATGGACCCACAAACGTATGACCAACTAATCTTTGACAAGGCAAGAAAGAATACCCAATGGAATAAAGACACTCTCTTCAAACGGTGTTGGGAAAACTGGACAGCAACATGCAGAAAAATGAAACTTGGACCTCTTTCTTACACCATACACAACAATAAACTCAAAATGGATGAAAGACCTAAACATAAGACAGGAAGCCATCAAAATCCTAGTGGAGAAAGCAGGCAAAAACCTCTTTGACTTTGGCCACAGCAATTTTTAAAATTTTTTTTAATAATGTTTGTTTATTTTTGAGACAGAGAGAGATTGCAGGATGCAAGTGAGCAAGGGAGGGGAAGAGAGAGAGACACACACAGAATCTGAAGCAGGCTCCAGGCTCTGAGCTGTCAGCACAGAGCCTGACATGAGACTCAAACTCACAAACTGTGAGATCATGACCTGAGCCAAGGTTGGACGCTTAACTGACTGAGCCACCCAGGCACCCAATCGGCCACAGCAGCTTCTTACTCAACATATCACCAGAGGCAAGGGAAACAAAAGCAAAAATGAACTATTGGGGCCTCATCAAAATAAAAAGCTTCTGCACAGTGAAGGAAACAATCAGTAACACTAAAAGGCAAATGACGGAATGAGAGAAGATATTTGCAAACCACATATCAGATAAAGGGTTAGTATACAAAATCTATAAAGAACTTATCAAACTCAACACCCAAAAAACAAGTAATCCAGTGAAGAAATGGTCAAAAGACATGAATAGACACTTCTCCAAGGAAGACATCCAGATTGCAAACCAACACATGAAAAAAATGCTCAACATCACTCATCATCAGGGAAATACAAATCAAAGCCACAATGAGATATGACCTCATACTTGTCAGAATGGCTAACAACTCAAGTAACAACAGATGTTGATGAAGATGCAGAGAAAGAGGAACTCTTTTGCACTTTTGGTGGGAATGCATACTGGTGCCACTCTGGAAAACCATATGGAGTTTCCTCAAAAAATTAAAAATAGAACTACCCTATGACCCAGCAATTGCACTCTAGGTATTTACCAAAGGGATACAGGTGTGCTGTTTTGAAGGGGCACATGCACCCCAGTGTTTATAGCAACACTATTGACAATAGCCAAAGTACAGAAAGAGTCCAAATGTCCATCCACAGATGAATGGTTAAAGAAGATGTGGAGATATATATATATATATATATATATATATATATATATATATATATATATACACACATACATACACACAAGGGGGTATTCCTTGGCAATCAAAAAGAATGAAATTTTGCCATTTGCAACTATGTGGATGGAACTAGAGGGCATTATGCTAAGCGAAATTAGTCAGACAAAGACAAATATCATATGACTTGACTCATACTAGGACTTTAAGATACAAAAGAGATGAACATAAGGGAAGGGAAGCAAAAATAATATAAAAACAGGGAGGGGGACAAACCATAAGAGACTCTTAAATATAGAGAACAAACAAAGGCTTGCTGGAGGGGTTGGGGGGGGAGTGGGCTAAATGGGTAAGGGGCATTAAGGAATCTACCCCTGAGATTATTGTTGCACTATATGCTAACTAACTTGGATATAAATTTTAAAACATTAAAAATAAAATAAAACAACCCCATTAAGATAGTGTAGTGAATTGATTGAGAGCATGAGCCTTGGAGTTGCAGACCAGGATTTAAATAATGTTGCTGTCACTTACTGTGTGACCTTGGCCAAATTATTTAATCTCTTGGAGTCTCACATTTATTTCCTGCAAACTAAAATATCTTAATCATTGGATCACTGCGAGGCTTAAATCAAAAAGACACACAATACCAGTAAAGTCCCCGATAAAATCCCCAGTATCGTTGTAAGCACTTAATAGAGTATCCAAACTGTTTGAATTAGTGTTCAAATTATTTGAATTTTATAACTACAGATACAATATCATACACATTACAAGAAAAGCATCCCAGTATTTGTTCTTCATGGGCAAAACCAAAAAGCCTATCAAGGAAAGAAAACTACCTTTCCAAAAATCGAAGCAGAATCCAAGAAAGAACAAATGGGCTCCAAAGAATGTCCAAACTAGAAATATGCAGTTCTGTTACAAAGTCTGTGATTTACTTTGAAGTATTTTAGCATAATCTGTGTAACACTATGTTCACACCAGTTAAAGTTTAATTTTAGAGGCAGTCGGCTGGCATTATACTCCAGAGGCAGCTCCTAAAAGTCATTCAGCTATTGGTATCTCAATCAACAATTGACAGTTTGCTAATTAGCATAGTAGAAGACAAAATGGATTTTCATTCCTAGAACAAGTGACTTATTATTAAGTATGATGAATATTAGAAATGGGTTCTTAGAAGAAAATAACGGTATTCTACTTGTGTGGATGTAGTGCTCATGTGTGTTGGCGAAAATTGCTTAAATTGCTCTCTGTCCTAGTAAGAAAAATCCACCCTGGATAAAAATCCACCCTGGCATGTATTCCTCACCTTTGTGGATGGAGTCTATGGCTTAGGCCCTAATCAGTTTTGTGTGCAGCCATCAGTTAAGGAGAATTGTGATGTAGTTACACTGTGACTTAGTGATACAGAATCCTCCCTCCGAAATTTTGTTGGTCTGCCTGCTAAAATTCTCACACAAGGGCAGAAAGCTGAAATTTCACTGAAGTTAGAGAAGATGATGTAGGAAATTTTTGTGCATTCATTGATAATGAATAGCTGGCAAATGTACCCATGTGTAGAAGAACTTGATTAGATACTTTCGTTATCAGTAGGTAGCAAGATTGTGGGCAGTACCTAGTTACCAAAAAGAACCTCAGCTATGTGACAAATTGGCTAATGTCACTTCACAACAAATAGTTTACAAGCACCTCCCTTCTTCTTTTAAGGTCCCTCTTCAATAGCCGAGGACTCTCATAATGATAATCCAATCCTCTATATAGATTGCCCATTTACTAGATGGAAATATATCAAGGAACACAGCATAGTGCTTCAGAATTCAAGCACTGTCACTTGTTAGCTACACAATAATTAGCAAGTTATTTATCTTCCTGTGCCTGCATTCTTGCCTTGGACATAGATCACAGATCATGAGGATGATTAAATAATATATATATATATAAAGCACTTATAATAGTTTCTGCCACATCTTAAAAAGTGCTAGCTATTATTATTTCCCAAATTCTCCTCCAGAGACTTAGTGTAGTGTGGTAGCCATGTTGGCTAACACTTTGTTACTCAATTAAGGCCACTCGATTGCATCATGTCACAATTTTACTTGTGTCTTGAAAATCCTCCAAGGGATTCTACTTGAACTTAGCCATGTGCCTTCATTGAGTTCATCATTTAGGTGCATCTGTAGCTCTATCTAAAGTATGTGATCTTCAACTTGGAGGCTGGAGAAGTTGGAATTGCCTAGTTTCCTCCCTAGTACAGACACCGCATATTCGCTCACTTTTTATAAAATTGTCTTTTCATTTGGAAGTACCCCCTGCACTATAATCATGGAATGGCCCCTCTTCTGTGGTCTAGCAGACTTCCTGTTCTCGATGAAAGCAAAACAGAATCTCTGTAGAGGACCTTCTTCATCTCTCTGCCCACACCTTGGACTCAAGGAGTGGTAAGTTTCAGGGAAAGAGTCGGGAGAGGAGGGGAGAGAATGTGTAGTGAGAAGGCACATTGAAAGAGGCGTGCTTCTCCTCTCTCAGAGTATAGTTCCTGGGTCATTGTCTTTCCTTTTCAGCAGCCTCTATAATGTTGTTGTTTTAACTTCAAAGTTTTGGATTGCTGGTTTTTGACATATGTATGGCTTTAATAGGTGATCTTTTTGAGACTGATAGTTACTCCAGATTCCAATACAGTGTTCCTTGTTTTGTTGAAACTTAAAAGATTTATAAAAGTAATTCATGCTCATGGCAAAAAAAAATCTAAAAATACAGGAAATCAATATAGTGAATTTAAGCAATCACCAAGTCATGTGTTTATGAAGGCTTTTTTTCTTCATTTACTTGGCTGGTAAAGGGAAACTAACATTTATTGTACTCTGTGAATATGCTAGATATGGATGAGCCTGACGACATCCCTTTGAAATAAGTATTAATATTTTCTCCCTTTTTAGATGTGAGTATTGAATTCTGAGAGCTTAATCTGCACAAAGACATAAGCCATCAGTGGCAGAGGCTTAGTGTGAACTCTGATTCCCATACCCCTACTGTGAGGTCAGTGTGCTTACAGGCTAGCATTCACTCACACCTGCATTTCGCAACATTTCTTTCCCTAATGTTAACTAACGTTGAGTTGGGTTTTCAAATTTTCCCTTTCCCACCAGAGTTGATGAAGAGTCTGACAAAATGAATCACTCATCATGGCTTCTAGCTCAGCTTCCACCTCTGAACAGCCCAGGACAGTTTCTAAAACTGACTTCTCACAGTAGCAGCAATGTGTCCTAACCATAGGCCTTTCAGCCAGGTTACATTTCAGGAGGCACACAAGCAAAGCCATGTAACCAACCCATGGGAAGAGACAGGTATTCTAAAAATATGTCATCAACTGAGTGTCAGCCGGTTTTCAGGTAATGCTGAAAGGGGCTGTTGCAAGTATTTGTTAGGAACGTCAGACTTCTGAAAACGATAAAAATGCAGATTTGAATTTTGCCAGAGAGAACTGGGTTTAGAGGATTGTAGGAATTACTAAGAAAAGATACGCTTTAAGTGACCAGCTTTTCACACATCCTCTGTGACAGTGATTGGTACTTAGCTTCTGAAGTAGTTAACCGAAGTCCTAAGTTATTTTTAATACAATGAACCCTCCAAGCTCTGATTTGGCAGAACTGAGGGAAATAGCATGGTGTGTTGATTTCAGGCAGCTCCAGAATAATACAAAACTGTCTGAGCTTGCAGTGAATAGAGGCAGAGTTGCTTTAAGTCTTTGAAAACCTTTGATTATTTTATTCTTCTATATATAAATATGTGCATCATGGAAACATCAAACAGTACAGAATATAAAGAACAAAGTAAAGCTTATCTGAAAACTCACTACAAAGAGATAGCTAAACCACTGTTTACATTTTGACATATCTCGGTGCGAGTTTCATCTTTTGGAACTTTCTAATTCCTCTTTTGTCTGCTATAGTACTCATTAATTTGTTCAAGGAACATTTATTTGGTACTTATTATGTGCAAGTACTACCAGGTCCTAGAAAGGTAACAACCTCATAGTAGACTAAGGAAGACAGACTATTAAATACAAATCAGAATACACAGATGGGATAAAGGTTGTCTTATGCATCTTCATATCTTCATTTCCTCAGGATGGAGGAGGCGAGGAGGCAGGGGGAAGATGCTAAACAGATATCTGCTGAATGAATAAATGATCTTTTGAATCAGTGGATTAATAAAATGTGTTAAGTACAAATAGAAGTAGCTCATGGAAGCACTAAAAAGGAGCACATAGGGGAACCTGAGTGGCTCAGTCGGTTAAGCCGCTGACTTTGGCTCAGGTCATGATCTCACATTTCGTAAGTTAGAGCCCCACATCGGGCTCTGTGTTGACAGCTCGGAGCCTAGAGCTTGCTTCGGATTCTGTGTCTCCCTCTCTCTCTGCCCCTTCCCTGCTCCTGCTCTGTCTCTCTCTGTCTCTCAAAAATAAATAAAGATTAAAAATAATAATAATAATAAAATAAATAAAAAGCACATAAATATGGCCAGAAGAAGTTTTCGGATGTCATGTCCAAACTACAGATTGAGGTGTAAGAATTAATTCTAGCATAATTAATACCTTGCATATGGAGCAGCATATGCAAAAGCCATGGTGCGTCAAGGAAAATGCAGGGAACTCAGAGTGACTGGAGCTTAGAGTTAGTGTAGAAACGTTGCAAGAGATGAGTCTTGAATGTTAATTGCAAAAAAGCCATGATGGCCCATCTATGCCAACCAGCTAACAAACCTTGAGTTTATTTTGAGACAAATGGAAAGCCAAAAAGGCTTTAGTTATTTAAAAGAAAAGCCTTTAGTTATTAGAAGAATGGCATGATTTCCATCTCAGGAGTCTAAACTATGTCCTGTGCCTTCGTCTCTTAAAGTTCAGTTGATTGGCTTTTTGAAAAAAAAAAAATTATGTCTTGAGTCTCTTGTACACATAGGCTTAATTATTTGGATCAACACCTCTGCTGAAAATAAATTAGATTGGATATAATCACATAGTCTTAGACACATCCAAGATTAGGTAAGACAGCTGCCTGAGGAGTTCTGAGGGGAGCCATCCACAGAAAAGTGCCATGTATTCATTGGAAAACTACTCTCAGGGGTGCCTGAGGAAGCTAGATGCCCATGAGCTGGTGCCACTAAACTAACCAAGCTAACCAAGGAGATATTAGGCAAAACCATCCATGCCTGGGGTTCTGAAAAGATACCTGGGGGGATGCCAGAGAAAGCTTCCATGGGACACTTCTAATTTCTATTGGCTCCTGGTTGCTGCTGAAAGTAGGTGCCACTGACAATGCCAAATGTACTTCATAAACACAGAAGAAGCCTTCTTAGACAAACACACCAGAAAAAAAAAAAAAAAAGAAACCCTGTCTTCCTCCCATGTCTCTCCAGTATTCTATACTGACAAAGCTTAACATCATCATGCTTTTGGCAAAGAAGTGTTTACAACCCTACTGTAATAGAGGTTCCAACTCTATTATTGCAGAGCTGGAAATAAAGTGTATTTGGAAATTTAGAGACCACATCAATAACTGCCATAGGCAGGAAGAAAACCCAGAGAGATAAAAGCAATTTGAAAAATTTAAAGGGGATGTTGCAACAAGGATTTGTCCTAAAAATTTTTTTATCTTGTTGACATTATAGAGTAAAAAGAAGAGAAATCAATGTCTAGGTCAATCATAAAATATAGAAGCTGCAGGAAACCTTCCCTGAAATAAACTGGGCCTAAAAGTTACAAAGATCATTGTAAAAGTGAATCAAAAGTAAGTGAACCCTTGTATAAAATTAAAGTCTAGGTTTGATTTGCCTGGATCATTCAAGAGATACTTGTACCCTTGACCTTGGCTTAAGGTGATCCCAGAATGACTGTCCCAAAGAAACTGGTCATATATATAAAATCCTTTAATTCTTCAATGTTTTCACCCTATCCTCACAAGACGGTTATAGGCTCTCTTGGATTTTTGATCTCCCAGCAATGAACTTCATTATGAACCTAGGCAAGATCAGCAAATGGCCCCAGGAACAACTACATGCATGCATCTGACCTTAGAAAAAAATCTTTCCATATGGAATTTTAGTCCATCAAATTCACGAACATAGAAAAAAATATAAGTATGATGAGAGAAATTCAAGGAGGAGGAAAGAAATGTTTCTTTTTTATAAAAGAATAAAAGAAACATCTAGAAATTAAAAAAAATATACAGTATCAGAATGAAAAATACTCAGAAGGAGGCTAACCACAAACTAGACACTGGTGAAAGACAAGATCAGAGAAACTGAACACATAGCAGTAGAAACTATTCAAAATTAAGCTAACAAAGAAAAATAAAATGTGAACATAAGGCCACCGACCTATGGATAACAATCTATCTACTTGAAATTGAAGTCCCAGAAGAAGACAAAGTGGGGCAGAGGGGATCCTTGAAAAAAATAATAGTTTAAAGTTTTCCAAATTTGATGCAAACTATAAACACAGAGATTCAACAAGCTGAAAAAACTTCAAGCAAAATCAACAGTGCCAGAGAACATTATAATCCAGAAACAGTTACTGAGAGAACTTAAAGACCTAAATATGTGGAAGAGAGAAAACATTCATGGATTGGAAGTCTCGTTGTTTAAGATTCAATTCTTAAAGATTCTTAGAGATTCAATGTAATCCCAATCAAAATCTCGAAGTAGTTTTGCTTATAAATTGAAAAACTAATTTTAAAATCTGTGCAGAGATGCAAGTCAGCTAGAATAACCAGAAGGATTTTGAAAAAGAAGTTCAAAGTTGGAGGATTCAAATTTCCTGATTTTAAGACTTGGTATCAAGTTAGTAATACATGGTGATATTGCCATAAAATACATTTAAATGGAACAGAATAAAAAATGTTGAAATAGATACATATTTGACAAATTAACTATGACAAAGGTGCCGAGGCAGTCCAATAGAAGAAAAATCTTCTCAACAAATGGTTCTCTAACAATTGTTAGCTGTAGACAAAAAATATGAACCTTAGCCCTTGCTCACATACACAAAACATACAGAAAACTCAAAATGGAGTATAAATCTAAATGTAAAAGATAAAACTAGAAAACTCCTAGAAGAAAACATAGAAGTAATTTTAGTAATGTTGGTCTTGGGAAAGATTTCTTAAATATAATATACCAAGAAACATGAACTGTCAAGAGAATTCAAGAAATTGGGCTTCATCAAAATGTAAAATGTTTGCTCTTCAAAGGATACTTACAAAAATGAGAAGGCAAGCCACAGTCTTAGGGAAAATGTTTGCAAAATATATATCTGACTAAGGCTTGTACCTAGAACATATAAAGAATGCCTATGAGTCAGTAAGAAGTAGTTAAACAATTCCATAAAAATATACGAAAGATTATGACACTACACTAAAGCAGATGTGCAAAAGACAAACACATGAGAAGATGCTCAACAATATTAATCATCAAGGAAATGCAAATTAAAATCATAATAAGATATCACTACATATCTACTAGAATAAATGAAGCCAGACCAAAAAAGAATACATGTCTATTGATTCCACATATGTAAAATTCTAGAAAATTCTAGTGAATTGATAACAACAGGAAACATAACATTTGTCCTCTAGAGAAGAAATGGGAGGAGGATGGATAGCTGGGCAAAGAGGGACTTGAAAGAGGAAATACAAAAGGCACAAGACAAATTCTGGGATGATGGATAGGATGATGGATATGTGATATTTTTATTATGTTGATTGGGATGGTTTCAAAGGTATGTACATATGTCAACATTTATCAGATTATACACTTGGTGTGCAATTTATTTTATGTCAGTTATACCTCAATACACCTGTAAAAAATAGGCAAAACTAAATTATGCTGAATACATAGAAGTACCCATAGATGGTAAAACTATGAATACATTACATACATAGACAGTGAAACTAAAAGAAGAGTGAGTTATGGGACTCAGTTGGTTGAGTGGCTGACTCTTGACTCTGGCTCAGGTTAGGATCCCAGGGTTGTGGGTGAAAACCCCAAAGCAGGCTCTGTACTGAGCGTGGAGCCTGCTTGGGATTCTCTCTCTTCCTCTGCCCCCCTCCCCAGCTTGTCCTTTCTATCTCTCTAAAAAAAAATAATGGTAATAAATAAAAAATTAAAAATAAAATAAAAAAGAAGAGTAGGCCAATGATGATCCTGACAAGTCAGGAAAGTGGTCACCTTGAGTAGAGGCAGAGTGGGGTTGTAGTGAAGGAGGGAAGGGTTTATGATCGAGAATACACGGTGGCTTAAGAGGGGCCAGGTATATTTTTCTATCTCTTGACCTGGGTAGTGATTCATGGGAATTTTCTTTAGAACATGTGTGTGTTGGTGTGTGTATTAAACACATTTCTTTACCTTAGTTACTTATATTTCATACACATAAGAGGTGAAGAATGAAAAGAAAAAGAGGTGGAGGAGGAGGGAAGGGAAACCGAGGAAGGAGAATTAGAAACACAAGAAGCAGATGGTGAAGTGGAAATAACACCCAGTAAGTACATAGGGACCTGTGTTGCAGTTATTTTTCTGCCTGTGAATGAACCGGGTGCAGGAAAAGTCACTCAAACTCTTGGGCCTCATTAGTTTCCCCATTTGAGGTTTATTAGACACCGAATGAAAAAGTCTCAAACAGGTGATTTCTAATAGCTCTTCCATAGTTTGAATCTTTAAGTTCAATCCTTCCGCAAATAATGAAAAATGGGTTAATACTGCTATTCAGATCAGAGGCAAAAAGCCTTATAAATACAAAGAAATTAGTTATTGATTATAAAAGCTTGTCACCAAGGAAGGGCAGCTCCTCCCTCAGCCATGTGGTATAAGAGAAGAGCAACTTCATTAGCCTCTGCCTCTGTTCTGTCTTCAGTGTTGCAGTTGAATGAGAATCACAAGGGCACCTGAGTGGCTCAGTCAGTTAGGTGTCCGACTTCACAGGTCATGATCTCATGGTTTGTGAGCTTGAGCCCCGTGTAGGGCTCTGGGCTGACAGCTCCGAACCTAGAGCCCGCTTTAGATTCAGTGTCTCCCTCTGTCTGTCCCTCCACTGCTTGCACTCTGTCTCTTGCATTGTCTCAAAAATAAATAAACATTTAAAAAAAAAAGAGAATTGGATTGGAACTGGAGCCTTTGGGATCAAGCCATAGCTTCGCTTCCCGCCGGTTGTGTGATCTCTCTGAGTCACATCTTCTTCATTTGCAAAGCAAGTGTAATAACAGCTAACACTTTCAGATTGCTTCCTATTGTATCAGGCATTGTTCTAAACTCTATACATATATATTTACTCATTTAATTCTCACAATTTGGGAGTAAATACTATTATTATCCTCACTTCAAAGGAAAGGAAACTGAGGCTGAACTGATGGTCTGAGATTATTGTGAGCACACTTAAAATAATGTACGTTGGGGCGCCTGGGTGGCGCAGTCGGTTAAGCGTCCGACTTCAGCCAGGTCACGATCTCGTGGTCCGTGAGTTCGAGCCCCGCATCGTGCTCTGGGCTGATGGCTTGGAGCCTGGGGCCTGTTTCCCATTCTGTGTCTCCCTCTCTCTCTGCCCCTCCCCCGTTCATGCTCTGTCTCTCTCTGTCCCAAAAATAAATAAAAAACGTTAAAAAAAATAAAAATAAATAAAAAATAAAAAAAATAATGTACGTAAAATTCTCTTTTCTACTTAAAACTGTATGTATATTTAAAGAGTACTTTAAAATTATTTAGAATTAGAAAACAGAATTAGAAATTAGAATTAGAAAACAAGTCACAGACTCAGAGAAAATATTTACAAAATACATAGTTCATAAAGGACTATTAACCAAAATATATAAAGAATTCTCAAATAGTGATGAGCACTGGGTGTTGTATGTAAGTGATGAATCACTAAATTCTACACCCGAACCTACTATTACCCTGTATATTATCTAACTGGGATTTAAATGAAAACTTGAAAAAAAGAAAAGGATTTCTTAAAACTCAGTAATAAGAAAACAAAGAATCCAATTTAAAAATAGATAAAAGTTGTAAATGGATACCTCACCAAAGAAGACACACAAATGAGAAATAAGCATATGAAAAGATGCTCAACACCATATGTCATTAGGAAAAAGCAAATTAAAACAGCAATAAGATAACAAACACACACCCATTTAGATGACAAAAATCTAAAACACTGGTAACAGCAAATGCTGGAAAGGATGTGAACCTACAAGATCTCTCACTCACTGCTGTGGGAATGCAAAATGGTACAGGCCACTCTGGAAGATAGTTTGGTGGCTTCTTACAAAGCTAAATATATTCTTACTATATGATCCAGTAATCAAGCTCCTCGATATTTACCCAAATGAGTTGAAAACTTATATCTACACAAAAACAAGCACATTATGTTTATAGCAGCTTTATTCATAATTGCCAAAACTTGGAAGCATCCAAGATGTCCTTCAGTAAGTGAATGGATAGACTGTGGTACGTCCATACTGTGGAATACTACTCAGCAACAAAAAGAAAAGAGCTATCAAGCCATGAAAAGACATGGAGGAAACTTAAATGCATATAATTAAGGGAGAAAGCCAATCTGGAAAAGCTTCATACTATATGATTCTGACTATAATGATATTCTTAAAAAGACAAAATTATGAAGACAGGAAAAAGATCAGTGGTTACCAAGGATTATGGGGAAGGAAAAGATGAATAGGTGGAGCACAGAGGGTTTGTAGGGCAGTAAATATATTCTTTATGAAATTATGATAGATATATGCCATTATACGATTGTACAAGCCCATAGAATGCACAGCACCCAGAGTGAATTCTAACATACACTGTGGATTTTGTGTGATTATGATGTGCCAAATGTAGGCTAATCAGTTGTGACAAATGTACCACTTGGGAAGGGGATGTTGGTAATGGAGAAGCTGTGCATGTGTGGAGGCAGGGACTTTTGGGAAGCCCCCATATCTTCCTCCCAATTTTGCTGTGAATACAAAACTACTCTAAAAAATAAAGACTTAAAAAATGAATATGATGCCGTCCCTAAGGAGATTGCATTTTGGCCCATAAAAGAATAGATCCCTTGGTCTTATTAAATTTTAATCTTGTAAATATATAATACTCAAAACACAAGTTTTCAAATAATCATATTTGGATTTAAAACTACCTGCTCCAAATGGAGGCATTCACCTGACTACTAAGAGGAAAGATATATCTATATCTATCTATATCTATATATCTATATGTATATCTATATGTATATCTATATGTATATATCTATATCTATCTATCTATCTATCTATCTATCTATCTATCTATCTATCTATCTATATGAACTGTGTTTTTACCTTACAAGGGACAGGAGAGTATCTGAAAACCAAAACTAAAACCAAAACCAAAACCAAAAAAACTTGTTGGCAGATAACATCCCAGGAAAAGACTGTGCTAATACAGAATTACAGCACTTGCAAATGCATTTCCCATTAGAGATAAATCCAGAGCATGTCAGCCTATATTTTCCTGTTAATTATTGACAGTGCAGAGGTAGTTAAAATGACTATATATCTTTATTTTATGTGTAAATGTAATTTAAATATTATTCTGGGTGCATTTTTTAAGTGAGAAGAAAATGAGGTCTGTAGACTCATCTGAAAAAAATCTGTAATATATGGGATTATGAGCCACATAAACTCAACATGAATATTTATTTCGTGAACATCTGCTTGAATACAGAATATGTAGCTTAAGCAAATTCAACATGAAAAATATTGCAATTAAAAGTAAAAGCATTTAAGAAGTGCACTGTCTTGAAAGGAATAGATTTTATTTGCAGACAGTTGATAAGGTTGTAAACAGTGTATGATAAGTGGCAAAGAACAACAAAAGAAATCATTTGCTGAAATTAGAAAATACTAATGAGAACTGCATAAAGAATTGTACATCTTGCCTTCATATTGCTTCAGCCAACACTTAGAGCGAAAAGATACTTGAGTAAAAAAGTTAATACAACAAACTGTTGAAAATTATTTCAAAGAGCAAATTATCAGACCACTTTTGACTTTTGCCTCAATTCTAAAATTATGTTTTTTAATTTATAAAACTTAAAACTTTCCATTCAGGAATTTATATCGCTCTAGATCTTTACAAACCTAAAATTTTCAAATCTTCTTTTTTCAAACTAAACATGGTTTTTTTTTTTTTTTAGGGAAATTGAAAAATAAAAGTATAAAAAGAAAACATCTATAACACTCATGTCATGGTATTATATATATTGGATCATGGCAGTTTTCTTATATAATCATGGAAAATATGATTTTAATGAGTGGCCTTATAATTATTTTTTTTATTTTGTTATTCACCAGAAGATACCCATTGAATGAAAATGAGCCTAGTTTAATTGGCTTATCTGCAAGAACATTCTGGGTTAGTGAGACTCCAGAGTTCAATCTTCTTTTTCTCAGAATCCACAGAATGTAAGAGTTTGCTAGAGCAAGAAGCTGTTTTGTATTCCAATTTATTGTCTAAACTTTCCACTAGGAAGTAGGATTCGAATATCACGGCCAGAAATGCTTAAAAGCCTACAAATGCACCACTAAATTTTAGAGTAAGTATGCATTGAAAATGCCAGTAGAAAAAGAGATCTCAATCAAAACTGACTAATTAACACAGAAAAGCAATTATAGATGTCTTGCTGTGACTTAAAAGGGTAACTGAAGTGAACCCAACAATATCAACCATATGGGACATCCAGTGGAAGGCAGGAAATTGTTATTGGTTAGTCTTGTCTCCTTGGAACAGTAGCAGCTCATTGGCCAATCAAGTTCTTATTCAAAGTTGAATCCTCCCAAGGGGCGCCTGGGAGGCTGTTGGTTAAGGTTAAGCATCTGCTCTTGATTTCTGCTCAGGTCATGATCTTATGGTTCTTTGATTCCAGCCCCACGTGGGTCTCTGCACTGACAGCACAGAGGCTGCTTGGGATTCTCTCTCTCCCTCTCTCTCTGCTGCTTCCCTGCTCATTTTCTCCCTCAGTCCCTCCCTCCCTCCCTCCCTCTCTCTCCCAAAATAAATAAACTTTAAAAAAAATACTTGAAAAAAAAGGTTGAATCCTCCCATTTCATTCTTCCCTTCACTGCACCCCACAGCTCACACTTTATATAGTATCCAAACCTCGCATTCTGCCTGTACTGCAAAATAGCCTTCAGGTTGTGTTCTGTCACATGGGCACCAAACAGTATTTCTCTACTTTAATTTCACATGTGAATCAGGCTTTAAGAAAAATGGGTTTCATGTCTACTATAGTGATATAAAGTGCCTTTGTTGTGTGAATCCAGAACTCATTGACAAATTCAGCAAGCACTTACCTGCTCTGTTCTAATCATTGTTCTGGGAATTGAAGATCAAGTGGTGAAGAGACATGTTGGCCCTGCTCCCTGGAGCTTGCATTCTATGAGTGGGGGACAGAAACACACACACGTAAGTATTTCCATTAGCAGTAGGTACAAAAACACAGAGCCTAGTGATAGGGTGCAACTGGTGGGGCTTCTTTTCTTGGCCTGGTTCTCTTCTTCAGTGGAGTGAATTTTATTGTCCTTGCTCAGGTGATTTGTGCTCAATTCCATGGGCCTCAGAGCAGATGTCCAACCTGCCTGAGCCTAGAGATAGGGCTGCTTACTCTTGAGGTCCAGGCCAGCTCACTCAAGCCTGTACTTGTTTTGCTTCTAATTCTTTTTCAGTATGAGATGTTCCCAAACTCTGTGTTCATGCTTATTTACACACAAATGTATCTACACTTGGTATATTTTACATTTACAATATTTAACGTTGGCACTAAACATGTTTAAACATTTTTGCTATCATCTATTTAGGTTGTGAATTCATCCTATTTTGGGCTGTGGGATTAACGTGATTAAAGGTGGATACACAGATGAAACACCCCTGGGAACAGAGCAGAGGTTGTGATTTCTATTTCTGTGTTTGTTGCTTCTTTCTTTCCTCTTGGAGTAAGCTCCAAAACGTGAGAAATTCAAATGATCTTCCATGTTGGCACGATCAGAGCACATACTGGCTACACAAAAATAAAGAGAAATCCTGACATTTCTGCCAGGGAACAGCAGGAGAATGTGAGGGACTATCAACTAGATTCCCTTACATTAGAATCTATTTTTGTATTAACCCATTCATGAAGCGATTGATCTTTTTGATGTTGATTTTATTCCAGAAAGATTCAGTGTTGATACTTTACCTCCTTTGTTTTTAAAATATTACACTATTTTAAAAAAATCCATCCCTTTTCTTTTCTCCATCCTTGTATAAACCTTTCAGGTAAGAGTAGTCTTCTTGCCCATTTGCCTTGAGTGAACAGTAGTTATCCATTCTGCTGTGGGGGTGCAGAATCATAAAATGAGGACTCTTTCTTCAGAAAGTCCAGGTGCTGAAGTAAGGGGTAAAAATGAGACTTGAGCAAAGCAGATCTAATTCAAACCATGCTTTTTTTGGATATTTAAAAAGCTTCCATTAAATTAGTGGAAAAGGTTTCTGGGATATTAAGAGTTTTCAGGTCACATTTAATCTGTCAATATTTATAGCCTCTTAGAAGGTACAAATGAATACATAAGTAAAAAAAGTATAAAAAATGTATACACAATTATAATGTAAAAACTCTCACCAGAAAGTTTAAATCTGACAATTTCTTCATGAGCTTCTACAGTGTGGTCTAGGTTCACAAAATCAAACTATAAAAGAAAAGTATAAACAGCACATTTCAGTTATACTTCCATGTTCACTTTATATTTATATATATTAAAATATTCATGGAATTTTTAGACAGTTTGAGGTCGGGCCCCAACCGTTTGCACAGAGAAATGTAAAAACAGGAAATTCCATTTGCTGGAATACAAGTAGCCATAGTTTGGGGTATCAGTTGTAATATGCCCTGCCCATACCCACAATTTTACATTCTAAGGTAGTATCTCTACCAAGAATGAGATAAAACGCGTCTTCACCTCAAAAGATGAAAGGCCAGATTTACTGACAAATTCCTCCCCGATTCAATTGCAAACATCATGTTAGACTCCCCAGATATTATACCATATGTTTCATCACCTTTTACTTTTTATTTAAAAATAAAATGTGTAATAATCCTTTCAAAATTACTTCATACTGTGCTTTCACTAAAAAATGGTTGTGGAGTTATTACCTCCACCTGTTCTGCCAAGCTAGGAGGTAGTGGCTTTTGGCCAAAATTATTAAAAAGCTTAAAAAGTTTCAAACAACTCCTAACTTCTGGCATGTTGCCATTACATTTTTTTTCCCTTTTTATCAGTGTCTAATCTCCAACCAACCCGTCGAGACACTAAAGACTGCTTTTGACACAAAAAGAGTTCTTTTCTTAAAAAGTGGGGGAAAATTTTGCTTGATATCCAAGGAATCTAACAAGCAATCTTTCCTCAAATCAAGGAAATCACAATGAAAATGTAAAATGTATTTTTTAAAAAACCACATTCCCACCTTTTTTTCAAATTCAGCAGATACGGAGTCTAAAATACAGAAGAGTTTAGTGATTAAAGTATGTGTGTTAATTTACACTAACAGTTTTAAGTTTCCAAACTCCACTTACTGCTTTGGCAAATCCCCAAACCAAGGGATATAGTCATTATATTGATTATGCCGGTGTTGTAAATTTCCATAGATGGATTTTTATCTCCAGCAAAAGGGGTCATGTCCGTGCAGAGAATGGAATTTTTCGACATTTAGACATACAGAGAATGTGCATATCCTTACTGAGAGTATTGCAAAAAACCCAGCCAAACTGCAAACAGCCAACCCATGTGCACACACATGAACCAGGAAATTTTATTCCCATTCTCACAATTTTAATTATTCACTTTCTGACACAAGGCATCTGATTTCATAAAATTAATCCCACCCTCCTGTATTAACCAAGGAGTTAGTTTTATTATGAGGAAAAGTAGGGTTTTTTCCCCCTTTAAGGAAAGAAAAATGCACATAGTTTTACATGGAGTTATTCAGAATTAGAACTTGAACTTGTGGGGCGCCTGGGTGGCGCAGTCGGTTAAGCGTCCGACTTCAGCCAGGTCACGATCTCGCGGTCCGTGAGTTCGAGCCCCGCGTCGGGCTCTGGGCTGATGGCTCAGAGCCTGGAGCCTGTTTCCGATTCTGTGTCTCCCTCTCTCTCTGCCCCTCCCCCGTTCATGCTCTGTCTCTCTCTGTCCCAAAAATAAATAAACGTTGAAAAAAAAAAAAAAAAAAAGAACTTGAACTTGTAAAGAGCATAGATGTTGAGTTGCAGAGAACCCAAGATGCTTCACTCATGTGGTTTTAGTTACCCCTTAGGGACGTTCGTGACATTGGGCCCTGTAACTCTTCTCTCCCTATCCCTATCCCTTCATTCTAAACACCAGAAACTTTGAGTGAGGCCAACATTATGGACCCTCGGAGAGGCCAGGTTCACAGATTCCATGTTTTAATCAATTAGTCACCCTCTTTGACATGTCCAGCTTCTCACACCACAGCCTGTACCCACCTACACATGGACTCAGCATGTCATATCAACAGAAGGACTCGTCACCCAATTGTCCTTCCCTTAAGAGAATCACAGTCATTGTCTCTTGATGGTGACAGATACCCTGGCAGCCTCTCTCCTGTGTGTTCTACTGTGCCTTGTGGGAAGGTCTTCAAAATTTACCCTCTAAGCTCCATTACCTGTGGTAAACCTAGTCTAGTTGATTTAAGCAGCTCCTTCTTTGCCTCTAGCATAGTACTTGGCTGGTAAATAAATTCCCCAGTCTGATTTAATGTGACAGCCTTTTGCTCAGTAGCTGGTCCCATTTGGAGAAATCCTCTCTGAGTTTTCTTCTTTGCTTTCCAGGTGCTAGCGCTTCACTTGAGGAGGTCAAGTTGTCATTAATTTACCTTTAGCTCCAAGAGGGATTGAAAAGAAAGTTTACACTAATTATCCACTATTTTTTAAGGGCTTCTCATCTTCAACACCCTGAATTTCTCCTTCTCCTTTTTTGGTACATTTTGTTTCCTCTAGTCACCAGGCCCTAAACACGGCCAGACCTTTCATGATCTCTTTATCCTGGGCCTCTGTATTTTCATCTTTTATATTTATTCCAGCCTTGTGCAGGACTTCTTCACAATACAAATCATTGAATCTGGCCTCCTAGTAACATGAGTATGCACTTACCTGGGTCTTGGTCTTTTTTCCAGAAATTATAGTTATAGAGATTGTGGCACTTCTGAAACACTTTCTGAAGACCTCCTAAGAGAAGGAATTTCCTCTGAGCTCTAGTCATATGTGTGACAAACCTTCTGGGTTTTTCAGAGGCTCCTGAGGCCCTGCCCCCAGGACCAAGCTGTTAAGAAACTTCTCTAGGCCCAATGATTGTATTTATGGGATCTCTTTAGCTTTATTAAAACCTTAAAAAGTTTTAAAACTTTAAAACTTTAGAGGTTTTGTTAGGGAAGTCCTCTCTGAAGAGGTGACCTCTAGGCTAGGCACACATGCAAACAAGATGGGCATGCAAAGATCTGAGGGGAAGAGATGTTCTAGGAAAAAAGAACTTCAAGGGCAGAGGTCCTAGGATGAGTATGAACTTGGAGTTTTTGAGGAAAAATAAGGGACCATGGGACTGACGTGCTGTAATACCAAAGGAGGAAGAAATGTGAGGTGAGGCTGGAAGGGACAGATATCACAGAGTTTGGCAAACACTCCAAGGATCATTAATTCTAATCTCCATTAGGGTAAGATGTCACTGGAGAGCTTAAAGCATGAGTGATGCCATTTTAAATAATCATGTAAGCAGAGCTGTATAGAGATTAGGCTGTAGATTTCATGAGTGGGAGTAGAGAGATCCTTTTAAGATCATGGCCATAATCCAGGGAAGAGGTGTTACTGGTATCAGAGGCAGAGCAGTGCAGATGGGGAGAAATGGTGGATTGGAGATCTGTATTGTATCTGTATCAATCCAGACTCACTGCTAGATTGATGAGGGTGTGAGTGACAGATGACTTCTAGGTTTTTACCTCAAGCAGTAGTAGGATTGGTTACTGAGACTGGGAAGACTCCCTAGAAACAGATTAGGAAGGGAGTGGAAGCAATAAGGAATTCTGTTGTAGACATATTGGACATACCTGTTAGCTGTTCAAGTGGATGTGTTGAATAGGTGTTGAGGACACACACAGGATACCAGGAGGGAGATCAGGCAAACTGGGAATTGTTGGCCTCTGGGACTTATTTAAAGCCTGCACTGTTAAGATCACCTGCACTGTGGTAGAAGGACAGGATGAGAAAGGGGCCCACCATGGAACTTTAGAGTAGCCCATCTTTAATCTCCAGAGGAGGAAGAGGATTGCAGCACCCTGGGAAGAAGCAGTAGTATAGGAAGGAAATTGTTAATGTCACAAAATCCAAGAGAAGAATGTTTTCCTGGAATCCCTAGGGAGTTGCTAAGTTGAACCAAAGGCCCTAATGCTCTTTTAGGCCTCAGTGCTCAGAGAGTAAAAATGAAACACCTTCTAGCCATCAGTTACCTCTCCAGTTCCTGAAGGAATTTTCTCCCACCCAGAGGCTCATGTGTATCTCTTGTGGGACCAGCTGGTGAGCATTCCTTCTCATAAAGGTCTTCCTGGTGAAACACTAAGTAGAAGTGACAACCAGAAGCTGTGGTCTCATTGGAAGCCTCATTGGATTAGGGTGGTTGATGACAGAAGCATAAGCAACTGAAAGCATTGCCTCTCTGGGCCTCCTTGCCCTTCCAGTTCCCCCAAGATGTGACCCTCCAGGTTTTGTGAAGGAGGCAAACACCTGTGCACATGCAATTTATGGTCCTGGTTTGTTCCACAGACACTCTAGGTCCTGGAAGGGCTGAAGCATCCCTCCACGGACCCCTATTTGGTGAAGATGCCTGGAAGAGTCACTTTGATTTGGGTATTGAGAGCTCAGTGATTTAAAGGCATTTTTCTTTTCTGGTTTCCTACATTCTTTCCAGAAACTACCAGCTGTGCTGAAATGTGGCTGCTGTTTTTGTTACTAAAAGGTAACCAGCCTTCTAGTGTGATGCTACCCTCTTAATCAGCTATGTCTCTGGGTTGATAATCCCAAATCAGGAAATCTTGGCATCTCCTTTAGGGAGTGGTGGCTTGAAGAGACCCACCATTGACCTTTTATCCTACCCGTCTTTAGAATGAGGAGGAAGGTCATAATACCGCTTTGCAGAGACACCTGCAATGGTTTGTTGTTAGAGGTCAGTTGGCCACACAAGGTCCATTAGTTTTGCATGAACAGATACTCTCAAGGGTTACAGAGTTGCCAGCTCCTCTTTTCATCCTCTCCTTGCCAAATTTCCTTTTAAATTACTGTTTGAGTCACTATCCCAGTTGCTGCTATGATTCATTCTACTCTGACGTGAATGGATGAGGCAGGCTCTGACTTCCACTTTATCTCTTTTCCTCTAACATTTATAAACAGCTCACTCCGTGTGCATCTGATTGTTATGCTGTTATGTCTTCATTTTTATATTTTCTGACAATATTCATATTTTATAGGTCTCTTCTTTTTACAGAAGACCGTTTTACCATGTGCATGTGGGTGTAGGTGTATGTATGTGTGTGTGTGTGTGGGGGGGGAAATGGGATAGATATTGATTGGACAGAAATCTCACTTTTTTCCTGACAGCCTGACAATTAAACATAGCTGTAAAAGTCCAATCTCAGTGGGGTGTAGAATTCATTCACTTCTCTTTCACTGCAGCTCAGGAGGAGAGCTAGGGTTAAAGCAGTAATGGGCATATGACTGGGAGGAAAACACAGCGATGATGGTGTTGGAATACGTGATTCATTTTCTGGTACAAATATGAGGAACTCCAGGTCGTAGGGGACAGGACACATTGTTCCAGTGTGTGCTCCTGCCTAGACATGTTGAGTCTAGCGTTCTGTGTTTAGGAAAACCAAAGCAAAACTTCTTCTCATAATGTCTTCCAAGTGGTCTTCCTGATAAAACCGGAAGAATAAAATCACGGAGACAGAAGAATAGATGCTGTCACCTAAGAATGGCAGCAGACCCTGAAACAGTAATTTCAGCACGTTAACAGTGTCTTTGTATTAATAGGAGACAGAGACAAAGCTGTCTTTTTAAAATTTTTTGGCTTAAGGTGCAGATACCTTTGAAAGAAGGAACAGAGAGATGAGCTCACTTATTTGCTACAGTTATTCCCCCCTTTTCAAGGTACTAAGAGGTTTCACAGAGGAATCTTACAAGGAGCCTTTCGATAATGTCTGCGTGGAGACGGAAGGCTCGGATTTGTCTATTTTCCACCACGAACCACCCTAATCCAGTTTTACATTTCGGCTTCGCTTCTGTCTTGCTGTCTTGTACCCAGGCAGCCCTCTTTTCGCAGAGTTATTTGAATGTATGCCCCGGCCATACAGCCTCACCAACTTATACTTTGGCTGTTATGCCGGTTATTGGACTACTGGCTCTCACTCTAAACCCACCTCCTTACATGACGCTGAGACCCCTAAGTCACACTTTGTTTTTACTCCCTGCGTTGTTCTTCACTAGAAACTAAAAGGAAGAAGGGAGAAGGAAGTTATTCCTTCCCACTCAGCTTCCTGTTGCTGTCAACGTCGCTCCAGAATTGGCTCTTCACACAGCAGCTGGTTTCACACCAGCGGTTTCTTTCATACCCTCAGAAGCAGCCTGGTTACACCGCTGGGAGAAGCCAGCTCCAGCCAGCAGCCTCCCTCCTCCAAGGTATGGCTCCCAGTTCCATAGGATTCTTCCTCTTTACCTCCTGGTCAACCCATCCACTTCCCTCATCCCAGGGGTGGTAGCTGCTGCTGCCTTTACTTCCTCGGTGAGACCTTAGTTTCTCCCTTCTTTGAAGTTCTCTGAGACTTAGTTAACAAATGTCTATACTAAATTATCTGTTAAGGTCCCTAAGTGGTTTCAATATCCTGACCGCATCCTGCCTGCGCTCAAATTTCTCCCTTAGTGTCCCACTTCAAAACTTTCCTGTAAGTTTGATCCCCTTATAACCCAGGCCAGTGGATGGTGCAATCCCACATGAAGGCAGGAGAAGGGGCTTAATGGCCTCCCCATGCCCCTTCCTGCCTGGATGTCATTTCTACTTATGGTCATTCGTATCTCCAGGACATTTTGTGAAAATTGTATGATCCTAAATACAATTTATCCACAATCTACCATCACTGTCCAGATTTTCCTCTCAAACCTGAAGGCTTCTGGGGAGTTAAACACGGTGCTGAGAAGCTGTACATAGCCCCAGAAGTAAGTTGTATTTAAATAGCCAAGCAATCCCTTGGGAATGAAGTGGTTCAAGGCTGAATGAAGACAAATGCATTGCTTACACTTGTGGGATTTATGTAGTGTACACGTGGAAAATTTAGACTCTTTCCAAGGAGCTGGTGGATTTTAGAAAGTGTGTATAAATTTTCAACTTGGCCCTTCATCTGTTTTATATATGACTGAGAGATTTTTGTAAGTAGCTGTACTTGGGCCACAATTTTTAGCTTAATTTACTACAATTTTTGTTCACTACAAGAAGCACAGTTTGTTCAGTGCCTTTCTCTGTTTGCACTAGTTACCAGAGATACATAAATGTATTCAGGAATTCTCATCATTCATCAAATGACCACTGGATTCCTGAAAAATCTTTGCATACCCTGTCTTCCTGATGAGGAGAGGGAGAGGGGCTGTGTGAGAATATCTGTGTGTTCAGGGCCTATAGCAGGGCCAGGACTGAGGGACATGCCCCATCTCTACAGCTCAGCTGGGTGCTGAGGATGAGCATTTCTGTAGTTTATTTATTTTTTATTTTTTTTAATGTTTATTAATTTTTGACAGAGAGAGAAACAGAGCATGAGCGGGGGAGGGGCAGGGAGAGAGGGAGACACAGAAGCAGGCTCCAGGCTCCGAGCTGCCAGCACAGAGCCTTACGAGGGGCTCAAACTCACAGACTGCAAGATCATGACCTGAGCCGAAGTTGGACGCTCAACCGGCTGAGCCACCCAGGCGCCCCATCTGTAGTTTATTTTGTAACTTCTGGAAGAGTCCAGATGACTGACTCTTTCAGGGTGGCAAGTGAGCTGGAAATCTTTGGAAAATCTCTTATTTGTCAGACTAACATCAGAAATTCTCAAGTTGGGGTATGTGTATATATACTGCCTTTTTAGAGCAGTTTTAGGTTCATAGCAAAACGGAGTGGAAAGTAGATTTCTCATATACCCTCTTTTACCCATGGCTTTTTTAAATAATGTAGGAGAACTAAGCCAAATAGATTTTATTCAATTTATTAGAATGTGGAAGACAAATAATATAGATCAAGTCATAAGAAATGCTGTCATGTACTCCTATTTCAAGCCATTTTCAATGTTTTACAAAATACACGGCAAATATGAAAAGCTTCAAAACACTTTTTTTAAACTTCTTCAATAAAATATTAACAAATATGATTACTGAATTACCAGTTTTTACAATGTTCATGTATTTTTTTATTTAAATACATTTAATGAGGTCGGTACCAATACAACATCCCCCACCAGAGTGGTACATTTGTTAGGCTTACTGAATCTACATGGGCACATCATTATCACCCAAGGTCCACAAGTGTACGTTAGGGTTCACTCCTTGTGTTGTGCATTCTGTAGTTTTGGCCAAATGCATAATGACATGAGCCCACCATTCTAGAATCATACAGAGTATTTTCACTGCCCTAAAAATCTTCCATTCTCTTCCTGTTCACCCCACCCTCCCCCATAGTCTTAACCAGATCTTTTTACTCTCTCTGTAGTTTTGCCTTTTCTGGAATGTCATGTAGTTGAAATCATACAGTATGAAGCCTTTTCAGATTGTCCTCTTTCACTAAGTAATATGCATTTAGATTCCTCTGTGTCTTTTCATGGCTTCATAACTCATTCCTTTTTATCACAGTTTATTCATCCATTCACCTACTGAAGGACATATTGGGTACTTCCAAGGTTTGGCAGTTATGAACACAGTGCCATAAATATCCACGTGCAAGTTTTTGTGTGGATCTAAGTTTTCAACTTCCTTTGGGTAAATACCAAGCAGTATGATTGCTGGATTGTGTAACAAGAGTGTGCTTAGTTTTTTTGTTTGTTTGATTTTTGTTTTGTTTTTTTTTTTTAACATGTATTTATTTTTGGAAGACAGAGTCAGAGAGTGAGTGGGGAGGGGCAGAGACAGAGGGAGACACAGAATCCAAAGCAGGCTCCAGGCTCTGAGTTGTCAGCACAGAGCCCGACACAGGGCTCAAACCCACGAATCATGAGATCATGACCTGAGCCAAAGTTGGATGCTTAACTGACTGAGCCACCCAGGCACCCCGAGAATGTGCTTAGTTTTTTAAGAGACCTCCAAACTATCTTCCAAAGTGGCTCTACCATTATCTTCTTTTGTACTGTCTGAGGCAAACCTGGCTCACACTCAAAGGCAGCACTCACTGCCCAAAGAAACACAATGCAAGCCACAGTGCTATTTTAAATTTTCTAGTGGCCCCATTAAAAAGCTTAAAAAGAAATAGATGGAATTAACTTTAATATATTTTTAAAAAAGAAATCTATAATATCATTAGAACAATAATCAGTATTAAGACACTAATGAATTGTTTTACCTTTTTTTTCAGACTGTCTTTAAATTCTAGTGTGTATTTTAGACTCAGAGAACATCTCAATTCGGATGAGTCACATTCCAAGTGTTCAATAGCTATGACTAGTGTCTACTGGATTAGACAACATTTTTCTAAAGGAATCTTGTCATTTTAATTCATTTTGTACAAGAACAGACAGGCATTGACAAACTAACATCATTGGTAGATTCAAGGGTCATCTAGTATTTGTGCAATTGGATTTTACTCAAACGATGCTGCATCTTTGAAAATCCGCTATCGCAAATGCCTGTTTGTTTTGCTTACTGTGGTAAGAACACTTAATGTAAGATCTACCCTCACGGTATTCTCCAAACTGGCTTCTTACATCTACCCTTGCCTCTCTGCAATCCACTCTCCATACTGCACCAAAATATCTTTCAGTTCTTTTAATGTCCCATGTTCCTTCTCAACAAGAGTCTTGGCACATTCTATTCCCTCTACCTAGGATTCCCCTTCACCCCCCCCCCCCCACCCTTGCTGCTTTGCCTGGTCAAGTCCTACTAATGCTCTCAATTCAATTGTCACTTCCTCAGAGAAATCTTCCCTGACTGTCTCCTCAACTCTAAGTCTTCTGTAATATTCTGAATGACAACAAAGTCCTCTCATTTATATCGCTCACCATCATGGATATTTGGTTACCCTGTTTCCCCCAGTAGAATATAAGCTCCATAAAGACAGACATTAGGTCTGCTCTGGCACAGCACAGGGTCTGTCAGCAGGAGTTTGGTAAATATGTGATGAATGAATGCCAATAAAGGGATCTCAGATTAGATCTGTGTGCATGCACCATGATGTAAGTAAACAAACACAGGAATGCCTGTGAATAACTGTTGGAGAGTTCTTTTCTAAAATGACCATCATTTTTTTTAATTTTTAATTTTATTTTAGACAGCGTGAGCAGAGAGGGGCAGAGGGAGAGAGAGAATCTTAAGCAGGCTCCACTCCCAGCACAGAGCCCAAGCTGGGGGGCTCCATCCCACAACCTGGGATCATGACCTGAGCCAAAATCAAGAGTCAGATGTTCAACTGACTGAACCACCCAGGTGCCTCTAAAATGAGCATCTTTAAGACTAGAATGTCTAATGTTGTAACTCCTGACTCCTTGATGTGTTGGTGATGGAACTCCTTGGAACAAATTTTACTTTCAAGTTTCATCGTTACTCTTTTTTAAATTTTTTAATGTTTATTTATTTGTAAGGGAGAGAGAAACAGAGCATGAGCAGGGGAGGGGAAGAGAGAGAGGGAGGCCCAGAATCTGATGCAAGCTCCAGGCTCTGAGCTGTCAGCACAGAGCCCGACATGGGGCTTGAACTCACGAACTATGAGATCATGACCTTAGCTGAAGTTGGACGCTCAACCGACTGAGCCACCCATGCGCCTCTAGTCTCATGTCTCATCATTACTGTTAAGTAAAGGTGTAAGTATGTCCTACCTACTTGGTTGCATGACATTTCTCCTATCACAAACTATAAACTCTAAAATAAAAATGTTTTATTCAGAGCCTAGAACACAGAAACCTATAAGCCAGGGGAAAAAGTAGGACTTAGCTCTGAATCCCCTCCAGGGAGAATCATCATTATATTAAAGCTAAAACTGTGGGAAAAATCTATTTTCTATGCTAAAGTGAGATACTGTTGTTTTCTGTATTTTATTCTTTCTCCAGTTGGGGTCCTTAGCAAAAATACTATGTTTTTACAAGATGCATCCATTAAAAATGACTGTAATCAGCAGAGGCTAAGCACTTGATACCAGTTGTATAGGCCTATTATTTCACTGCTCTGAAGCAGTTCTAATTAATAGTTTGTTGTTTTCTCTGGAAAGCAAATACTCAGAAGAGAGTAAAAATCCCTGAGTCAAATAGTATAACAATCAAGAGCCGGAATATATTTTTCTCTGGGAATTGAAAGCATCTCCTGAGAAATCCAGTAGGCCTGTTTCACCAGGAGAAAATCTATTGCCAGCACTTTATTTACAGATCCTCTTATGCTCGTGTGATCTCTTGTTCCAAAAATGTGGGCAGTTTCAAATTTTGACATACTTCAGCCTGTTAACAGCAGGAAAACAACCTACCCATTTCAACTTAAAGAACATGTGGCCAAAAGTAGTCCTGAGCCCAGTAAATGCTGGGGACTCACCTCTTATTTTCCTCTGTTCTCCTCTTTAACTATGATCATGTGAAATCTGCTAGAAAACAAAGCAAAAATGAAATCCTGCTGTCAGCCCCAAGGACATGTCACCTACTTGACATGGAGCTTAACTAGGATCTAAGTGGCTTAGTTCTATAGTAGATTTCGTGAAATAATTGTCTGTTCCCAGGAAAGCTAACCTGAGGTCAGGCAACTAGGTAGTAGAGGAAGCTACCAATCTGGTTAAAAGCCATTTTGAAAATCTTGTATCCCTTGAATTTTTCAGGGTCTTGTCCCAAGAGCCCATGTTCTTTGCCATTATTTCCAATATAGTGTTTGTCTAGGTGGAAATACTTTAGTCAAACACAGAACTTTCATTATGGACTCCTTTTTATTCCAGTTTTTCCCTTGTGATTTAAAGTGTTTTTTATTACTGAAGTATAGTTGACATACAATGTTATATTAGTTTCAGGTATACAAAAATCTCAAGAAAACAAAAAACAGACTCAAATATAGAGAACATGCATTTTAAGTCTTACTGTTGGATCTTAAAAGCTTTAATTATATTCATATGCACATTATTCTCTTGTCCCAAATTTTGCCCTTGAAACTCTGTTTCCAGTTACATCCATAGCACTCCAGGTAACAATACCAATCCTCACACTTGTGTCTTGAGAGCATGAGTTTGATGTGCCTTGTTCATTATACCTGCATGTGTGTTCTATTGGTGCAATAATAAATAACCTCAAACTTGGTCACTTAAAATAAAACACATTCATTCCCTCACAGTTCTGGAGATATAAGTCTGGGCATAAGTCAAGGAGTCAGGAGGGCTGGTTTCTTCTGCAGGTTCTAAGGAACAATCTGTCTCCTTGCCTTTTCAACTCCTAGTGGCTACCTCTTATTCCTGGCCTGTAGTCCTTCCCTCTATCATCAAATAGCATCACTCTGTTCATAGGATCACATCGCCTTTCCCTGTGCTAGTCACAGCTCCCTCTGTGCATGATACTTGTAGTTATATTTAGGGTCCACTGCTTTAGCCAGAATACTCCCTCTATCTCAAGAACTTTAATCTCATATCTGCAAAGTCTCTTCTGCCTTAGGAGTTAGCATGTTCACAGTTTCCAGGGGGTAGGGCATGAACATCTTGAGAGGTCACTATTTAGCATACCATGAGACTAATACTCTTGATATATTTAACGTCAGCCTTTGGTCCATTTATTTAAAACCAGCAATATAGCCAGGGTACAAACCCCCAGCCACCACAAATCAGACTCACCTAATATTCTGTCAGTTCTAGGGTGGCAAGTGTTGCCATCCTAGACTCAAAGTCAGGTTCTTCTAATGATGATAAGCCAGTAGATACCTCCTCCACAGCATATCATCCCACCACCCACAGATGAAGCCCTCACCTGTGCCCCAGAGCCCAGCATAATGCTGAATGAGAGCTCCTGGATTCAAAAACCAAACATTTGAAATGCAGGAAGAAAAACAACTTAGAATATAGATAGCTATGCAAAAATAAATAAACAAATAAACAAACTGAGTAGATCCAAGTAGGGCAACCACTAGTTAAGAGTACTTTATTGTTTGGGATCTGTTTTAACCACATAGAAAAGAGGACAAAACTGAGCTCTTGAGCTTCTATTTTCCAGTGAATAAATTTTTTTAAACGTTTATTTATTTTTGAGAGAGAGAGTGCAAGGGACAAAGAGGGAGGGAGACAGAGGATCTGAAGTGGGCTCTGCATTGACAGCAGAGAGCCGATGCAGGGCTTGAATTCACAAACCATGAGATCATAACCTGAGCCGAAGTCAGAGACTTAACCAACTTGGCCACCCAGGCACCCCCCCTCCCACACTTCACAGTGAATAATTTTTTAAGGCCCAAAGGACCTATGAAAAAGGAAGATGAATTCAGTACATTCTCTGGGTTATTTCACGAACATGGAGCGACTTCCCTGTCTATTTATAATCCTTCCATGCCCTCTAGTTCCCCTCCATTCCTAGGATCCTCCATACCAACACTAACACAACTGTTTAGAAACAAACAAACACCTTTCCAAATATTCAGAGTAGTTCAATGTAGTCCTTAACAATCTTCTCAAAAAGGAGCTCCTGAACACGAATTCGGGTGCTTTGCCAATGCTTCAAAATGCAGTGCAGCAACTCCCTCTCACATCTTGGAAGAGCTATTTTCATCCTGCTATGCAATGTAACACATGGTGGTACAAAATAGTTAACAGAAGCCGGTTTCCATGTTCTAGAGGAAGCAAACCTCGAAAGTGAATGCAACTTATTTTTAACCTCTATGTGAAATTACTTCTTTAAGAAGGACCTAAGGGTATCTAAAATGACCAAGACTTTTCTGGACCACTTCTGATTATGCCTTATTTCAAGATGTCAGACTATGGCTAAAATAAAACTGAAAAAGAGTTCACTTACGAGGAGTTGTATTTCATCAAACTCCTTGAGATACTGTCTCCATACCACTCTTCTACTCTAACTTTTGTATCATTAATGGACACATTATCTTAAACTAGTCTCATGCCAATTTCCTGAGGCACTGCTCTGGGCATCTTCCTGCAATTTTAATGCATTGATGACCATCATTATTCTTTCTTTATGGGATTTCAGCCAAAATTGAGCCCTTGTGACAATATTCACATCTGAGCTAATGTTACTTAATTTTCCAAGTTGGCTTCATGAGGCAAAGTAGCAAGTGCTTTATTAAAATCTAGATAATAAAATTAGCCCATTTATCTACTAATTGTGTGCTTCCATCACATGATTAAATACATTCGTTATGCTAAAGTCCTATAAATTTCACCAAGGTAAAGTCAAATAACTGTAAAAATTTGAGGCTCCTTCTTTTTTCAATATGCTAGACAGAATTTTAAGGTTAGTTCTTGGCATGTAGCCAAACATATAAACTGCTATTTAACCTCTAAGAGGTGACATTTATATTTTCTAGGCTCAGAGTAGAAAGCTGGAAGATTAGAAACATTATTTTTAAAGGTATCCTTGGGCTTTTAAAGAAAAAGGTCTTTCAACTCGATTGAGCCAAATTCAGATGCTTCCAAAGTTATAATTTTAAATGCATACATACATACATACATACATACATACATTTATTTATTTATTTATTTATTTATTTATTTATTTATTTATTATTTACGATGTGTGGGGGGGGTGGGCAATGGAAAGTGGAAAGATTATATCCGATTCAAGTTGCTTTTACTTCTAGAACTTTAAACTCACACAAGTTGAGCAGCCTGGTCTGCAAGCCTAAGAAATAGTAACAGGGTCAAATGAACCATAAGAAGCCAGTTTTAGAAATGGAACCACCCTACAGAAACAGGTCCTAACAGGATGAGTTCTAAGTATCCAGGTTTACTTCATCACTAATCTGGAAATCCTCACATGAGCTCAGTCCCAGAGCCAAACAAAAAGCATTTATGTCTGTTTCTTTAGGGGAATATCCGAATGAATATTTGACTCCAAAATTTACTTCTTGCCACCCCATTCTGGAATCCTTCTGTTCTTTCTAACCATCCAGAATCTCTGGAGACTGGCTCACCCCCAAACAGTTTCACTAAGAAGGGGAGAAGTTACCTTAGGTCACAGCTAGATTTATCAGTCAAGGGATAAGTAGTGAATTTCTGAAGAATTTTCAAGTCTAAATTCGCAGAGAACACAAACCAGGCAAAGAGGATGTTTTTATCCATTCTTTAGTGGAAACATTAAGTTCACTTCAGTGGTATAGGACTGCCATTCTAGAAAAAATCAAAGCCCAGGTGGCCCAGTCCCCCTCCCACTTTTCTCTAGAAACCAGGGTATTGTGAAAAGACCCTTTCTGATTCCCAGAGAAAGCACTTTCTGCCTCTTACAGAAAAGACTGTGTGTTTTAGGAAACAGTGATAAATTGTTGCAAGGTTGCTACATGTCTTTAAAATAAGGGGATGATTTATTTTTTCTCTCTTAATTAGAACAATTAATTGGTAATATAACAGAAACTCAGCAGTAGATGAAAAATGGCATAATCCCTGAATAGAGTATGATGGCAAGAAAGAAAAAACATTAGTTTTGTTTATTTTTTCTAGCTTAATTGCAGGAGTTACTGTTCAAGAAATTCCTATGCTTCTCAGTCCTGTATGTTGCTGATTATAGGACTCAGAACTCTCAACTTTTTAGGATATAGAAAAATTGAAAATAAAAGGCTTAATTCTCCCTGTTAAAAATAAGGGAAGAGACACCCCCCTTACCTTTTGTCAGAGTATTTTTTTTAATAAACATGTAATTGTAAATTCTCTCTGCCCTTTTGAGACTTTTTTTTTTTACTACCTTGCCCAGTTTATGACCCAGGAATGTCTTTCTCAAGGACCCGGGAGTCATTCTTTTGAATCTCCCAGTCTCTATTGTGGGAGGGGAGGGGGAGGTAGGAGCCTAACTAGTGGTGCCTCGCTCAAAGTTGGAAAACTACCTCCCATCATAAGGCTATGAGAAGTTTGTTTTCCTTTAAATGAAGCCAATTAGCTAACACAGATGGTCAACCCAATTATCAGGTAAATTTAGGATGAACTATGTGTGACAAATGTGCTCTCAAGTCCTCTAACTTGAGGACTAGTTACTGTTTATCTTGAGAACATGTAGGGAACATTCTTGGCTTTAAAATCTGATTGACCATATAAGGGGGCGAAATTCCTCTCTTTGCAATTTCTTAGCAATTGATATGATGAGCGTCCCGTTCTGGTTAAATACTTATTCAATAGCAAAACTGTTTGTCTGTTTCTCCTGACTGTGTGGGGAGAGCTTTTCTGAGTTGGGAGAAAATTTGAGGGGTTTTCAATTATTTTTCCTCTGCATTAAGACTTCTATCCCAAAATCCTAATCCAAACTCCCTAGGCTTGGACACTTGGAATATAAACTAAAAATCTCCAAAAAAAGAATACATTTCTTTTTACATTTTCCTTTAATTCTTGCTTCCTTTTAATGAAGAGACCTTCTTTCCTATTAGTCATACAAAACTGATAAGTACTGCAAAATAAAGCCTGTGTGACCATGCTTTCTTTAGTTGGGGTACGAGGGGGCAGCAACAAGGGAGTTTCATCTTTTTGAGAGGTAGGCAGGATATAGGTTATTTTTTTAATTATTCCTATGGCTATTTCATACAATTCAAAGGTACTTCACACATGATTTGTTAATATGCCCTAACAAAAACCCTTAGAGTTTCATGTAATTCAAACATTCCAACATTATTTCTAACCATAAACCAAATTTCCCCAAGACTCACCAATCCATGAAACAAATTATGCTGTATTTTTTTAATTACACAACTTCATTTAAAATTTTTCAGAAACGATTGATAATAATTCCTTTTTTTTTTAAGTAATTCAACTTTTGATGGCTTATAACTCTCGCTTCCCAATATAGTACATTAAGCCCCTGAAAGATTCACCTAACATTTGATAAAGGCCCAGGAAAGAAAATGGCCAGTTACCTGAAGAGCAGAACAAATGAAACAAATTCTAAAATATAAGACGAATGTATTGTCAGAACTGGGGCTGGTGGTACATTGGGTGAATCCTAATGGCCACTAATTCCTCCTGCCCCATATCAGAGTAGGTTCTAGAGACTAAGGCAGGGCTGCATCTGCAGAAGGAGGTAGAGAAGCCCCAGCCATAGGACAGGGATAGATCCAGAACCTGAAAACTCTTCATCCACTTATTTTTTATTATTATCTGCTATGGATCATTCACTATTCGAGCTGCAGACAATTTAGAGAAGCAAATAATCAAGGAAAGTCTCTGCTCTCCTGTCTAGTGGAGAAGACAGGTAACAAACAAGAAAACAGATTTAAAAAAACTTCAGATCATGGCAACTGCTTTGAAGAAAGTATGTAGGATTGTGATCTAGAGAATGGCAGGGAAGGAGAAGGGATCAGACTGGGTGATCAGAAGGGCTCTCTAAGAGGTAACCTCTAACTGGAGTCCTGAATAACAAAAGGTAACCCAACAACCGGAGAAGGCTATAGGATGAGGCTTCCAGACACAGAGAAGAGCAGATTAAACAGCTTAATTAAGTCAAGGAGGAATTTGGCCTGTTTGAAATATGGAAGGAAAAATCAGCCTGCCTGACTAGGAGGCAGAGCTGGAAAATGGAGCATGTAGGGTCCCATCGGCTAAATACATTTTTTGTATTATATCTAAATAGGACAAGAAGGTGTGGAGGACTTTAAGTAGGGGAGTGATGGAATCTCATTTACACTTACAAAAGATCTCCATGTGGAGAATGGAGTGGAGGTGGGTATATTAGTTGACTCAGGCTACCATAACAAAATACAACAGACTGGGCGGATTAAAAAAAAAGAAATTTATTTTCTTGCAATTCTGGAAGCTGGAAGTTCAAGATCAATTTACCATCAAGGTTGGTTTCTAGTGAGGCTTGTCTTCCTAGCTTGCAGATGGCCACCTTCTCACTCAATCTTCACATGGCCTTTCTTCTGTCTTTTCTGCTTCTTGTAGGGTCATCAGTCCTATTGGATTAGGACCCCATATTTATAATGTCATTTAACCTTACTTATCTCCCTAAAGACCCTATCTTCAAATACAATCATGTTTGGGGTTAGGTCTTCATCGCAAAAATTTTAGAAGGGTACACTTCAGGCCATAACAGTAGCGAGACTGGAAGGTCTTCTGTAGGTCCAAATGAGAGTTGAAGGTGTTTTGGATTTAAGCAAAAACAGTGAAAATAGGTAGAAATTGACATTCTGGATATTTTTTGGCAGAGTAGCTGATAGGCACTTTCAGTAATGTATATATGCAATGAATGAGGAAAAGAAGAATCAAAAGTAACACATAGTTTTGCTGACTGAGAAAATGGGTAGATCTTTACATACTTTTTATCTGAGGATCCCCCCCCACACACACACACAATTATTCTTCTTCCCATGACACATTTGTTACATTCCATTATATTCTTTTTTACCAGAGTGTTTATCTTCCTCAAATTTTATTTTATATAGCATTCTTGATCAGACAGACTCTGGCCAAACCTGTTATTTATTCTCAGTCTTGTTAGAAGCTTCCTTTCCTTGAGTCTTGGGTTCACATCTTCTGGGTTCTGATGGGGATGAACTCAAATCATTCTTCACAAATCCCAGAGTGACCTTTCTTTTTTTTTAGAAAAAAAAGTTTATTTATTTTGAGAGAAAGCACAAGTGACCAGGGGATGGACAGAGAGAGGAAGAGAGAGAATCCAAAGCAGTCTCTGAACTGTCAGCTCTAAGCCCGATGTAGGGCCCCAAACTTACAAAACCGTGAGATCATGACCTAAGCCGAAATCAAGAGTTGGACGCTTAACCGACTGAGCCACCCAGGTACCCCCCAGAGTGGCCTTTCTAAGAAGCAAATATGATTATATGATTCCCCTGCTTAAAATTATTTAATGCCTCTTTATAGGTTTCAGGTTAAAGTGCAAGTTCATAGCTTAGCCACCAACACCCTCTGAGATTCGCCCCCTCCCATTTTCCATCTCCTTTCCTTCCGATCCCCAAACCCTCTAATGACTCCAGCTATAGTAAAATACTTGAGGTTCCAGGGACACAGGACTTCTGTACTATAAACATGTTATGTCCTCACCCTGGAATGTCCTTTCTTACATGGTATCTAGCTAGCTCAGCTTAAGGCACATCTCTGGAAAATTTCTATGAGCCCCCAGTCAGAATTAATGACTCTCCATGTCCTCAAAGCACCCTGGGAATAGCACTATTGTATCCTTTATTACTGTGTGTATTAGTAGATTTATTTCTGTGCTATGCTTTAGGCTAAAATCCATTTCTTAAAAGAAATATGTCTTATTTATTTTTGTATTTTTTTACAACTAGCATAAGGTAGATATATACTCCATAAACGTTGACGAGCAGACAATCAGTAAATACATGAGTCTGTATAAAAGCAGGTCACAGTCCATGCCACATATAAATCCACCCATTAATTTCCTAAGCTCGCTTTCACTTTCCAAAGATACACCTTTTAACTAAAAGATCTGGAAATACTATGTCCTCAAATCCACCAATTATCACATATAGAACACAAAGCTTTTTTCCAGATTCTTTTCTTGGCGTCATTCATTCACTCTGGAGTTATTAGGGGGCAGCAGTTCTACCAGCTTGAGGAGTCCAAAGATACTGATCAATCACATCTCAGGCACTCGGCCCAGAAAAACAACCAATCCTGTGCATCAACATGTCAGAACCATACAGAGTGGCCAGGACTGGGGCCAGGACCAAGAGTTTCAAACCAGGAGAAGCTGTGTCTTCCTGTTATTGTTTAAATTGGTATAATATCCTATTTTCTTGTTCTGTCACCATTTCTTCTTTATTTTCTGGACAATATTCTTGCCTTTGTAATATTCTCTGTCTGCATAACTGTACTAGTCATCCTTTTCTATCACAGTCCTGATTCTGTCTTTGTCTCTTTCAGGTCCTCTTCTTAGATAATGTCTTACATCCCATATAAGAATTTTTTTTTTTATTATCGGAACATTTTTGGAGATTATATATATATATATATATATATATATATATATATATATATATCTTTCCATCATGATGATTGTAATCTGTTTTTTAATGTTTATTTTTGAAGAAGAGGTAGGGGCAGAGAGAAAGGGAGACAGAGGATCTGATGCAGGCTCTGCACTGAGAACACAAACTGTCAGAGGTGAAGTCAGATGCCTAACCCCTGAGCCACCCAGGCACTCTGATGAGTATACTCTTTAACCTCCATCCCCTATTTCCCCCACCCCCCTACTCATTTCTCCTCTGGTAACCATCAGTTTGTTCTCTATAGTTAAGAGTCTGTTTCTTGGTTTGCTGCTCTCTCTTCTTTTTTCCCTTTGCTCATTTGTTTTGTTTGTTAAATTCCACATATGAGCTAGATCATATGGTATTTTTCTTTCTCTGACTGATTTCACTTAGTCTTACACCCTCTAGCTCTATCCATGTTGTTGCAAATGGCAAGATTTTATTCTTTTTTATGGCTGAATAATATTCCACTGTGTGTGTGTATGTGGTGTGTATATATATGTATGTATATATATATATGTGTGTGTATTGTGTGCCTGTGTATCTCACATAACCTTTACCCATTTATCAATTGTTGGACACTTAGGCTGCTTCCATAGTTTGGCTATTGTAAATACTGCAAAAAACATAGGGTGCATGTATCCCTTTGAATTAGTGTTTTTGCATTTAGGGGCTAAATATCTACTAGTATAATTGTGGGGACATAAAATAGTTCTATCTTTAACTTTTGAGGAAACTCCCTATTGTTTTCCACATTGGCTGCACCAGTTGACAACAGTGCCTCACTAACACTTGTTTCTTGTGTTTTTTATTTTTGCCTTTCTGACAGGTGTGGAGTGATATCTCGTTGTGGTTTTTATTGACATTTCCTTGATGATGAGCAATATTGAGTGTCTTTTCATGTATCTGTTGGTCATCTAGATGTCTTCTTTGGAGAAATGTCTGTTCATGTCTTCTGCCCATTTTTTAATTGGATTATTTATTTTAGGGGTATTCAGTTGTATCAGTTCTTTATATATATTGAATACTAACCCTTTATTAGATATGTCATTTGCAAATATTTTATCCCATTCAGTAGGTTGCCTTTCTTTCAGTGTTGTACAGAAACTTTTTTATTTTGATGTAGTCCCAATAGTTTATTTTTGCTTTTATTTCCCCTTCCTCAAGAGACATAGCTAGAAAAATGACACTATGGCCAATATCATAGACATTGCTGCCTGTGCTCTCCTCAAGGAGTTTTATAGTTTCAGGACTTTAATCCATTTTTGAGTTTACTTTTGTGTAGAGTCTAAGAAAGTGGTCCAGTTTTACTCTTTTGCATGTGGCTGTCCAGTTTTTCCAACACCATTTGTTGAAGAGACTCTCTTTTTCCCCTTGTTAATCATTTTGCCTTTGTCAAAGATGTATTGCCCACATAATCATGAGTTTATTTCTAGGTTTTCTGTTCTATTCCATTGATCTGTGTGTCTGTTTTCATGCCAGTACCATATTGTTTTAATTACTACTGCTTTGTGGTATAACTTGAAATCTGGAATTGTGATACTTCCAGTTTTGATTTTATATTACATGATTGCTTTGGCTATTTGAGGTCTTTTGTGGCTCCATACAAATTTTAGGATTGTTTGTTCTAGCTCTGTGAAAAATGCTGTTGGTATTTTGATAGGGATTGCATTAAATGTGTATCCTGCTTTGGACAGTATAAACATTTTAACAATATTTATTCTTCTAACCCATGAGTATGGAATCTCTTTCCTTTTATTTGTGTCATCTTGAATTTCTTTCAACAATGTTTTATAGTTTTTAGAGTACAGATCTTTCACCTCTTTGGTTAAGTTTATTCCTAAATATTTTATTGGTTTTGGTAAAATCACAAATAGAACTGTTTTCTTAATTTCACTTTATGCTGGTTCATTATTAGTATGTAGGAATGCAACAGATTTCTAGACATTGATTTTGTATCCTGTGACTTTACTGTATTCATTTATCAGTATGAGTAGTATTTTGATGTAGTCTTTAGGGTTTTTAACATAGAGTATCATATTATCTGCAAATAGAGTTTTACTTCTTCCTTACCAATTTGGATGCTTTTTATTTCTTTATGTTGTCTAATTGCTGTGGCTAGGATTTCCAGTACTATGTTGAATAAAAGTGGTGAGAGTGGATATCCCTATCTTGTTCCTGATCTTAGGGGAAAGTTCTCAGTTTTTACCACTGAATATGATGTTGGCTCTGGGTTTTCACTTAAGGCCTATATTATGTTGAGATATGTTCCCTCTATACCTACTTGGCAGAGGGTTTGTATCATGAATGGATGTTGTGCTTTGTCAAATGCTTTTTCTGCATCTGTTGAAATACCATATGTTTCCTTTCTCGTGTTGATGTAATACATCACGTTGATTGTTTTGCAAATATTGAACCTCCCTTTCATCCTGGGAATAAATCCCACTTGATTTATTTTAATGTATCGTTGGATTCTGTTTGCTAATATTTTGTGGGGGATTTTTGCATATATATTCATGAGAGATATTGGCCCATAGTTCTCTTTTTTGTGATTCGTTTTGGTATCAGTGTGATATTGGCCTCATAGAATTAATTTGGAAATTTACCCATTCCTCTTCAATTTTTTGGAATAATTGAAGAAGAATAGATATTAACCCTTCTTTAAATGTTTGGTACGATTGGGCTGTGGAGCCATTTGGTCCTGAACTTTTGTGTTTGGGGAGTTTTTTGATTACTGATTCAATTTCATTGCTGGTAATTTATCTGTTCAAATTTTCTATTTCTTCCTGCTTTACTTTTGGTAGTTTATATGTTTCTAGGAATTGATCTATTTCTTCTAAGTTTTCCAACTTGTTGATATATAGGTTTTTATAAAATGCTGTTAAAATTGTATTTTTGTGGTGTTGGTTGTCATTTCTCCCCTTTAAGTAGTGATTTTTGTTTTTTTTATGTCGTTTTTTTTCCTGATGAGACTTGCTAGAGGTTTATCTATTTTGTTCATCTTTTCAAAAAATAAGCTCCTAGTTTCATTGAGTTGTTCTATTGTTTTTGTTTGTTTGCTCTGTGTGTGTGTGTGTGTGTGTACTTTTTAGATCTTTTATTTCTGTTCTAATCTTTATTATTTCCTTCCTTTTGTGGGCTTGGGCTATATTTGTTCATTAACTAGCCCCTGTAGGTACACAGGTTGTTTATTTGAGATTTTTCTTGCTTCTTGAAATAGGCCTGTATGGCCATAAATTCTCCTCTTAGAACACATTTTGCTTCATCTTAAAGATTTTGGACCACTGTGTTTTTGGTTTCATTTCTCCCCATGTAACATTTTTATTTATTCTGTGATTTCTTACTTGACCTATTCATTGTTTAGTAGCATGTTATTTAACTTCCATGTATTTTTGCTCTTTCCAATTTTTTTCCTGGGGTCGATTTCTAGTTTCACAGCGTTGTAGTCAGATAAGGTACATGTACAACTTCATTTTTTTAAATTTATTGAGACTTATTTTGTGGTCCAATATGTGATCTCTTCTGAAGAATGTTTAATGTGCTCTTGAAAGAATGTGTATTCTGCTGTTTTAGGAAGGAATGTTTTAAATATATCTGTTACGTCTATCTGGTCCACTGTGTCATTCAGAGCCACTGTTTCCTTGTTGATTTTCTGTTTGGGATGATCTGTCCATCAATGTGAGTGGGAAGGAGTTGAAGTCCCCACTATTACTGTATTACTCTTGATTAGTTTCTCCATTTTTAACTGTTTTATGTATTTGGGTTCTCCTGTGTAGGATGCATAAATATCTACAATTGCTATATCTTCTCCTTGGATTGTCCCCTTTATTATTATATACTGTTCTTCTTTGTTCCCTGTGATAGTCTTTGTTTTAAAGACTATTTTGTCTGATATAAATATTGCTACTCTAGCTTTCTTTTGACATCCATTTGCATGATAAATGTTTCTTTGTCCTCTCACTTTCAATCTACTGGTGTCTTTAGGTCTAAAATGAGTCTCTTGTAAGTCATATAGATGGGTCTTGCTTTTTTTATCCACTCTGTCACCCTTTGTCTTTTGATTGAAATGTTTAATCCATTTATATTCAAAGTAATTATTGATAGATATGTTTATTGCCATTGTGTTGTTTTTTGGTTGTTTCTATAGATTTTCTCTGATTCTTTCTCCTTGTGCTCTGTTTTATGGTTTGTCGGCTTTCTTTAGTGATATTATTGGATCCCTTTCTCCTTATTCTTTGCATATCTATTATTGGTTACTGGTTTGTGGTTACCATTAGGTTTGGATATTATAAAGCAAACTACACTTGACCTTCTAGAACCCGTTGTCATTATATACTGTGCCAGATGGTATGTATCTTTATTATTTGATCATTATTTGTATATAACATCTTCTGCATATAGCAGTCTACATAGTTTATAGTTAAGTCTAAACCTATTCTTTATTCCTCCCCCAACCCACGTTTTCAGTTTATGGTGTCATATTTTATATCCTTTTATTTTATGAATCCCTTGACTGATTTTTATAGAAATGCTACTGCTTTTGTGATTTTTACTTTAAATACTCCTACTTATGATCTTTCCTGTATATTCAAAGAGTCCCCTTTAATGTATCTTATAGGGCAGGTTTAGTTTGTGAAACTCTCTCACTCCTTTCAGTGTGAATGGTAGCTTTGCTGGATAGAATATTCTTGGCTGCAGATTTTTCCCTTTCAGCACCTTGAATATATCATACCCCTCCCTTATGGCCTGCATAGTTTCTGCTGAAATATCTACTCATAACCTTAAGGGGTCTCCCTCACACATTACTGCCTACTTTTCTCTTGCTGCTTTTAATTTTTTTTTCTTTATTGCTACTTTTTGCCATTTTAATTGCTGTATATGTCTTGGTGTATACCTCCTTGGGTTGAATTTTTGGGGTGATCTCTGTCCCTCCTGGATCTGGATATCTGTTTCCTCCTCCAGATTAGGGAACTTTTCAGCTATTATTTCTGCAAATAAGTTTTCTGCTCATTTTTCTCTCTCTTCTTGTGATATCCTTATAATGTGAATGTTACTACAGTCACTGAGTTCTCTAAGACTATTCTCAATTTACATAATTTTCTTTCCTCTCCTTTGCTCAGCTTGGTTACTTTCCATTACTTTGTCTTTCAGGTTGTTAATTCATTCCTCTGCTTCATCTATCCTGGTATTTATTCCATCAAGTATATCTTTAATTTCATTTATTGTGTTCTTTATGTCTGATTCATTCTTTTTTTTTATCTCTGTGTTAAGGATCTGATGTCCTAAACTCTTATCCTCAAGTGCAATGAATATCTTTATGATTATTACTTTAAATTATCTATTAGGCATATTACTTATACCCATTTCATTTCTGTGGTTTGTTTCTACTCTTTCATTTGGGAGATATTTCTCTGTCTCCTCATTTTGTCTAACTTTCTGTATATGTCTCTCTGTGTTAGGAATCAGCTACTTCTCTTGTTCTTAATAATAATGGTCTTTTGAAGAAGAGATCCTGCAAGTGCAGTGTCCCCTGTTTCCCAGGGCCTAGCACTTCAGGGAGTATCTCGTATGTGTGTTGCGTGTGCTCTGCTGTTGAGCCTTGGCCTCTTTTTCCTTCAGTCCCTTTGTCTACAGAGGGTCTTTTTGTCTATTGTGGTCAGTGTTTAGTCCCCAGCAGGGGTGAGGCACATTTTAACAAAGTGTTTGATGGTCTGTTTGTGAAAGCAGACCTGCCACTGCCATCACCAGAAGTGAAGTCCCACAAAAAAGGCACAAGTCAGGAGATGAGGTATGGGCAGGGTTTTCACCAGTCTCCTAAAGGAGGGGCCCACAGTACAAGGACTAAGGGAAAGGTAACTGGGAAGGGTGGGTGTGCTGAAGTGCAAGGGGAGGCAGTTTGGTGTAAGCAAGTTGGGTAAAGACTGTCAGTGCTATACTTATTCTGTCTGGAGGTCGTTGTTTATGCTGGGAAGCAGGGGATGGAAATGGCACCTTGCCAGCTCCTTTTTTCCTGAAGTGGTCTCCCCATGAACCCTGTCTCCTAGGGGCATGCTCTGAGATGAGAAAATCACCCTCCCTCCTGTCTATTCCTGGTATTTTTCAAACTGCTAGTTCTGTGCTGTATCTGCACAGGCTGATTATCATACTGTCTCTTTAAGGGCAGGAACTCTACTTCCTAATGTCCTTGGGGCTCTCCCAGAGCTAAGCACACTGATTTTTAAAATATCAGACTTTAAGTCCCACTGGTTGTAAGAACTCACAATATTTGGCTTTTCTCACTTTCAAAAGCAAATATTATAGGGATTCCTCCTCTCTGTACATGGGCTCCCTGGTATGAAAGCCTGTTTTCAACCCTTATCCATTCCCCTGGATCCCTCCCCACCACGGATGGCTATGGTCAGTCCCATGTCTTTACCTTTCCTGTCCTCTTCAGTGTGGCTTCTTCTCCACTATTTAGTTCTGGAGTTTGTTCTGCCAGTCTTTGGATTGTTGTCTGGGTTATTTACACTGATGTGGCTGTTACCTAGTTGTATCCATAAGATGAGACAAGCTTAGGTTCCTCCTACTCTGCCATATTCCCAGCCAACACCATCTAGGAATGTTTCATCCTCTCTGAGAAGCCAAGTTGCTTAAGTTCTTATGCCCTCTTAAGCAGAAAATAAATGGGGTACATTTATAATACATGTAACTGGTGAATATTTCAGGTAATAAGACAATGCTGTTCACTAGAATAATTACCTAAGTGGCCAAATTTTCTGGAAAGCAAAATGAAGTCACTTGGGAAATATTCCCTAAAACTTGGCATGGAACACTACTTGCCCTTTTGTTTCTGGGCTCCTATGGAATTGATTTCCCTTATCTCTTCTGAAGTGAGTATAGTCCCTGGATATTATAGAGCAAACTACACTTGACCTTCTAGAACCCATTGTCATTATATACTGTGCCAGGTGGTATGTATCTTTATTATTTGATCATCAAGGATTTTTGACTTCAGCTTTAAATAGATTGAATTAAAGGAAAATGTATTTTATGATTGCCAGCGACTATTATACTGTATTTTATGATTTCAGGGACTATTATATTTTCATAACCATGCGTTAAAGTCGTATTTTCACTGTCCTTCCCCAGTTTGTCCAGGAAACAGAGCACAAAATTTGCCCTTAATCCTGACAAGAACAGATATCAATTGCAAATATTATTTATGTCACCCTTCCTTTTGGAAGAAAAATACACTTGTATTTTGAAAATGGTTATCAAATATCAACTCTAATGGAATCAGATGTCAAGTTTAGTTAATATTTGACATCAAGAAGCATTTTTACCTGAATTTTATGAGAGCTAATTTTAATGTTAGTATTTTTAATATCCTAGCAAATATTTGTGCTTGAAGATTTGTCAGAGCTTTACATCTAGATACCTCTTCTGTCTTTAGTTTTGGAATTGGAACATTTCCTGAATAAGTGATCTTTCTCTCATCTGTGATTCATAATTAACATCCCAGGAGAGGTGTTCTAAATTTATGACCAGCATCCCAAGTGCACATGCATACTTGGTGAGAAACAGAGCAACCTCGAAGAGGAATGGCAGACTCTGGAGATTAGCACTATGCAGGCTATGGCTGAACCACGTCCACCAACTGTTCACCACACCCCAGGGCTGCATCTCCCGGGAACAGGGCACACTACCACTTCCACTATATTCTGCCCCAGAATTACAAAATAACCTACCCATTAGATCTGGCCTAGGAAGAATGCCTATAAACTGTACATATAATTCAGCACATTAGTCCTAAATATTATAGGACCAATTTTCATTCATTTAATCCAACAAAGAGCCACAATGTAAATGATTCTGTTTGAGAGTTTCTTCTCTAGATAATAAATTCTTTTTTTTATTTTTTTTTAAGTTTATTTATTTTTGAGACAGAGAAAGAGCATGAACGGGGGAGGGTCAGAGAGAGAGGGAGACACAGAATCGGAAGCAGGCTCCAGGCTCTGAGCCATCAGCCCAGAGCCCGACGCGGGGCTCGAACTCACGGACCGCTAGATCGTGACCTGGCTGAAGTCGGACGCTTAACCGACTGCGCCACCCAGGCGCCCCAAGATAATAAATTCTTGAGGCCAAAGACATGGTATCTTTCACATTGTCTCTCTACAGCCTGGCACAGAGAGTAGGAGTTCAGGAAGTATTTGTTCTCTCAATTATGCCCGGCCACCTCATGGAGGAACTGAGAGACTCACTACCTACCTTATGTACTCTACTGCCTTCTCAGAAACCACGCTTGCTCTTCCAGGCAAGCCAGAGACTCTTTTTTCTGTACCTGCTTAGGTATCCAAAAAGATTTCCTTTTACAGTAGATTATCCCCTTGCTTTCTCATCCAACCTGTTCAATTGATTTGGGCCTTTCAATGTTCTGGTAAAAGATGAAGATAGAGGACTTAATCTGTCTTCTGACCTCTGGACTTGTTCCCTGAAAGTCAAGCCAAACAAGGGATTTAGCAATCGCCGAGCACGCTCCCATCTCTGCAGAAACGTTCTGTGCTCTTCTGCTTACAGCTCCCAGAATCTTTGTGATGCTCTGGCCATTGGCCAAACTTCAGCAAAGTGTAAAGGAAAAATAATTGCATAATCTACAAATTCTTCAGGATATGTGTAGGAAGCCTCTGCATAGTAAGCAGATGCCTAGTATCTATTAGCCAGTTATAATTTCTTGTCCTCGGTAGAATTTTTTTTTAATACATGAATTCTTTAAAGTTCTTCGCTGTCAAGCATTTAATGGAAGAGGATATATAAGTTAAAATTGAACAGGCACCATTGACAAGTTACCCTAAAGTGAGGCTTGCTTTCCAGAGTGGTTTCATTCAGATAGAGGGTTTGGCAATAGAGGGGGCACTGCTCAGCTCTACCCCAACTCAGGCACACTGTGCTAATGCTGTTGCAGTGTCTCCAGGCTACAGGACCCCTGGAGCTATATACTTGCTGCAAGTACCAGAAGTTTCTCAGAACACAGAAATTTGGAACGTTGGTAGCCGAGAGTTGCTCAGGACTCCACTGCAGGACTTGGAGAACATTTGCCTTCTTCTTTCCTTGTTCTCATTTTAGCATCCAAACCCTTCTCCTCCACCCCAAAGTACAAACTCTACACCCCAAAGGGCATTGATGAACAGCCATGCAGAAGAACCCCACACAAACTTATAAACTGAGTGCAGGGGCAGGGAAAGATATTTCTTCTTCAAACAGACCCTTATATAAGTACATATGGTAGCCCCTTCCCAATCCATCTTCCCTCATGGTCAGAAAAATCATCTACAGTCATCTCTCATAGGAAGACTAGCTGTAGGCAGATTCATTATGAGGAATGATGTAAGGGGGATTGTTTTGTTCAGTTCTTAGTTGAAAAATGGGCCTTTTCTGATGTTAATCTGCTCAGTAGGGACTTCTGAAAATACAGCAAAACCTTCAAGTGACAGTTAAACTAATGTATCTTTGCTTGACTTAAGTCAAAGCACACACATTGCTGAGAGCTATAGCTCCAGTGCCGAATCTGTTTCTGGAAGCCCCTCATCGAGCAACTACAGAAAGTACCAGACATGCTTCCTTCGATGACCTCACTGGTACCCGTAGGAGAAAAAGTCTCCTGGAATAAAGCCAGACACAATTTTTATATCTATACCATTGTGGAATGTTCCCAGTGGATGAGACAACTGAGTACGCTAGGCCCCTACAACTTGAGTGCTGTTGGCACAGAATGTGGACTTAAGCTCCTGACGATGTTTAAAAAGAAAAGAATAACAAAGCAGAAAAAAAAAACATTTAAAGGCTACAAGAACTCAAAAGACTCAAAATTTAGTAAGCTCAGGATAGGGAAGTGTGACATGAGATCATGCTGCAGGATAAACAACTAAGCCAAACAATCCATTAGACAGAAATTAAAAAGTGAGAAAAATCCCAGAAGTCCAAAAGAAAGATAGAATTAAATATATGTCACCAAATATTTAGGAGAAAAAGTTTATTTTTTTCATGAAAAAATTTTGTATGTTACCCTCAAATAAACTTTATTTTATTTACAACTTATTTTCTAAATATACCAAACTTGTTATTTTTATGACCAAATGAATTGTTAACCACAATTCAGTTAGTTAGACTAGGGATTGGCAAACTGCTCCTGAAAAGAGCTACCTAAACCTAAAAGAGTAAATATTTTAGGTTTTACGGACACACTGTCTCTATTTCAACCACACAACTCAGTTATTTTGTCACAGTAGCATCCATAGACATTTGTAAACAAATGGCACGGCTGTGTTCCGGTAAAACTTTATTTACAAAAACAGATAACAGACTCTTTGGGCCTGTGGGCTACTGTTTATGGACCCTTGAGTTAGAACAATAATTCAGACCTGTACAAATAACACCAGAAAGTATATATTTAAATTGTTTTCAGTATTCAAATATCTCTAAATATCCTTACTTCCTCTTTTTTTTTCCTTTGAGTATAGGTGACACATTGTTACGTTAGTTTCAGGTGTGCAACATACTGATTCTATGAGTTCATACATTATGCTTTGCTCACCCCAAGTATAGCTACTCTCTATCACCATGCAATGCTGTTACAGGATCAGTGACTAAATTCATAATGTCCTGCCTTTTATTCCCATGAATTATTCACTTCATAACTGGAAGCCTATGTCTCCCACTCCCCTTCACCCATTTTGCCCATCCTCTCACTCACTTCCCTATAGAAACCATCAGTATGTTCTCTGTATTGTAGGTCTGATTCTGCTTTTTAAAATTTTTTTTAACGTTTATTTATTTTTGAGACAGAGAGAGACAGAGCATAAACGGGGGAGGGGCAGAGAGAGAGGGAGACACAGAATCCGAAACAGGCTCCAGACACTGAGCTGTCAGCACAGAGCCCAACTCAGGGCTTGAACTCACGGACTGTGAGATCATGACCTGAGCCAAAGTCGGACGCTTAACCGACTGAGCTACCCAGGTGCCCCTGATTCTGCTTTTTTTAGATCTAAATATGACTGGAGTCATAGAGTATTTCTTTCTCAGTCTGACTTATTTCAATTAGAATACCCTCTATGTCCATACAGTTGTTCCTAATGGCACAATCTCATCTTTTTCTATGGCTGTGTAATATTCCATTGTATATGTATACCACATTTTCCTTATCTAGTCTATCAGTGGACACTGAGATTGCTTCCATATCTTGGCCATTGTAAATAATACTGCAGTAAGCATAGGGGTGCAGTGTCTTTGGTATCAGAGTAATGATGGTCTTGTAAAATGTATTTTGGGGATTTCCTTACTCTTACTTTTTTGGAATACTTTGAGAAGAATAAATATTAACTCTTCTTTAAAAGTTTGCTACAATTAACTTGTGAATCCATCTGATCCTGAACTTTTTGGGGGGTATTTTTTGGATAACTGATTCAATACCATTACTAGTAATCAATCTATTCAAGTTTCTATTTCTTCCTCATTCATTTTAGAAGATGGTATGGTTCTAGGAATGTGTCCATTTCTTCTAGGTTAGCTAATTTGTTGGCGTGTCATTTTTCCTAGTATTCTCCTATGATCTTTTGTATTTTTGTGGTGTCAGTTGTTACTTCTCTCTCATTACTAATTTTATTTATTTGGGTCCTTTCTCTTCTTTTCTTGGTGAGTCTTGCTAAGGGTTTATCTATTTTATTTATCTTTTCAAAGAACCAGCTCTTGGTTTCATTGATCTATTGCTTTTTTAGTCTCCAATTCATTTATTTCTTCTCTGATCTTTATTATTTTCTTCCTTCTACTTGCCTTGGGTTTTCATCTTTTTTTAGTTCCTTTAGGTATAAACCTAGATGGTTTATTTAGGCTTTTCCTTGTTTCTTAAGGTAGGCCTGTATAACCGTATGTTTCTCTCTTAGAATTGTTTTTACTGAGTCCCAAAGATTTTGGACCACTGTGTTTTCATTTCCATTTGTTTCCATTTGGTTTTTTTGGTTTTGGGGTTTTGTTTGTTTGTTTTTATTTCTTCTTGATTGCTTCATTGCTCCATTTGTTGTTTTTTTACAGTTTATTTTTTTAAGGTTTACTCATTTCTCAGAGACAGAGAGACAGAGCATGAGCGGGGGAGGGGCAGAGAGAGAGAGGGAGACACAGAATCTGAAATAGGTTCCAGGCTCTGAGCTGGCAGCACAGAGCCCAATGCAGGGCTTGAACTCATGGACCTGATCATGACCTGAGCTGAAGTCGGACGCTTAACTAACTGAGCCACCTAGGTGCCCCTGCATTGGTCCACTTGTAGTTTAATATCATGTTTACCCTTCATGTGTTTGCATTTTTTCCTTTTTTTTTCCTTTTACCAGCTAAATAATTTAATTCAAGTTAACATATAGTATTCAAGCTAGTTAAATTAATTGACATATTTAACTTAAGGTTAAATTCAAGTTAGTTAACATATAGTGTAGTATTGGTTTCATGAGTAGAATTTAGTGATGAGTCACTATCACTTACATATAACACCCAGTGATCAACAAGTGCCCTCTTTAATGCCCATCACCCATTTAGCCCATCCCCCCCACTAGTTCCCCTCCAGCAACCTTGTTTGTTCTCTATATTCAAGAGTCTCTTCTTATTTGCTTCCCTCTGTTTTTATCTTATTTTTCCTTTTCTTCCCCTATGTTAGTGAAATCATATGATATTTGTCTTTTTTTCTGACTTATTTCACTTAGCATAATGCACTCTAGTGCCATCTAGTTTTTCTTGTGATTGATTTCTAATTTCGTATCATTATGGTCAGAAAAGATGTATTATTTCAATCTTAAATTTCTAGAGGCTTGTTTTGTGGCTTAACATGTGATCTGCTCTGGAGAATGTCCCATATGCACTTGAAAAGAACGGGGTTCTGTTGTGTTTGGATGGAATGTTCTGAATATATATGGTATGTCCAATTAGTCTTATGTGTCATTCAAAGACACTGTTTCCTTGTTGACTTTCTACCTGAATGATAGAAATTATCTATCCATTGATGTCAGCAGGGTGTTATTGTCCCCCGCTCTTACTGTACTGTCAACAGTTTCTCTCTTCATCTCCATTAATATTTGGTTTATGTATTTAAAAGGTGCCAGTGTTGGGTGTGTAGACATTTAAAATTGTTATATTCTCCTGTTGAATTGATTTCCTTTATCATTATGAAATACCCTTTTTTGCCCCTTGTTACAATCTTTGTTTTAAAGTGTATTTTTTATCTGATATAAGTATTGCTGCCCCAAATTTTTTTTTTGCTTCCATTTTCATGGTAAATATTTTCCATACTTTCACTTTTAGTCTGTATGTGTCTTTAGGTCTGAAGTGAGTCTCCTGTAGGCAGGATATAAATGGGCCTTATATTTTTATTCATTCCACCAACTCATGTTTGTTGATTGGAGCATTTAGACCACTTACATTTAAAGCAATCATTGATAGATATGTACTTATTTGCATTTTTTTCTTGTGGTTTTTGTAGTTCCTCTCTGTTCCTTTACTCTTCTTTGATTTGGATGAATTTCTGTAGTGTTATGTTTGGCTTTTGTTCTCTTTATTTTTTGTATCAATTATACATTTTGCATTTTGGGATACCATGAGATTTATAGATAACATCCTAAGTAAACAGCAGTCTTTATTAAGTTGATGGTCACTGATCATTTAAGTTAAAATACATTAAAAAAAACTTCCTTTTTTTGACTATCTCCTCCACATTTTATGTATATGCTGTCATACTTTATATTTTTATTCATCATTTTCTTACATTTATTTATGGTCATTTCTTTTCCACTTATAGAAGTGAATTTAACATTTCTTTTAAGACTGGTTTAGTGGTGATTGTCTCCTTTAACTTTTGTTTATCTGAGCAACTCTCTCTCCTTCAAATCTGATTGATAACCTTGCTTGGTATTCTTGATTGTGGGTTTTTTCTTTCAGCACTTTGAGTATATCATGCCACTGCATTCCAGCTTTCAAAGCTCTGCTAAAAATTCAGCTAATTACCTTCTAGGTTTTATCTTGTAGGTAACTTTTTGCTTCTCTATTGCTGCTCGTAATATTCTCTCTTTAACCTTTGACAGGATGTGTCATGGTGTGGACCTCCTCAGGTTCATATTGTTTGGAACTCTTTGTGCTTTTTGGAACTGGACATCTATTTCCTTCTCTAGGGAAGTTTTCAGCTATTATTTCTTCAAATAATTTTATTACCCCTTTCACTCTTCCTCTGAGACCCATACAATGTCAATGTTTGATGTTGTTCAAGAGATCTATCTTCATTTTTTTATGTTTATTTTGAGTGAGAGAGAGGGTGTGTGTGTGAGCAGGGGAGGGACAGAGAGAGAGAGAGAGAGAGAGAGAGAGAGGGAGACACAGAATCTGAAGCATCTCCAGGCTCTGAGCTGTCAGCACAAAGCCTGACTTGGGGCTTGAACTCACAAACCATGAGATCATGACCTGAGCTGGAGTCAGATGCTCACCTGACTGAGCCACCCAGGTGCCCCTATCTTCATTTTTAAAAATTCTTTTCTTTTTTCTCCTCAGCTTGTGTGCTTTCCTTTACGTTGTCTTCCAGATTGCTGATACATTCTGCATCCTCTAATCTACTATTGGTTTCCTCTAATAGGTTTTTCATTTCAGTATTGTATTCTTCAACTCTGATTTGATCTTTTTAGTATTTCATCCTCTTTATTGAAGGTCTCACTGAGTTGTTCTACTCTTCTTTTCAGCCCATTGTCTTTATGATCATTATTTTAAATTTTTATAAAGCATATTGCTTAGCACCATTTCATTTAGTCATTTTTTGGAAGTTTTTTTCTTATTCCTGGTTTTGGAATATATATCTCTGTTGCATTTTGTCTCTTTGTGTTTTTTTCTACGGATTAGGCAACAAAATAATTCTCCTAAATTTATTTTTTTAATATGAAATTTATTGTCAAATTGGCTTCCATACAACACCCAGTGCTCATCCCAAAAGATGCCCTCTTCAATGCCCATCACCTACCTCCCCTCCCTCCCACCCCCCATCAACCCTCAGTTTGTTCTCAGTTTTTAAGAGTCTCTTATACTTTGGCTCTCTCCCACTCTAACCTCTTTTTTTTTTCCTTCCCCCCCCCCTAATTCTCCTAAGTTTAAAGGAATGGTCTTGTGTTTGGCCATTCCCCATGTAGACTGTGTGTGTTTAGTGACTTTTCCTTGCTGGCTGGAGTTGTGGCTGGTGTGGGCTGCAGGTCTTGGGGACTTACAGGTAATGGGCACCATGTCAGGACAGCTAAAGCTGAATTCAATGCAGGCTATGGTATCCCAGGGTTCTATGTATTGAGGGCATCTTAGCAGGACAGGTGAAGCTGAAATAAGTGCAAACTGGGGTGTCCTAGGATGTTCTGTGGAGGAGGTGCCTTGACAGGGTAGCTGATGCTGAGGCAGTGTGTGGGCGGGGAGGTTCCTGAACATTCTGTGTTGAGGGTTCCCTGGCAGTATAGTTGAACCTAAAGTGGGTGCTACCTGGGGGGACCCAGTGGTCTGCAGAGGGTGGGTATAGCTGAAGTGGGTATAAACTAGGAGTATAGATGGCTCTCCACACAGAGGGTGCCCTTAAAGGGTGACTGGAGCCAACATGGGCACAAGTCGGAAGGTCCTGGGGCACTCTGCGCAACTAAAACATGGGTACAGTCTGGTATGAATTGTGAGCTCTCAACACAAAATGTGCCCTGGCAAGAGAGCTCAAATAGTTGCTAGCCAGGTTGTTCTTGGCATCTTTCCTCTGAGGGTGACATGGAGGGACAGGTCAAGCTGTACTGGGCACAAGCCATGGTATCCTGAGGTGCTCAGTGCAGGGAGTGCCTGCTGTGGTGGCCACACAGGGCATGTCAAAGCAGGAATACTGGACCCAAAACATGTCAGGTGGGAGGTTCCAGAGTGCTGTGCATAACAGGTGCCTTAGCAAGCCATCGGAAGTCAAAGTGATGTGGGCCTGGAGCTTTCCACTATGCTTTGCACCTGTGTCACCTTGGCACAAAGGTTGGGGCTGTAGTGAACACTAATTAAGGGTGTCCTGGTGTGTACCACCCTGTGGACACCTGGATAAGATGATTGAGACTGTTATGGGTTAGGGGTCTAGGGCTCACTGAGGCAGCCGTCCAGTTCAGATACCCAGCCTGTACAGTAGTCTCTACTTCCAATGTGAGGGAAGGTGGGGAGCACAGACCATGTCGGTCAGCCCCTTCTACCCAGAAAGCTTTCCAGGAGCTCCTCCGCCTCTTCGGCAGTTGGGTTCTTTTATATGTTAGTTGTTCTTGTAAACCAAGACCTTTTAAAGAAAAAAAAAGAAAGCAAAAAAAAAAAAAGTGGTTTTTTTTCTGTGCCACAGAGTAACCAGGGCTGGTGTGGGTTTATAGACCCAGACAGAGCTCACTTAGGCAGCAAGCTCTTTATGGCATCTGGATCCCCCCATGTGCTTTTAAGGTGGAGGGGGAATGTAAACCCTGTTTTTCTCCAGTCCTTCTGACCCAGAGAGTGTTCCTACAGTTCCTCCAACATTTGGCAGAGTTATGGTGCTGGCTCTTTTATAAGTTAATTGCTCTTTTAAACCATGGCTGTTTTTCTGTGCCCAAGGACAGAGGAATCTATTCCCTATCCCTCAGTACTACACCCCCCACCCACCCCCGCATCCCATTGTGATTCACAGAGATATATGCCATCCACTTTGTGGTCCTCGAGTCAAGAGACCAGCAAGCAAGGAAAGAGTGAGTGATAGATAGGGGTGATAGACTGTGATTGTCATTAGGAGATAGAACTGCTGCCACACAGTAGGGACAGATATCTGACACCCAGGTAATCCACCGATGTATGTCCAAATCCTCCTTGCCCAGCATTAACAGTAAATAGACTGTTACAGCAACCATGTCATGAGACAGATATGGTCAGAGGCTCATACCTCTCAGGGATAAAGGTCTGTGTCACCCTACTGGGTATGTCACCTAGAAGAGGTGAGGTCGTAGCCAAACAAAGGAAAGGGGAATAAGAGAGGTGGAGGTGGAGAGTATCAGTACAGCCTGAATCTAGCTGTAGCAGCAGGAGATTAAGTTTTTCTGAGTACCCACTCCTTCTAAGTTTTCTCAGAGAAACTGATGTGCCAGAATCATAGAGGAACAGTTCTCAGATGGGGTGACCTTATATACAAAACAAGTGGATATGAGAAACGTAAGAAGGAGGCTTTAGCGGATGCTGTAGTATGCCACCCAGACTCTATCTTCAGAACCAGTGTTCATGTTGCCAGCTATTAAAAGTATTGACAGCTGATGGCTCACAGCTGAGTTCAGTAATTGTTATCAATTCAAGGTAGCAAGTGGCCTTACCCAAGATTACATCCCCTCTTTCAGAGCAGTCCACATCCAATGGCTGGTTGATGTAGGGGACATAGGCCTTGTCCCCTTGCCTTATGTGAAGTCTGAATGGCCATCCCGATTCCAAAGCTCTCCATGGGGTCACCTAAGGTCTCTATTGCAGCTCAGCTGCCACTGTGCCCAATTCTGTTCCCACCCATCCCTAGTGGACCTTCCTGGGAGCACTCTTCAACAAACTTCTTACAGAAACATTTCCACTCAGAGTTCTTTCCCAGGGAATCCACCATAAGTCAGCAAATGTATGTGGTGATAATTCATGTGACACTCTGTTTTTACAGGAAATGAGGGGATAACAATTTCTACCTCATCACATTGTTTTAAGAAGTTAAGAAGCAAAATTAGTGAAAGAGCTGTGCAAACTTTAAGGTGCAGTATAAGTTTAACATGGCGTTATAATAATTAGTATCTGTGCCTGGGTGGCTCATTTGGTTAAGCATCTGATTCCTGATTTCAACACAGGTCATGATCTCACAGTTCATGGGATGGAGCCCTATGTTGGACTCCACACTGGGCATGGAGCCTGCTTAAGATTCTCTCTCATCCTGTCTTAGAAAATAAAATAGTAATAAGTATAATTAGTACTTCTTAGTCTCAGGATGTCTTCACCAAAAAGAGATTAGTGGTCTTGCCATGCTTGTCCTCAAGAAAAGAAATTTTTAACATAACATTAGTGAATACCTTGTAGCCTGACATTCTGACCTTGGCCTCTAAATCCAGACAAACCTTTATCTCTATTTTATTGAATAAAGATACTAGTGATTGTAGACTATGACATGATGCTTTTTATCTCTGAAACATTTTATGTTAGAATTAATGAAAGAGCTACTTTAAATTTTATTAGCCATGGATTTTTGTCATGGATCACTTCTATGTCTATGTTGTATAAAGAAATTGGTTAAGGTATTTCTAAAACTTGTTGACATGTAGAATCTGACTCTTCTGAAACATGTTAGAGTCATGAATGTCCGTGGTTTTCTACATCATATCATACAGTGATCCTCAGTCTATTGATAGCATGAACAGTGCTGCATTTTGTAAGAAAATTCACAGAGAACAAAAGACACATGGTTTCTAGTTCTGCAGAGCTAGCTTACTTTTAATTTAAAAGTTAACTTAAAAGTGTTGGGAATGATGCTAAATCTGTCTGATATGCCTCCTTTCTCACCACCTCCACAACTATTTGCTTCATGGGAGTTAAAAATCCCACTATCCCGTCTGGGATTTTCTTCCCTAAACTTGGCACCCATTCTGCAAGTTTTCAACCTGGCACTGTTGATGTTTATGACCAGACAATGAAAACTGTCATAAGATTCCATCAATTTGAAGATGCAGCATGATGTCTAAGAAAATAAAATGTAAAATAACGTTTGCCTCAGAATCAATGAAATAGAATAATCTCCCTAAAGCTGTTTCCTTTCATCTTTTGTAAAAAGATAATGGTACCTGCCTCATATGTATGTTGTAAGGGATAAATAAGATAGGGTGTTTAGCATGTCTGGAATATACTGAGCATTTAATAAGTGATATTTGCTATTACTGTTGTTAAAAAGTATTAGTTAACTTCAGCTGAAAGATGCTTGTCCATCAGTACCATGTATTGGCAAACTGATGATGAATAGCTGAAAATTGTTACCTAATGACTGATTTTTATCTCTCTTATGAGTTCTTGGGATCTGCTTTCTCTAATTTGGTTTCATCCCTAATATAACACTCTTCCCCTACCAGTCCTGAAATTCTTACCATTCTAAGGAAAACAATGAAAATAAAGGGACTGAGTCTAGAAGACCAACACACAGAGCGGTGCCCACCAGAGCTCTCTCATTAGCTAATAAGATCAATATTCTCCTAGAGGATTAAGGGAAATTCAGAATAAGAACATGTGTTTTTCTGAGAGCTGAATTTAAATTTCTGTACCATTACACATAAAATTTTCATATCAAAGATAGAGCCTTGAAGAATGTTCAAATCATCATATTACATGACCCCATTATTGATTTAAAAAATATAGTTGTGGGGGTACCCCACAACTGACAGTGTGGCTCAGCCAATTGAGCATCTGACTCTTGATTTCGGCTCAGGTCATGATCTCATGGTTTGTGGAATCAGGTACTGCGTTAGGCTCCACACTGACAGCAGGGAGCCTGCTTGGGATTCTCTCCCTACCTCTCTGCCCTCTCTCTCTCAAAATTAATAAAAATATAGTTACCAAATATGTATGTGTTCCAAAGAAGAGGAGAAAAAGCTCTTGCCATCACTGTTTCAACTCTATACCTACCTCCATGACCAGTGATATTCCTATTATTTACAGAAGCCAGAAAATTGTGGGTTTTATTCTGTCTGATTATCATATAACTCCAAAGCCTCTTACTTCCTTAGACATTTCCTATCCTTCTTCTCAAAGATTGTAAAGCTTCCAGCAATCATTTTTAAATACATCAATTTTACAAATAATCAGGGCTACATATCAGGAAAGACAAACACTAAGAAATACCATCTCTTTCCAGATTCAGAACAAAGCACATACAAAATCCAAATTTTATATTTCACAAATAGGATTTTGTAGATGACCATACATACCAAACACTACATGGAATATCAGATTCATTTGCCATATACAGGATGACACCTGTTGTCAATTAGATGTACAAGATTTAATGTCCTAGTCATATATATGAGCTGTGATCACAAAATTCTGAGACAGATTCCACAAAACATACATGAAAATAGGAACATACGTGCACCAATATGAATATATTTAAATTAGCTTGGATCCAAATTCCACATTTGCTTATTACCAAAATGGCATAAGACATATTGTGAGAGTTGCTTCCTCTCCCTAATCCTGTCACCTATCATAGAACCATGTAACATCTTCCTATTGTCATATTCTGTTCTATTTCTGCACACAATTAAAAAGGAAGGAAGTCATGAGTTGGAATGTGTCAGAAGTAGTTTGGTTAATACTTGATATTTACCAAATCTGTAATATTAGAGACCATGTAAAAGGCCCAATCAGTGCCTAAATGGTACTGGAAATAGCCTACAAAGTCAGTGATACTGACTCCATGACATTCATTTTATGCTCAAAAAATGACTTTGTCTGAATAAATTCCACATGCAATGTAAGGGCCTGGCTGGTGGAGCAGGCTCAAGCTTACAGAACCAGCTCTGCAAATAGGCCTCTCTAGAAATTGGCTCCCCAGTAATAGATGGCTAAAATTGGTCTGAAGGGCTGGCCTTTAAATACCCAGAGAGAGAAAATGAAACTTGAATTACCCAGTTAGTCTCAAAGAAAAAGGGGAAAAAACTGTGAATTATGATATTACTCATAGAAAAGCACATTAGTCAGGAGGGTGACCCAGAAGAGGTGTAGTCCTGAAACATGGAGAGCACAATTCGCTCTCCTTCCTGAGAAGGAAAAGGGTCATTTTAAAGGCAGATGCTGCTACTGCAGCCAGATGGAGATTAGCATGCTAGATGGAAAAGGGGGAAATCAAGCAGAGCTTTACTGGAATTTGAAATTACTTCTATTACAAAGTGCCCATTTCTCTCACTGGCCCTGACTTCTACAGGTCTGATCCATTCATTTACATTCAGATTTAGAAACTTAAATTTGGATGAGGTCACCAAAAGAGAGCTATAAGGAAATGGGACCATCTTATTGCAATTCTCTAAAAATTAAACAAAAATGATAATATTTGAAGAATGTAAACCATTTTTTCAGAGTGCTTTGCCCATAAAGGATATCATTTTGTCCCCTTGAGTTGTTGCTTAAAAGCATGTTACTCATATACTACTACCTTTAATCCTGGAAAGTGATTCTCTTTAAGACAAGCTTTATTTTAAAGAAACACTCTTCATCTCCCTGGATATCCATAAAGAAGAGTTTTATCCAAGTTTGCACTTTCCCAGCCTTATCTGTCTGTGTGAAGAGTTAATGATAGGTATTCTTTCTCTCAGTGTCTCCACAGGGCTTCATTATATTGTTCTCAGCATCAGGGAAGTGGGGCATAGTCTGCAGTAATTAATAGTTCCACACCCAGGGCTAGATAAAGGGTCACAATTCTTGGTGGCTCCATTGTCTTGACGCTTGTTGTCTTGCATGTCCAATATCTGAACAAAGGTTTCAAATGTATTGGAAAGAAATGCAGCAGGAATGCAGCAGGTCCATTTTGGTTATTTTGGGTAGTTGATAAAGCCCTCCCACCACCTAAGTGGAAAGTCAGGGGAGAAGCTTGACAGCTTTCAGATTCCACATGAAGTGCTGATTCTGCATCCGTTAGTACTGCAGATGCACAGAAGGAGGAAAACCCCATCTTGCCCTGTACAACTTGGAAGGGCATTTGAAATGTCATTGGGAGAAAATGCTTAGAGAAACTAACCAAAGAACACCTCTCAGAAAGCCCAGCACTCTTTACAAAGAAAGGGGCTAACAACAAGTCCTAAGGGCTCCACAGACCTGGCAGACAACATACACAGGGGAATGTGGACTGGCCATGATACAGTTAAGAGGGTTGGGGATAGTGGCAAATGGAGATCCCATGCTCTATCGACAGGGACCTCTATTTGGCCAAGCCAATAGTTGCCATCAACAGCGTTATGGATATTCTGCCTTTTTCAGAGATGCCAGACATGAAAAGGTGTGTGTGTGTTGACAATGAATCCAGACAATATTGCACAGGCCAAATAAAAATATCTGTGCCCCAACCTAGCCTATCAGGCTCTAGTTTGTAACCACAGGAGTTTCAAAAAAGATATGTATACAAAAGATAGATTATAGTAGGAAAGAAAAATACAAACAGTTGCTATCATAGTTAGATATGTCATCTATTTCTCCAGGCTCACAAAGATGGGCATATTTATTGAGATATTTGCTAGCCGCCATATCAGGTGAGGCTTGAAATCTTTGTGACTTAACACAATGAAATGACATAAAATAAAAACAACACAATTATTTCTTGCTCACCTTACAGTTCAATTTGGTGTTCTGTGTGTGGGAGGGAGGGTGCTCTCTAGTAGGCATCTTTTGGAAGGCCTGCTGTCTTCACCACATGATTGTCTAGGTTGCCCAGAGGAGAGGGGCTGAGACCTTGTCTCCATTCAACCAGTCAGAAAGGGAAGAGGGATTGATCTTGAAAGGAAGTTTCTATAGGCCACTCATAGAAGTGATATACATTACTTCCATCCATTTTCCATTGGCCAGAATTAAGTCCCACGACTCCACCTAAATGCAAGTATAATGGATATATCTCAAAAAATAAAGAGGAAACTGGTTTGAAGAATATATATCTGCCACTACTAGTAGCAAACTGGGTTTTCTCTCTCTCTCTCATCCTTATTTGTTGCTGTGAACCTTCGCTCAGAATATTACCCACTTCTGGGAGTTTTATCTTTCCATAATTACAAATAATTATCTAAATTATCGAAGTCTATTGTGCTCTGATATCCCTTCCTTCACATTCATGATTATGATTTAAAACTTCCTAAGAATATTCAGGCTTCCTTTGCTCCAAACCATGGCATTCTGACTCTGTCAACTTTTCCAGTCCTGGGCCATGTGTAACAAGCAGATGGTACCTCATGGTCACCCTAGCACAATGTCAATTCAGGTGTTCTGGGCTTACTAATGAATACCTCATTAACCTGAGGCTGATTTTTCACTACAGCTGGAAGCCTTAGAGGTAGAAGCTTTAGGCAATTCATCCCATGGCATTGTCTTCTGCTCTGTGGTCCTCCACTTTATCCACACAGAGTGACAGCAATTACCTTCCAGAGTTGATACTATAGGAATCTGCCTAGAACCATGGCTTCTTAAGACTGGGGCACCCTGAACGCCCCATTGCTAGGACTGTTGGGCTCATAGCTGCTCCTTTCTCCAGCAATCACCCTCAACAAAGGAAGGTGCCTCACCCCAAATTAAACCCCCTCTCTGTAGTATGCATAAATGACTGATTATGCAGTATGCAGAGTGCAAGGGCCCAGCCCCTTTGCCTCAATCTGGGAGGCTCTAGCAGGAAAACTATCCCAGCTCTAGAGCCTCCCCACAGGCTCAGACAAGGACTTCAAGGCAACTTCATTACAGCCCAATTTCCCCTGCTGCCCAATCCTACCTCCATTACCCCCTCACAGGAGTGTTTCTGAAAGCACTTTTCAGCAAACCTCCTGCAATCCAATCTCAAGAGTTCTTTACCAGGGAACCTGACCTAAGGCAAAATATGATACGAAATGAGGATTCAGCATGAATGTGATAATACCTTACCTTGACAATATTTGATTCCTCTTGTCATTCGGTTCAATTCATATAAATATGAATCAATGGGTAAATGTGTGTGTGTACAATGTACTGATTATTTCGTATAGCAAGGCACCTTTCTAAATGCTTTTCTTATACTAACTCCTTTAATATTCAAAACAACACTATGAATGTGGTGCTATTATTATCCCTATTTCTGAATAAGGAAACTGAGTTAATTACCCATATCATGAAGCAATAATTGAAAGAGCCAGGATTTAAACCTGACCCAAAAGACTCACACAAGCATGTAAAAACACTGAGGGGCTAGAATAAGGGCCAAGTGAGTGTGCTGCTTTGTGGGGCAGCATCACAGCTTCTGGGTGATTAAAAGTTCTGTACATCTCTTTATTTCTGCTTTGTCCTCTAGATTCCCAAAGGAGTCCTGATGTGGACAGGCAAAGCTTTCCATTAATGTAAAATTATGCATTTCACTTCTGAAGCCAGTACCACTAATCCTATCTCCCTTGCTGACATTTGGTTTATGAATTGTTATGCTGGGTGATGCTTGCTTCTGAGACATAAGAAAAAGTCTCTGGGGGCTTCTAGAAAGCATTTGTTGATAATAAAAAGACATAAATGAAGAAAAGGAGTCTTTTCATCTGGACGTTGTTTTGTGATATGCTATGGCAACCAGAACAACAAGGAGCCACCTGTGATCATAAGGAATGACAGCTTCAGGATAAAACCCAACAGGCTAAAGGGAGCAGAGAGTCAAGGTAGAAAGAATGTCGGCCTCTGGCATCTTGTTTAGATGGTAACTTAACTGATTACAGATTCATCATTACCTGAAGACTTAATCTTATGTGAAATAATAAAGTTATGTATTGTTTTAGTTGGAATCCATGTTGGAGATGGAAGGGTTGCTTGTAGCCAAAAACATTCTAACTGTAGAAACCCTGTAAGGCTTAAATAAGAATATTTGAGGATTAATAAAATGAACAAATATCAAAAATATACAGTAATAAATACATGACAATAAATGAGTTGGGAATGAAAACTAATAGAAAAGACTAAGAAAGTAGGATGAATGATGAGACAGAAAGAAAAAGGTCAAATATCACAGTAGTAAAGAATGCAATGAATTTTGCAAATCTTTATAGAATATTGAAACTGCCCCATCACAAAATTAAATTGCATAGTAGAAAGTAATTTATTTCCAAGATCCTTTTATCATTTGCATATCTTTATAATCTTGATCCTTCAAGAAATATCCTGCTTAAATTTACAGAACATGTTTTGTGTACCAATAGTTTTATATTTATTGTCTCACTTGGTATTGTTTGCCCCACTTTTTAAAAGAGATCACTGTGGGTTAGAGAGGCCATAGTTGGGTGGATATGACTCTTCAATTTACTGGTAACAGAAACCCAACTTGAACACAAGAAGACTGACTTAAAATAGATTCCCTTATCTCAAAGAAAGAAATTGTCCTGCACAGGAGATGTGAATACAAAGTACTCATACTATCCAATGCAATTATAAATAAAGATTACCAAAGGAAACTTTAGAAGTAGTGGAGAGGGAACAATCACCCTGGATCTTAACATCTATTCATTAAGTAGGGTATAAATGATCTGCATGCACCAAGGTGAAAGTTCCAGTACTGAGGAGGCTTGCTCCCATAATGCTCTATATGGTCATAACGCGAGTGGTCAGGGAACATCTATGTGACTACGTAACATTGGGAGATTGGGGTCACAGAAATGGCCTTGTTAGAAAGCAAGAGACTCTGAGTTCAGATGGGCATGCTCTCCTGTTATGGTAACTCAACCCTTCTAAGCCAGCTTTCAGCTATGCAATTAAAATGGGGGATAAATGCATATCCAGAGCCATCCAGGTTTAATGTCTTGGCAGAAATGTGGGTGGGTATTGAGAATAAACTAAGAGCGGGTCTTTAGTCTATCCATCATCTCTTGTTACTCTCTCTGGGCCTAGTTTATAACAAATGTGTACCTTTTACATCTCCATCCACAACAGCAAAAAACATGGCTGCCTACAGCTCCTGAGTATACATGTTATGGTCCAGCCATCTGGAGAAAGACTAAACCTACTGCAAATATCTGAAAGAAGACAAACAAATTTATGGGCCAGGATAGCATCTATTGATCCTGTGAACTATGGTAAGGAAATTGGGTCATATCAAATGTATATGGGGCATCTGTTACAATCTTGTGAATAGGTGCTAGACAAATAATCCAATATGCTTCTACTACAGAGAGACTGAATAATTTGCCAGTGGTAAATGTTAGAACCCAGGTTTGAAATTCAGTCTTATAACTCAAAGCTCTGTGATATTCACTAGTGTTAAAAGATGAATGAACTGAACTTGGAAACAGCCCACCAAATTATTCATATGCCCTTTTGGGTGTTTATAAATCCTCAGAAATATTTGCCTTTTAAAGTTTTTTATCCAAGACGTTATCTATACTTGCTGCAAAAACTATTTTGAGGTTGTCATTCATAGGAAAACTCTGAATTCGCCTCCTCCCCTGCACACACCAAATTACACTTATTAGAACTATTCCTCCTGAAGAAGTGAGGGCTAAGCAGTTACTGAACAACCAATATCGACAGCAAGAGAGATGTAGACATGGTAAGGAAGGGAACTGTATCCCCATTACTAACAGCAGTGGGGAGAGATAGTACTAAAGGACCAGAAACAAATCTTTCCATCCTTGGGCACAGAAAAACATCCACAGTTCAAAAGAACAACTAGTACATAAAAAAGACAACACTGGAACTCTACCAAGTGGCAGAAAAAAACTGTGGGAAAGCTATCCAGATGAAATTACATGGTTTACATTCCCACTCCACCTTAAAAGCCTAGACTGAAGCAGGGACACCATTACAGGTGAGTCTTGTTATCTTAGTGTGCTTGCAACTTCAGCAAGCCCAGGGTTCACAAGCTCACAACCCTAGTTGTGCTGGGGCACAGGAGAAAAAAAAAAGGCCAGGGTTTAAAAGAAAAGAAGCTCTCCCCTTCCACTTTAAAATCCCAAATGGAAGTAGGATCTAGTTTATAGTAAGCTTGCAACCTCAGTGATCCCAGGGTCTACAAGCCCAAACCAGCCACCCTGTGATGCCAGGACACAAAAAACAAGCCACAGTCTTGAGTTTTTTTTCTAATTTTTTTCTTATTTTATATTTTTCACTTTGTTTTTCTATTCTTGTTCTTTTTATTTTCAAAGCCATGGTTTAAAAGAGTAACAAGCATATACAGCCACAGTTCCAGCCAGCAAAAGTCACAAAACATACACAGTCTGCATAGGAGACACCATACACAAGACCATTTCTCCAAGTTTAAGTAGCCTTTTAGCCTGACCCATAGAAACAAAAACAGAAAGTCAAGCAAAAGGATGAGACAGAGCAATATGTTCCAAAAGAAATAACAAGAAAAAAATGCAGAAAAATAACTAAATGAAACAGAGATAAGCAATATGTGTGATAAGGAATTTAAAGTAATGAACATAAAGATACTCACTGGGCTAGAGAAAAGAGTGGAAGAATGCAGGCCTTCAATAAGATATGGAAAATATTAAAAATTACCAGAGTTAAATAATACAATAACAAATTAAAAATTCACTAGAGGGAACCAACAGTAGATTAGAGGATGCAGAAGAACTTATCAGTGATCTAGAGGACAGGATAATGGAAGGCACATAAGCTGAAAAGAGAAAAGAATTTTTTAAATGAGGATAGACTAGGATATCGCTTGGACAAACATCAAGTGAACATTATTTGCATTATATGGGTCCCAGAAGAAGAGAGAAAGTTGTAGAAAAATTATTTGAAGAAATAATAACTGAAAACTTCCCTAACCTAGGGCTGGAAATAGACATGCAAGTCCCAGAATCACAAAGAGTTCCAAACAAGATGAATCCAAGAGGTCCACACCATGGCACATAATAATTAACATTTCAAAGGTTAAAAATAAACAGAGACCTTAAGAAATGCAGGAGAGAAACAAAAAGTTACCTACAAGGGAAACCTTATAAGGTTAGCAGCTGGTTTTTCACCAGAAACTTGCCAGGCCAGAAAGCAGTGGCATGATATATTCAAAGTGCTGAAAGGAAAAAACCTACAACAAGAATACTCCACACAGCAAGATTATCATTCAGATTTGAAAGAGATAAAAAATGTTTCCAAAAAATAAAGAAGTTATCATCACTAAAAGAAATTCCTTTAACATTTCTTATAAGTCAATTTAAGTGGAAAATACACATAATTAGACATAAGAAATCTATGAATAAAAATATGTAAAATGACAACGTATACATAAAATGTGAAGAAGGGAGTAAAAAGGGAAGAAAAAGGGAAAAAGAAGATTATTTTCCCTTTTCCAGTTTTCTTTTTATAAGAATGTATTTGAACTTAAAATACCATAAATTAATATGGAAATTTATTTACTTAAGATGTTATTTATGAATGTCTTGGTAACCACAAATCAAAAACCTGAGATAAACACACACAAAAACTAAAAAACCCAAACAAAACACAATAGATACTCATCAATCACAAAGAAAGAGAGCAAGAGAAGTAACAAAGAAGAACTACAAAAGCAACCAGAAAACAAATTTTAAAAACGGCAATAAGTGTGTACCTATAAATAATTACTTTAAATGGCCTGAATGCTCCAATCAAAAGACAGAATGGCAGAATAGATAACATCCATATATATGGTGCCTACAGGATATTCACCACAGATCTAAAGACTTAAGAGCTAAAGACACATACACACACATTTACATGCACACACACACACACACACACACACACACACACAAAGGATGTGTTTCCTGAAATCCATTGAATTCTGCTTAATACATCAACTAAAACTTGAATGCACAATAGTTGTCCAGCTAATGAGTTTTATGGTGAATCACAAAGAGTTTCAAGCAGGCTCAGGTTCCTTTCTAACTACCAGTCTTGGATTCGTAAAATGAAGGAATTACTCTTTCTTATTCCTTAGTTCCTTGCCATTCAGAGTTGTGTACATTATTATAGATTAGAGCTTCATACCTTAGATTTGAAAAGTATTTTTATACACTACCTCTTTCATATAGAAGGCAGAGATGATCATCCTAAGAAATGAGTTACTGGTATTTTTCTGCAAAACCGTTACATGTTGGAACAATCTGTTACACCTCTATTTATAGAAATAAACTTTGCAGATAAAGCAAAAAAAGGAAAAAGAAAAAAAAGTGAACAGATGAAGAAACAATGACCATGCAAATGAAAGCAAAAAATAAACTGGTATAGCAATACTTAGACAAAAGAGACTTTAAAACAAAGACTGTATATAATAAGAGACAAGGAAGAGCATTACATAATAATACAGGGACCAATCCAACAAAAAGATATAACAATCATAAATGTCTATGCACCCAACATTAGAGCAACTAAATATATAAAGCAAATACTAATTGACATAAAGAGAGAAATTGATGGAAATACAATAGAAGGAGACTTTAACAATCAACTTATATCAATGGAGAGATCATCCAGACAGAAAACCAATAAGAAAACAATGTCTTTGGCACATTGGAGCAGATGGACATAACCAATATACATAGAGCATTGTACTTCAAAAACAATAAAATACACACTTTTTTCCAGTGTACATTGAACATTCTCCAGGATAGATCACATATCAGGCCATAAAACAAGCCTCATAAATTTAAGAGTATTGAAATCAGACCATGCATTTTTTGGACCACAAAAATGGAAAAAGGAAAACGACAAATACATGAGACATAAATAACATAATCCTAAGCAACCAATGGAGTCAATGAAGCAATCAAAGAATAAATTTAAAAAAAATGGAGGCAAATGAAAACTAAAGGGCAACAATCCCAAATCTCTAGAACATGGCAAAAGCATTTCTAAGAAAGAATATAGCAACACAAGCCAAAGTCAAGAAATGAAACTTGAACAAAGCCCAAGAAGAGTAGAAGGAAGGAAATGATAAATTATGTAGAAATTTTAAAAACAAATATAAAAAAATCAATGAAACCAAGAGCTGGTTCTTTAAAAACATTTCTAAATATTCTTACCCAGACTCATTGAGAAAAAAAGGACCCAAATAAATAAAATCAGAAATGAGTGAGAAATAACAACTGATACCATAAAAATACAAACGATGATAAAATAACATTATGAAAAATTATATGCTCACAAACTGAACAAAATAGAAGAAATGGATAAATTCCTAGAAACCTACAGTCTTACAAAACTGAACCAGGAAGAAATAGAAAACCCGAACAGACTGATTACAAGTAAGAAAATTTAATTGGCAATCAAAAACTAACAAAAAAATAAAAATCCAGGACCAGATGGAGTCACAGGTGAATTCTACCAGACATTTAAATAACAGTTAATACCTATTCTCCTCAAACTATGACAAATAAGAAAACTTCCAAATACATTATATGAGGCAAGCTTACCCTGATACCAAAATCAAAGACACCACACATACATGCACACACACAAACTACAGACCAATATTCCAGATAAACATAGTGCAAAAAACCTCAAGAAAATATTATCAAACCACATAAAACAGTACATTAAAAAAATCATTCATCACAATCAAGTGGCATTTATTCCTGGGGTGCAAGGATGGTTCAATATGCCCATATCAAACAACATCATACACCACATCAACAAAATGAAAGATAAAAATCATATGTATCTTAACACTTGCAAAAAAGCATTTGACAAGATTCAACATCCATTCATAATAAAAACTCTCAACAAAATGGGGTTAAAGGGAACATATCTTCATAATAAAGGCTATATATGAAAAAAGAAAACAGCAAATATCATACTTAATGGTAAAAAACCAAGAACTTTCCCTCTAAGGTCCAGAATGTGACAAATATGTCCACTCTCACCACTTTTATTCAACGTAGTATTGGAAGTCCTAGACACAGAAGACCAGAAAAAGCAACACAAGATATCCACATCAGTAAAAAAGAAGATACACTGTCACTATTTGCAGCTGATGTGGTATTATACATAGAAAATCCTGAAGACTTTGCCAAAAAAATACTAAAAGAATTCAGAGGATGCATAATTCATACACAGAAATTGGTAGCATTTCTATACACTAATAATGAAGTTGAGAAAGAGAAAGACAATACCATTTACAATTGCACCAAAAACAATAAAATACCTAGGAATAAAAATGAGAGGGGTAAGATCTGTACTTTAAAAACCATAAAACACTGATGAAAGAAATTGAAGATGACACGAACAAATGGAAAGATATTCCATGTTCATGGATTAGAAGAATATTGTGAAAATGTCCATATTATCCAAAGCAATCTACAGATTCAACGCAATCCCTATCAAAATACCAACAGCATGTTTTATAACGCTAAAACAAATCACACTAAAATTTGTACGGAACAGAAGCCACAAAATAGCCAAAGCAATCCTGAGAAAGGAGACTAAATCTGGATCTATCACAATTCCAGATTTCAAAATACACTACATAGCTACTGTAATCAAAAAATATGATACTGGCACAAAAACAGACACATCAATGGAATAGAATGGAAACCCTAGAAATGAACCCACATTTATATGGTCAATATATGACAAAGGAAGCAAGAATATATAATGGCTGAGTAATATTCCATTAGGGATAAACACCTCTTTTTTTTAACCAATTAATCCACCAATGGACACATAGGTTGCTTCCTTAATTTGGCTATTATAAATAAGGCTGTAATAAACAGAAGTCTGCATATATCTTTTCCAATTTATTTGCTGTTGGTAAATTCCCAATAGTGAAATTACTGGATCATATGTTAATTCTAGTTTTAATTTTTTGAGGACATCCATTATGTATTCCACAGTGGCTGTATCAGTTTGCATCCCCATCAGCAATTCACAAAGGCTCCCTTTTCTCTACCACCCCCCGCCCCGCGAATGTTTGTTCTTTTTTTTTTTTGATGATAGTTATTTTGACAGATGTGAGATGATATCTCCTTGTGGTTTTTATGTGCATTCTCTTGATGATTAATGATGAGCATCTTTTCAAGTGTTTGTTGGTCATCGGTATGTTTTTGGAAAAATGGCTATTCAGGTCCTCTGCCCAATTTGTCAGATTATTTCCTTTGTTGGTGTTGAGTCCTGTAAGTTCTTCATGTATTTTGGGTATTAACCCCTTATTGTATATATCATTTGTAAATATCTTCTCCCATCCAATAGTTGGCCTTTTCATTTGTTGATGGTTTCGTTTGATGTGTAAAACCTTTTTATTTTGGTACAGTCCCACTACATTATTTTTCCTTTTGTTTCTCTTGTCTGAGACATATCTAGAAAAATGTGGATCCAAAATCAACACCCAAAAAACAAGTAATCCAGTGAAGAAATGGGCAAAAGGCATGAATAGACACTTCTCCAAAGTAGACATCCAGATGGCCAACCGACACATGAAAAAATGCTCAACATCACTCATCATCAGGGAAATACAAATCAACACCATAATGAGATCCCACCTCACACCTGTCAGAATGGCTAACATTAACAACTCAGTAACAAGAGATGTTGGCAAGGATGTGGAGAAAGAGGAATCCTCTTGCACTGCTGGTGGGAATGCAAACTGGCACAGCCATTCTGGAAAACAGTATGGAGATTCCTCAAAAAATTAAAAATACAGTTACCCTATGACACAGCAATTGCACTGCTAGGTGTTTTTCCAACAGATACCAAAATGCTGATTTGAAGGGGCACATGCACCCCCATGTTTTTAGCAGTAATATCAACAATAGACAAATTATGGAAAGAGCCCAAGTGTCCATCGACTGACAAATGGATAAAGAAGATGTGGTATATATGTACAATGGAATACTTGGTAGTGAAAAAGAATGAAGTCTTGCCATTTGCAACAACGTGGATAAAATTAGAGTGTATTATGCTAAGCAAAATAAGAGAAAGATAAATATCATGATTTCACTCGTATGTGGAATTTGAGAAATGCAACAGATGTACATAGGAGAAGGGAAGCAAAAATAAGATAACAGAGAGGGAGGAAAACCAGAAGACACTCTGAGGGTTGTTGGAGGGGAGGTGCGTGGGGGAATGGAACAAATGGGTGATGGGCATTAAGGAGGGCACTTGTTGGGATGAGCACTGGATTGTATATGTAAGTGATGAATCACTAATTGCTACTCCTGAAACCATTATTACACTATATTTTAACTAACTTGGATTTAAATAAAATTTTTAAAAAAGCAGAAAGAAAATTGTGGGTAGGCCAATGTAAAAAAAAATACGGCCTAGGCTTTATTCTAGGAGTTTTATGGTTTCAGGTATCCCATTTAGGTCTTTAATCCATTTTGTTTATTTTTGTATATGGTGTTAGAAAGTAGTCCAGTGTTCCCAGAACTGATTTATTGAAGAGACTGTCTTTTCCCCATTGTATATTCTTGGCACTTTTTTTGATGAATTAATTGACTGCATAACCATAGCTTTACTTATGAGCTCTATTCCATTCAATTGACCTATGTGTCTTTTTTTCCTAGTACCATACTATCTTAATTATTACAGCTTTGTATTGTATCTTGACATCTAGGATTGATTCCTCAAACCGTGATTGCTTTGGCTACTGGGGATGTTTTTTTTTCCAAAAAATTTTTAGATTATTTGTTCCAGTCTTGTGAAAAATGTTGTGGGTAATTTGATAATGATCTCACTGAATCTGTAGAAGGCTTTGGGTGGTAGGGACATTTTAACAATATTAACCCTTTCAATCCATGAACATGTATTTCCTTTCCAGTTGTTTTGTCATCTCCAATGAGTTTCATTGATGTTTTATACTTTTCAGAGTACAGGTCTTTCACCTCCTTGGTCTTATTTATTCTTGGTATTTTATTCTTCTTGGTACAATTTAAAATGGAATTATTTTTTAATTTCTCTATTATTTCATTATTAGTATGTCAAAATACAACAGTTTTCTGTATATTAATTTTGTATACTGCAACGTTACTAAATTCATTTATCACTTCTATTAGTTTTTTGGTGGTCTTAAAGGTTTTCTATAGGGGCGCCTGGGTGGCGCAGTCGGTTAAGTGTCCGACTTCAGCCAGGTCACAATCTCGCGGTCCATGAGTTCGAGCCCTGCGTCGGGCTCTGGGCTGATGGCTCAGAGCCTGGAGCCTGTTTCCGATTCTGTGTCTCCCTCTCTCTCTGCCCCTCCCCCGTTCATGCTCTGTCTCTCTCTGTCCCAAAAATAAATAAACGTTGAAAAAAAAATTAAAAAGGTTTTCTATATATAATAGCATGTCATCTGATAATAGTGACAGTTTTAATTCTTTCATAGCATTTTGGATACCTTTTGTTTTTCTTGTCTAATTGTTGCGGCCAAGACTTCCAGTACTATGTTGAATAAAAGTGGTGAGAGTGGACATCCTTATCTTATTCTTATTTTAATATTTATTTTGAGAGAGAGAGAGAAAGCATGAGCAGGGGAGACAGAGAAGCCCCAGCAGGTTCCACACTGTCAGTGCAGAGCCCGACTTGGGGCTCCGTCCCACAAACCATGAAACCAAGAGTCAGACACTTATCCAACTGAGCCACCCAGGCACCTCATTTTATTCTTGACCTGAGAAGAAAAGCTGTCAGTTTTTCACCATTGACTATGATTTTAGCTATGGGTTTTTCATATACTGCCTTTATTATGTTGAGGTATGTTCCATGTACAACTAGTTGTTGAGAACTTTTATCATAAATGAATGTTATCATAAATGATTTTCCTGCATCTGTTGAAAGAATTATATGATTTTTATCCTTAAGTTTATTAATGTGATATATTAATTGATTTGACAATATTCAACCAGTATTTCATCTCTGGAATTAATCTCACTTGATTATATGAGTGATTTCTTTACAATATTGCATGAGGTTTATTAATATTTTGTTGAAAATTTTTGCATCTAAGTTCATCACAAATATTGTTTTATAATTTTCTTTTTTGTACTGTCTTTGGTTTGGTATAGGGTTAATGCTGCCCTCATAGAATGAATTTAGAAGCTTTACTTCCTCTTCTATTTTTTGTAATAGTTTGAGAAGAATAATTATTAACTCTAAATGTTTGCGGGTATTCATCTCTGAAGCAACCTAGCCCTGGACTTTTGTTTGTTGGGACAAATTAAATGAATTGAATTGAATTAGTATTTATTAGCCTGTTCAAATTTTCTGTTTCTTCACGATTCAGTTTTAAAAGGTTATAGTTCTAGGAATTTGTCCATTTCTTCTTGAATGTCCAATTTGTTGGCATATAACTTTTTAATAATATTCCTATAATCCTTTGTAATTTATGGTACTGTTGTTTCTCCTACTTCATTATGATTTTGAATACTCTTTTTTTTCTTAATGAGTGTGGATAAAGATTTATCAATTTTATCTTTTCAAAGAACTAGCTCCTGGTTTCATTGATCTATTGGGATTTTTTTGGTTTGTTTTTTTGTTTAGTCTCTGTTTTATTTCTGCCCTTATCTTTATTATTTTCTTTTATCTATTAGCTCTGGGCTTTGTTCTTTTTCTAACTCCTTCAGTTGTAAGGCTTTGTTGTTTGAGATTTTTCTTATTTCTTGAAGTAGGTCTGTACTATTATAAACTTTCCTTTTAGACCTATTTTTCTGAATTCCAAAGAGTTTGGACCATTCCGTTTACATTTTCATTTATCTCCAAGTATTTTTTGATTTCTTCAATCTCTTGGTTTATCCATTCATTATTTAGTAACATATTATTTAGCCTCCATGTATTTGTGTTCTTCCCCAGATTGTTTTTCTTGTAATTAAAGATTAGTTTCATGTGCCTACTGGCCATCTGGATGTCTTCTTTAGAGAAGTGTCTATTCATGTTTTCTGACCATTTCTTCAACTGATGAGTGGATAAAGAAATTGTGGTTTATATACACAAGGGAATACTACGTGGCAATGAGAAAGAATGAAAAATGGCCTTTTGTAGCAATGTGGATGGAACTGGAGAGTGTGATGCTAAGTGAAATAAGTCATACAGAGAAAGACAGATACCATATGTTTTCACTCTTATGTGGATCCCGAGAAGCTTAACAGAAGACTATGGGGGAGGGGAAGGAAAGAAAAAAAATTAGAAAGGGAGCCAAACCATAAGAAACTCTTAAAACCTGAGAACAAACTGAGGGTTGATGGGGGGTGGGAGGGAGGAGAGGGTTGGTGATGGGCATTGAGGAGGACACCTGTTGGGATAAGCACTGGGTGTTGTATGGAAACCAATTTGACAATAAATTTCATATTTAGAAAGAAAGAAAGAAAGAAAGAAAGAAAGAAAGAAAGAAAGAAAGAAAGAAAGAAAGAAAGAAAGAGAAAGATTAAAAAAAATTTTTAAATTAGTTTCATACTTTTGTAGTCACAGAAAATGCTTGATAAGAAATTTAAGACTGAAATCATAAGGCTTCTGTTGTGGCCTAAAATGCAATCTATCCTAGAGAATGTTCCATATGCACTTGAAAAGAATGTGTATTCTGTTTTGGCTGGAATGTTCTGCATATATCTGTTGGGTCCATCTGGTCCAATGTGTCATTCAAAGCCACTGTTTCCTTATTGATTTTCTGCCTGGATAATCAACCCATTGATGTAAGTTGGGTCTTTCAGTTTCCTGCTATTATTGTATTACTGTCTATTTCTCCCTTTCTGTCCATTAATAATCACTTTATATATTTAGGTGGTTCCATGTTGGGTGCATAGGTATTTATAGTTGTTATATGCTCTTGTTCAATTGTTCCCTTTATCATTATGTAGTGCCCTTATTTTTTATCTCTTTCTACGGTCTTTGTTTTAAGGTCTATTTTGTCTGGTATAAGTATTGTCATCACAGCTTTTTGTTCTTTTTGGTCTCCATTTGCATGGTATATGTATTTTTCTCTCTTCACTTTCAGTAAACATGTGTTTTAGGACTACAGTGAGTCTCCTGTAGGTAGCTTATAGATGGGTCTTATTTTTTATCCATTCATTAACCTTACGTATTTTGATTGGAACATTTAGTTCATTTACATTTAAATGGTGATTAATAGGTATGTATTTATTGCCATTTTGTTACTTGTTTTCTGGTTGTTGTAGTTCTTCTCTTTCTTGTTCTCTTGCTCTCATCCTTTGTGGTTTGATGACTTTCTTTAGTGTTGTGCTTGGATCCCTTTCTCTTTATTTTTTTGTATCTGTTATAGGTTTTTGATGTGTGGTTACAATTAAGTTGATATATAACAGTTTATGTGTAGCAGTCTATATTAAGTTGATGGTCAATTAACTTTAAACACATTCTAAAAGCATGAAATTTTTTATCTCCCCAAGTACCATTTTATGTATATTAAGTCATACTTTATACCTTTTGTGTATCCCTTGACTATTTTTTGTAGATATAATTTATTTAACTGCTTTTGTGCTTTCACTGCTTTTTGTGTTTTATAAGTGATTAATTTACCATTTTTATTATCTATTTACCTGTGAAATTTTTCCTTTTAATAATTTTCTTACCTTTAGTTTTAGACTTTTCTTTCCACTCAAAGAATTCCCTTTAATACTCTAACAAGGCTGTCTTAGAATGGTGATGCACTCCCTTAGCTTTTTTTTGTCTGGGAAACTCTCCTTCTATTGTGAATGATAACCTTGCTGAGAAGAGCATTCTTAGTTGCAGGGTTTTTCCTTTCAGCACTTTGAATACATCACACCACTTCCTTCAGGCCTCCAAAGTCGCTGCTAAAAAAATCAGGTGATAGCCATCTAGAGTTTATCTTGTATGTAACTCTTTTCCTTTTTCTTACTGTCTTAAAATTCCTCTCTGTATCCTTGGATTAATTTTCTTAGGGACTCTCTATGCTTCCTGGATCAGGATGTCTTTTTCTTTCCCAAGATTAGAGACGGTTTTTGCCCCTTCTCTCCCTCTCTTCTTCTGGGATTCCTATAATGTGAACATTATTATTTGATGATGTTGCTGGGTTCCCTTATTGTTTATAATTCTTTGGTCTTTTACTGTTTAGCTTGGTTACTTTCCATTATTCTGTCTTCCTGATCATTGCCCTGTTCTGCCTCCTCTAATCTGTTATTGATTCCCTCCAGTGTATTTTTTAAGTTTATTTATTTTGAGATATAGAGAGTGCAAGCAAGGGAGGGGCAGAGAGAGGGAAGCCCATGTAGGCTCTGTGCTGTCAGTGGGGAGTGGATTATTGAAAATAAATTCAAAGCATACAGAGACAATATAATCAACAAGATTTAACCAATGAACACAGGGATCACAGGAGATCATACAACTTGCACAATTATCAAATTCTCCTACTTTTCAAGTAATGATTAAATGCTAATAAAAATGGTAGGAACGGCATTTCTGCAAACCATTTGTTAAACAATTTCAATGTGCATTGCTAGCTAGTATCCCACATAAACACAAAAAAGTTAAGGTACTTATTTCAACAAATCTTCACAGAGACTGATTTTCAGTGTTTTAAAAATATTTGCAGGACTTTTGGGAAGATGCAGAGTAGGAGGACCCTAAGCTCACCTTGACCCATGGACACACCAAGATAACAGCTATATCAGTACAATTTACCCAGAAAACAACCTGAAGACTGGCCAAACAGACTTACACAGTAAATCATAGAGAGGAGGCCACACTGGAAAGGCTAGGAGGGACAGAAACATGATACAGAACCCAACATCAACACTAACCACAAACAGAAGGGATACCACAACTACAGAGAAGCAAGAGGAACAGACCCCACACCAGGGACATGAGTTCCAAACTTTGGTTTTGAAAACTGGTAAGACTTACCTTTGTGAGTTTTTTACAATCAGTGGGGCTTCATTTCTGGTATTTTAAAAATCAGTGGGCTTAGTTCTGGGAGAGCTGGGGTATAAGTAGGAAATGGAGTCTCCACCCGTAAAGAGCCAGCATAACAAATGACCCAGCCAAGACACAGCATAAAAGTGGCAGTTTAAAAAGCACCTGGGTATAAACAAAGGAGATTTATTTACTAATCTTAGAATATGCATTGGAGGTGTTGGATCTTTAGGAGACTTCTCCAAGACCAAAAGAGCTGGAATTACCCATTCCCACCCCACCCTCCAAACAGTCTAGATAGCTGAACACTTGTGGGAATCAGCATAACACTCCCCACCTATCTTGCTAGCACCATATGCCCTACCGCATCCAACCCCCATCAGGCCAAGGTGGCTCCTGCTCTGACATCCCATGCAAACAACTCTGGCAGGGAACAGCACCACTCCAAAGTGACTTCTGGCCTTGGGAAAGGGGAAAATAACCACACACACAATAGTGTACCCCCAGTCTCAGTAGTCAAACCTTATAGCTGGCAACATAGAGTGCCCTGCCTATCAGTGTGTCCAGCAAGGACAGCTTCTCAGGGAATAAGGTAGGGAGAGCACCCTGCAGTTTGGTGTGACTGAAGCCCCAGCAGAGAGATTCAGGGCAGGCATTTGGTCTGACTGCTGACAAGGCCCATCTATAAGCACCTCAAACATGCCCCAAGTAGCACAGGGACCAAACCCTGCCCAGCATGCCCACAACAGGGAAAGTGGGCTATTTCAGCTGACTATATTGAAAGCAATCAAGGCTTAGCCATACAAGTAAGGTACATGTAGCCCACTTAGGAGATACCCCTGAAGCATCTGGTTCTGGTGAACAGGAAACTGTGCTATAGGACACCACAGGACCTCTTCTTCATAAGACCACTACTTTCAAGATCAGATGTAGCCGACTTTCTTAATAGAAACAGTTAGACAAAGAGGAGACAAGAATATGTTCCAAATGAAAGAACAGAACAAGGGTACAGAAAAAGAGCTAAGATAAGCAATAAGCCTGATAGAGAATTCAAAGTAATAGTCATAAAGATGTTTATTGGACTTGAGAGTGGAGAATCTCAGTGACACCTTCATCAAAGACATAGGAAATATTAAAAAGAGCCAACAGAGATGAAGAACTCAATAACTGAAATAAAAATACGATAGAATCCATAGCAGAACATATCAGTGACCTAGAAGACAGGGTAATGGAAAGTAACCAAGCTAAGCAACAAAAAGTCCAAAGAATAATTAAAAACAAGAATTTCTTGATAAATGAAATTGAATATGACAAAAACAAATGTAAAGATACCCCATGATCATGAATTGGAAGAACAAATGTTGTTAAAATGTCTATACTACCCAAAGAAATCTACAGGTTTAATGCAATCCCTATCAAAATACCATCAGCATTTTTCACAGAGCTAGAACAAATAATCCTAAAATTTGTATGAAACCAAAAAAAGACCCTGAGTAGCCAAAGCAATCTTGAAAAAGGAGAACAAAACTGGAGGCATCATCAAAACAATATGGTACTGGCACAAAAATAGACACATAGATCAATGGAACACAATAGAAAGCCCAGAAATAAAGCCATGCTTATATGGTCAATTAATCTATGATAAAGGAGGCAAGATTACACAATGGGAGAGTCTTTTTAACAAATGGTGCTGGGAAAACTGGACCGCTTTCTTACCCTATACACAAAAATAAACTCAAAGACTTAAATGTGAGACTTGAAACCATAAAAATCCTGGAGGAAAACATATGCAATAAGTATTTTGACGTGGCCTTAACAACATTTTTTTAACGTGTATTTATTTTTGAGACAGAGAGAGACAAAGCATGAACAGGAGAGGGGCAGAGAGACAGGGAGACACACCTCGAGATCGTGACGTGAGTTGAAGTCGGAGGCTTAACCGACTGAGCCACCCAGGTGCCCCATCATTTTTTAGATATGTCTACTCAGGCAAGGGAAACCAAAGAAAAATTAAACAACTAAGACTACAAAATAAGAAGATTTTTGCAAAGGAAACGAATAAAATATCAAGGAAACCTGAATGGGCAAAGATATTGCAGGTATCGATAAATTCGATAAAGGGTTAATATTCAAAATATGTAAAGAACTTATATAATTCAACACCAAAAAAATAATAATCTGATTAAAATGGGCAGAGGACCTGAGTAGACATTTTTTAAAAAAAAAGACATACACATGGCCAACAGACATATGAAAAGTATTCAACATCACTCATCACCAGAGAAATGCAAATCAAAACCACAATGAGATATCACCTGACACCTGTCAGAATTGCTAAAATCAAAAAGGCAAGAAATAACAGATGATGGGATGGAGAAAAAGGAACTTTCATGCAGTTTCAGCAGGAATGTAAATGGGTGCAACCACTGTGGAAAAAAGTATGGAAGTTCCTCAACAAATTAAAAATACAATTACCATAAGATCACTAATTCCACTACTGGGTATTTACACACAAAAAAATAAAAACACTAATTGGAAGGGATATATGCACCATTATGTTTATTGCAGCATCACCTATAATAGTCAAGATATGGCAGCAGCCCAACTGTCCATTCAGAGATGAACAGATAAAGAAGAGGTTCTATATTTTTACAATGGAATATTACTCAGCTATAAAAAGGAATGAGATCTTGCCATTTGCAACAATGTGGATGGACCTAGAGGGCATAATGCTAAGTGAAATAAGTCATCCTGAGAAAGACAAATAACATTTGGTTTCATTCATATGTGGAATTTAAAAAAACATAGCAGATGAAGAAACCAAAAAAGAGAAATTACAGACTCTTAAATACGGAGAACAAACTGGTGGTTGCCAGAGGAGAGGTGGGTGGGGAATGGTGAAAACAGATAAAGGGTATGAAGAATACACTCTTATTGATAAGCAGTGAGTAAGGTAAACTTTTGACTCATTATATTTTATACCTAAAATATAAAAAATAAAACTGTTCTAAAACATTAAAATGAGCAAAATACACTAGCTTAAACATGTATTCCACCTACACTCCCTTCCCAGCGTCCATTAAAACACCTCTCCTATCGTAAGAGCAGAAGGTTCAACTAAGCCAAAACAACAGAACCCAGACAGGTTAGGAGCCACAGTCGGAAAAGCCCTCTGGAGGAGGAAGATGTCATATGGGTCGGAAGGGAGACTGAAGCAGTGAGGTTGGGTGCTAGGTACTGAGGTTTCAGGGTTATGCATCACACCTGGATACTAATTTTTCTAAACTTTGAGCTTGATGACCACATCAAACTTACTGGTTGTCTCACATGGAGTAGGAGTGATGCTATTGCATGTGTGTGATGAAAGATGAAGGGAATAGTGTTGAACAAAAGAGCAAATGGTAGTAGTACCATTCACGAAATTGTTCTGTTTATTCCCCACCAAGGGATGAGGTAGAGTTGCACCCTCCTTCCCCCCTTGTGGTTGGATAGGGCCATGTGATTTATTGTGACAGATAAATGGTAAGAAGAAATGCTGTGTGTTTTTTTTAGGCCAAAGTTCTTAACTAGATGATGCACAAACCTCCAGAGCTTTCTTTCTCCACCTTGGTTTGGCAGTGACCAATTTCCAAAGAAATGGCTGACTAACAAATAAGAATAAAATTCTCTGTACACCCACAGAGGACATGGAACATAAGCAAGAAATAATTCTGTATTTGTTTTTATCCATTAATCTTTGGACATTATTACCACAGTATCATCGAAGCTATAATGTTTGATAACACCTCCTCCTGGTAATTTAAGCACTTCCCTGGACTTTGCCAAAATGAAGCTAGCAAGATTTTATATGTCTGCCTTGAACTACTGTTTACTTCATTTGCCTGTGGTTTTTCTCATTATAATGTCATTACCCCATGATGTGGGCCCGTGAAGGGGTGCCTGTGCAATTACAACCTTTACTGATAACTTACTGCTACTCACTTTATCACTCACTGGATCTTGGCTCACCTTACTCTTTGTGGCAAGAAGGCAATCACTCAGTAGTTTTCCTTTCATAATATTCTCCATACCTATGTATTTATCAACTGTATGTCTATCTGGTTACATATATTTCTGTGTATTTTTATCTATCATCCATCCATCCATCATCTATCCTAGCCACTTGTACAGCTCTTCCAGGGAGACTGCAGGATCCAAGATGGAGGCATCTCTCAGTGAGGGTCTATGCTGACAGTAAGCTGAGCCTGAGTCTTCCACCAGCATTGGGGAGCAAGTCACACCCTTACTTAGGTTAGGACTGAGTACAGCAGAAGACACTGAGAAAGCTTTAAGCATGGCAGCCGGTGGCCAGCTGTAGAGTTGGAAATCAGGGTGACCCTGCAGCAGCTTTGGGCATCCAAAGAACGAAAATGGTTTTCCCAGAATCAGGAGGAGGAATGATGTGGGTAGAAAAAATAAGGTACTCTCATAAGTGGCTGTTGCCCTGTGAGAAAGCTGGTAACATGTTGGCTATTAATTCATTATATTAACTCTACTCTCAGACTAGGACCTGGGAGTCAGCTAGATAGGTTGAGGCTGGCTCCTTTTAAGGACCCATCCCTTTTGAGCTATCTTCAATGTCCATGTACAGCTAAGTCTTCACCTGAAGGGTAAAAAGAGATCAGATTTTATAAAGCAAAAAATTCTGCCTACCACAAAGCACTCATTGGAATTTCTACATTTAAGAAAATAAATCATGTGAAGCTAAACAGAATGTTAGTAATATACATTCTTCTGTTTTGAAGAAATGTATCCACCCAAGGAGATAAATAGGCCAGTGTACTTATACACTGACCCTGAATTTTATGAATATCCAGGAATGACTAATGTCTCTGTGACTCTTCTTCAACTTACTCTTCTTTGAAGAAAGAACCAATGTCACCAGTTCTATAATTATGATTGAAGTCAGAGAAAGATCTAACTAACTCAATGCTCACATTTTACAAAGAAATTTTGACTCACAAAGCTACTAGAATCTGAATCAATAGTTCCCCCTCCAAACTGTTGAGCTTTCTTATTTATTCAGAGTAGTGCTAAATCTGAGAATTTTTTTTAATATCCTTATGCTCAAAGGCATTTATTTCAAATTTCAGAACAGAATTAAGCTATAACATTGGTATTATTTTTCTGACCATCTTATTATCTTTAAATAGTTGGTTCTTATTTTCCTTCAGGCAGGAAGCTTCACTATTTAAAAACTCAAAGCAAGTTCCATTCCAAGAAGGAAGACCCTGAACTCACCTTCTTCTACCCTGAACTCACCTTCTTCATGAAATACGCCATATTACACCTATTTACAGAACAATTCCTGTGGAAGAGTAATTGAGGGCCAACTGAACAGCTTATGCACAAAAAAAGAGAGAAAAGCAAAGATACAAAGACAAAATAACAAAGAAAACTCCTACTCCTGCTGCTGTGAACTTACAGTTGGGAGAGATAGCACTGAGGCATCAGAAACAAATTCCTCTGTCCTTGCAACCAGCATATAAAGGATACAGCATTAGATTCCATCAAGCAGTTGGGGGGGAGCTGCATGAACACTCTTTGGGAGGGAGGGGCTAATATATACAATCTGTGCTTCCCCTCGCTGCCACTTGAAAGTTCAGTGCACAGTCCAGTCACCCTAACCAGTCTGCCACCTCAGTGAGCCCAGAACCCATGCCCATACCAGCCCCAGCCATCCCACCAATATGGCCACAGGGTGGTGCACACTGGGACACTCCTGGTCAGCAGTCAGTACAGCTACAGCCTTCATATCAACATGATATAGGCACAAAGCACCCTGGGACACTCCAGGCCCATGCAACTTTGGCCTCAGATGTCTTGCCAGGGAACTCCCAGTGCAGAACAGTCCAGAACCTCACAGCCTTGCACACACTTTAGCTTTAGCTGTCTTGCCAGCCACCTCCCGATCTATATGTTGCCTACATGAGACTCACTTCAGACCTAAAGACACATACAGACTGAAAGTGAAGGGATTTAAAACATTTGCCATGCAAATGGAGGTGGGGAAAAAAAACTGGGAAGAACTACTTACATCAGACAAAATAAACTTTAAAATAGACTGTAAGAGAGACAAAGAAGGGCATTACCTAATGATAAATCAACCCAAAAGAAAATAAAACAATTATAAATATGTACCCATTCAACACTGAAGCACCTAAATACACAAAGAAAATATTAACAGACATAGAGAAGGTGATGGTAATATAATAATAATATGGGATGTTAACACTCTACTTACATCAGTGGATAGATCATACAGATAGAAATCAACAAAGAAACAGTGACAGAGTGGACCAGAGACATAACAGATATATAGAAAATATGCCATCTGAAAACAGAATACACATTCTTTCAAACACACATGGAACATCCTTCAGAATAGATCACATTTAGGCCACAAAACAAGGCTAAATACATTTTTGAGGATTTAAATCATACCATACATTTATTCTGATCATGATGGTATGAAACTAGAAACCAAGCACAAGAAAAAAAAAACAGAAAAACACAAACACTTGGAGACTAAACAACACAATACTGAACAACCAATGGTTCTATGGAGAAATTAAAGAAGAAATTGAAAAATACATTGATATGGATAAAAATGAAAACACAATGGTCCAAAATCTTCGGGATACAGCAAAAACAGTTCTTGGAAAGATACAGGAATACAGGCCTACCTAAAGACACCAGAAAAAGCTCAGATAAACAATCTAATCTTATATCTAAAGTAACTAGAAAAAGAAGAGCACACAAATCCCAAAATGAGTAGAAAGAGGAAATAATAAAGATTATTGCAGAAATAAATGACACAGAGATTAAAAAAATAGAAAAAAAATCAAGAGTTGGTTCTTTGAAAAGATAAACAAAATTGATAAACCCTTAGCCAAACTCATCAAGAAAAAAAGAGAAAGGACCTAAATAAAGACACAAATGAGAGAGAGGTAACAACTGACACCACAGAAATACAAAGAATTATAAGAGAGTACTATGAAAAAATTATATGCCAACAAATTGGACAACCTAGAAGAAATGGATAAATTCCTAGAAACATAGAATCTTCCAAAACTGAACCATGAAAAAATAGAAAATCTGAACAGACTGATTACTATGTAATTGACTGTATAACTTAAAAAGTTTTAAAAACTTCCAACAAATAAAAGTCCAGAACAAGATGGTGAATTCTGCCAAACATTTAAAGAAGAATTAATACCTATTCTCTGCAAACTATTTGAAAAAAATAGAAGAGGAAGGAAAGCTTCCAAATACATTCTACAATGCCAGCATTACCCTGATGCCAAAATCAGACAGAGACACCACAAAAAAAAGAAAACTACAGGCCAGTAACCCTAATAAGACACCTAAAAATGTCCTCAACAACACATTACAAAACTGCACTCAACAATGCATTAAAAAAATATTCACCACAATCAAGTTGGATTTATTCCAGGGATGCAAGGATGGTTCACTATTTGCAAATTGACAGGATACAACACATCTACAAAATGAAGGATGAAAATCATATATATGATCATCTCAATATATGCTGAAAAAAAGCAGTTAATAAAATTCATGATCCATTCATGATAAAAACTCTCAATAAAGTAGATGTAAAGGAAACTTACCTCAACATAATAAAGACCATGCATGAAAAAACCCCATGGCTGACATCTTAATGGTAAAAAACTGAGGGCCTTCCCTCTCATATCATAAATTAGATAAAGATGTCCACTCTTACCCCCCTTACTCAAGATAGTACTAGAAGTCCTAGCCACAACATCAGACAAGAAAAAGAAATAAAAGCAATCTGTATCAGTAAAGAAGACGTTAACTTGCCACTAACTGCACATGACATGACACTAAACATAGAAAATACTGAAGACTCTACTTCAATGTTTTTTTATTATTTATTTTTGAAGGAGAGAGAGACAGAGCATGAGTGGGGTAGGAGCAGAGAGAGAGGGAGACACAGAATTCAAAGCTGTCTCCAGGCTCTAAGCTGTCAGCACAGAGCCTGACACAGGGCTCGAACTCACGAACCATGAGATCATGACCTGAGCTGAAGTTGGATGCTCAACTGACTGAGCCACCTAGGCACTCCTGAAGACTCTACTTCAGAATTTAGAAAATCCTAAAGCTACTAGAAGTAATGAATGAATTCAGTAAAGTTTCAGTATACAAAATTAATATATGAAAATCAATGATATTTCTATATACTATTAATGAAGATAAATTAAGCAGAAAGATAAATTAGCAGAAAGATAAATTAAGAAAACAATTATATTTACAATTACACTAAAAAGAGTAAAATACCTAGTAATAACCAAGGAGGTAAAAGATATATGATCCAAAAACTATAAAATACACACATTATTTTTCACAGAATTAGAACAAATAATCCTAAAACTTGTATGGAACCACAAAAGCCAAATAACCAAAGCAATTCTGAGAAAGGACAGAGCTGGAGGCATCACAAATTCAGATTTCAAGATATACTACAAGGCTGTAGTAACCAAAATAGTATGGTACTGGCACCAAAAAAGACAGACGCACCAATAGAACAGAACAGAAACCCAGAAGTAAACCCATGTGTCTAAGGTACATCTATGACAAACAAGGCAAGAAGATACAAAGGAAAAAGACAGTCTCTTCAGCAAATGGTGCTGGGAAAACAGTGACATTGTAAAAGAATGAAACTAGACCACTTTCTAACACTGTACATAAAATAATGTCAAAACAGATTAAACACCTCAATGTGAGACTGGAAAACATAAAAATCTTAGAAGAGAATGCAGGCATTAATTTTTCTGACATTGGCTAGAGCAACATTTTTCTAGGTATGTCTCCTAAGATCAGGGAAACAAAAGCAAAAACAAACTATTGGGATTATATCCAAATAAAATGCTTTTGCACAGGAAAGGAAACCATCAACAAAATAAAAAGGCAGTTTTTATCAATGAGAATATTTGCAAATATTAATACCCAAAGCATATACTCACACAATTCAATGCCCAAAAAAATCCAATTTAAAAAATGGCAGAGGACCATTTTTCAAAAGACACACACTTTTCCAAAGAAGACATACAGATGGCAAACAGACACAAGAAAAGATGCTTAAAATCACTAATAATCAGAAAGCTCAAAAGCCACAATAAGATATCACCTTACACCTGTTAGAATGGCTAAAATAATAATAAAAACAAGAAATTAGAAGTGCTGAAAAGGATGTGGAGAACAGGGAACCCCCATTCATTGTTGGTGGAAATATAAAGTGGTATAGCCCCCTGTGAAAAACAGTATGGATATTTCCCAGTAAGATAAAAATTGAAATACCGTATGATCCAAGAGTTCCACTACTGAGTATTTACCTGAAAACAAAAACACTAATTTGAAAAGATACATGCACCCCTATTTTTATGGAAGCATTATTTACAATAGCTAAGATATGGCAGTAACCTGGCTGTCCACTGATACACAGTTGGATAAGAAAGATGTGATACACACATACACACACAAAATGGAATATTACACAGCCAAAAAAAGGATAGGATCTCGCCATTTGCAACAACATGGATGAACCTAGAGAGTATAATGCAAAGTGAAATAAATCAGCCTGAGAAAAACAAATACCATAAATATGTGGAATCTTAAAAAAAAGGAACAAAAGCAGAATCAGATCTAAGAGCAAACTCATGGTTGCCAGAGAGGAGAGAGAGGAGGCGGATGTGGAGGTGGACAAAATGGGTTAAGAGGGAGATACAGGCTTCCAGTTATGGAATCAATAAGTCACAGGAATAAAAGGCATAGCATAAGGAATATAGTCAATGATACTGTAATAGTGTTGTAGGTGAAAGACACAGCTACACCTATGGTGAGCATAGCATAATGTATACACTTGTCGAATCACTATGTTGTACATCTGAAACTAATGTAACATTGTATATCAACTGTATTCGAAAAATTATTTAAAAACAACAGAAACTCAAAGCAAAGAAACACCTAAGTAACTCATACCCTAATTTCTTGCTCAAAAATTACATTCCCAGTTCACATTGTAATTGATTTTTCTGAGTCAGTGATTTTTTGTTTGTATTCATAGTACTGAACGAATTTTATTCTGAAAAAAATAATTACTTTGAAATTGTGTTATCATGAAATAGAAATTAAATTCATAAGCATATCTGCTGGGCTTCTTTCTTCCTCTAAATGATAATTTCTTTGTGTCCCCAGTTTCTAGCAAAATGTGTAGAACTTAGGAGTTCAATACAGATAAAGAACTACTTACAATGATGGCTCCAACGCCCCAAACACTAACATTTAAGTGCAGTGTACGTCCATTTTCTGATATCAGTGAGTTTTCTTACCACCTTGGTCTGGTCCACCATCATCTTTTACTTGAATTAAGACAGTAGCATCCCGACTAATCTCCCTACTTCTTTTCTTGCTCCCTATAATCTCTTCTCAACACAGTAGACAGAATAATGCTGTTAAACATGTTTTAGGTCAAGCTACTCCTAAACAAAACCTTCCAATGGCTTCCCATTTCCTTCATAGGAAATAAAAACAAAGGCATTACAATGGCCCATAGCCCTCCCACTACCTCTTTGCTTCATATCCTACTATTGCACTTCCTGCTGCAAGCGATGAACATTGTTTCATTCACGTTTCATTGCTTAAAGCAAGTTATATTCCCATGCCCAAAATACAATTATACCTTGTACCTTAAAGCAGAAGTAAAATTTTTAATGAAAAGCATTAATGGCTACTACAGAGTTTGACATTTCTTTATATGTTGTCCATTGTCCATGATTTGTATTTCTCCTCAAGTGGATGGTCTATTTAGTTTCTTCATCTCTCAGGATCTTTAGAATTTTAGCAATACTTAGTTCATTCTTAATTGTAAACAGACCCCTAGTGAAGAATACTTCTAACCACAGTCCCCAATCAATTTATATTTATTTATTTTGAGAAAGATATCACGAGTGCACAAGCCGGGGTGGGGGCAAAGAGAGGGAGACAGAGATCCCAAGCAGGTCCCACACTGTCAGCACAGAGTCAGACAACAGGCTTGAACCCACAAATAGTGAGATCATGACCTGAGCCAAAATCAAAGTAGTCTGAAAATTACAAACTGAGCCACCCAGGCACCACCACCCCCAACTCCCACCCTGACTCACTTTCAAACAGCTCTCTTATACCCTAAATTGGGGGCTCCTTTTCCTGATTTCTCTTTCCTTTTTTATAGCCCAGTACAGAGATCCAATAGTCGTGGGGTTTTTTTTGTTGTTGTTCTCTTGATTCTATATAGACAATTAATATAGCCGTCCCTCATAATTTCTGGACCTCCACTAAAATCCCCCAAGTTTCCACATTAATTTCATCCTTCCCCATCTGCGACACTTCTCTCCATCTCTAAACCAGCAGCTCATCTTTGTGACCAGAGTGTTGCCCTTTGCAGGTCTATAAATCCACATACTTTGTAAAGAAAGTTCTTGACAGATATCTAAGAGTGTTTTGGTACAGCAATGACAGAGATGATGATAGGATGCCCACTGCCTTCTTACTCACTGGTCTTCAGTCTCTGCATCACCTGTAAACCTAATTTGCTAAAGCAACAGTAAAAGAAAATACACTGACAAATTCCCAATACAACACTTCATTTATTTTCTGAGTATTTTCCAAATGTTGTAAAAGTGCTAGCCCTATGCTGCCACATAGTAGGTAGTCAATAAATTAAACCTGAATCAAATAAGAAGTGGAACCACATATACAGCGTTCATGAGAGGAGATATTTTAAATGAATCTTTGATTATCCCTAACACTTTTGGATATTCAGAACAATAAAAAATTAAAAACAGGAACTTTAATACTTTAAGCAGTCTTGAAACATTCTTCATTTTGCCTATCTTGTGACTAACACTATTTTGATGAACATTAAAACTGTGATACAGTTTATGTAATTAAAGCAAAAACTATCACCTGCTTAAAAGTAGCCGCAGGTGGGAGGAATTAATCTGCTAAGCAAAATGTTTGCTTAGTTGCAGAGTATAAACCTTTCATTATAGTTTGCTCAGATGTCTGTTATTCAGAGACTTGGTTATTTTCTAAGGAAACGGTAAAGGAATATAGATCATCTCAAACTTCACATGATTTCTTTTTATTCCTATGGTACCACATACAGTGGATGTACATGTTATCCAGGTATTAGCCATTAGAACAAACAGAAGATTGCATATGCCCAAAATTATCCCTTGAAAATCCTTTGACTCCTTAGTGAAGAGGTTAAAATACACCTGCTATTGGGGGAAGGAATTTTAAAAAGAATTTCAACAGTGTTTTTCACAACCTAGGGATCCTTGCAGTCTAAAGCAGAAGAAACATTTTTAAATCAATGTCACTTTAAATAATTTAAATCAACCAAGGTAATACACCTTTTGGCTTCATAAATTGTTATTTCTATTTCTTGAATCTTTTATCCCCTTGGCTGAGCAGGTATTATTAAATTCACATAAATTAAAGGTACGTATGATGTAGTTCTGTAGATTCTTTAAAAGACTTATGAGTGTAATTATATGCAATACTAATAATTTTATTATTTATTTAAACTTCTATAAAATTGCATAATGAAAAATCATAGAAAAGTTTATAAACTGTAAATGAATTCTAAGTCTGGGATCTGTAGAATCATGGCATTTTATTTCATACTTGATTGATTTATTAAAGGTCCAACTTTCAAAAAGAATATAGCATTCCTTTTCAAAACCAGTCAGTGGGAACATTAATTGGAGCACATGAAAGGCATTTAAATAAATATTAGTCAGCAATTGACTGATTTATACAAACTGAATATTTAAACGCATCAAGAGTCATACTTCAGCCAAAATGTTCCATATTCTGCATTTTTAAGGTGTAGCGTTACCAAGAGTAGTGAAGCTATGAATGTTCTCAAAATTTTTCTAACTTCTCTTTACAACAAAGATCCTGAGCTATATAATTCCTTCTGTGATATAGCTATTTACAGGTTTTCTATGTGTACAAAGGGCAACCCTACTGAAATCTGCCTAGGGTTCTGAAGAAAAGCTCCCAAAATAATATACTTTAACATTATAATTGTCTGGTTTGAGGAAACAAAAACCTTGACTACTGTGTATTTAATGCTACCATTACTATATTTTCTGGTTGAGAGTTCTCTACACTTTATTCACCAGGATTAGCAATATTAATACCAAAGTAGAGAAAATCATTAAATGGAATATTTTTTTTCTATCAGTTATTCTTCTAGAAATACATATACAAATCTAAAAGGGAAACACTCATCCTAAACATATTACTCTACTTTTTGATTTAGTGAGAAAATATTACAGTGCAACCGTATTAAAAGCATTTTGTCTTTGAAGATGCAATATATTGTAGAAGGTTGAGGTCATTCTGAAATGATGTTAAAAACCAACTCTCATTACACCAGTACGGGTATGTAGATTCTTGGGTTAACTGTGTACTGACCCCAAGACAAACACTGAAATATATTTTTTAAATAGATAGTTGATAACTTCTTGTTTTCTTGGAGTTTGACTCTTATCAAATTTCTAAAATACCTCTTCCTAGAAATCAAAAGTTTTGATTAATTGTGATCTGGTATTAGAAAAAAGCTATTGTTTCCTTTACAATAAAACAGACCCAAAAGGGAATTCATATTCAGTCAATGAGAGTAATTGATACCACTGGATTACTTAAGAGTTTCTCACAGTGGGATCAGCCCTACTATGAAGACCTTTGTTCTTTTTTTTTTTCAAATAACTGAATTCTTAAAATGATTTATTTATTGAGGGCATACTATACAACAAGTATTTTGCTAGACACTATATTTACACTTACTATTTTATTTTTTAACTACAAATTCATAATCTCTATTTTATTGATGTGAAGTCTTTTTTTAATTCCAGTATAGTTAACATACAGGGTTACATTAGTTTCAGGTACAATACAGTGATTCAACAATTTCATATGTTACTTAGTGCTCATCAAGATAAGTACTTTTAATCCCCATCACCTATTTCACCCATACCCCCACCCACATCCTCTCAGGTAACCATCTGTTTATGCTCAACAGTTAAGAGTCTCTTTTTTTGGTTTGACTATCTTTTCCCCTTTGTTCATTTGTTTTGTCTCTTGAATTCCACATATGAATGAAATCATATGGTATTTGTCTTTCTCAAACTTATTTCACTTGGCATTATACTCTGTAGATCCATCCACATTGTTGCAAATGGCAAGATCTCATTCTTTTTTTATAACGGAATAAAATTCCATTGTATTCATATACCAAATCTTCTTTATCCATTTTTATATGGATGCTGGGGTTGCTTTCATAATTTTGTTATTGTAAATAATGTTTCAATAAACATAGGGGTGAATATATCCTTTAGAATTAGTGTTTGCACATTCATTGGATAAATACCAGTAATGAATTTCTGGATTATACGGTAATTCTATTTTGGAGGAATCTCCGTACTGTTTTCCACAATGACTGAACCAGTTTGCATTTCCACTAACAGTGTACAAGGATTTCTTTTTCTTCACATTCTCACCAACACTTGTTTCTTGTGTTTTTTATTTTAGCCATTCTGACAGGTGTGAGGTGATATCTCATCGTGGTTTGGATTTTCATTTTCTTGATGATGAGTGATGTTGAGCATATTTTCATGTGTCTGTTGACCATCCAGATGCCTTCTTTAGAAATGCTCATATCTTCTGTCCGTTTTTAATTGGACTATTTGGCAGGTTTTGGTTAGTTTGTACAAGGTCTTTATGTAGTTTGGATACTAACCATTTATTGGATATGTCATTTGTAAATATCTTCTCCCATTCTATAGGTTGCCATTTAGTTTTGTTGATTTTTACCTTTGGTGTGCAAAAGCTTTTTACTTTGATGTACTCCCAATAGTTTATTTTTGCTTTTGTTTCCCTTGCCTCAGAAGACATATCTAGAAAAATGTTGCTATGACCAATGTCAGAGAAATTACTGCCTGTGCTCTCTTCTAGCCTTTTTATGGGTTCAGGTATCCACTAAGATTATTAATCCATTTTGAGTTTATTTTTGTGTATGGTATAAGAAAGTGGTCCAGTTTCATTCTTTTGCATGTAGCTGTCCAGTTTTTCCAACACCATTTGCTGAAAAGACGTTTTCCCATTGCATATCCTTGTCTACTTTGTCAAAGACTAGTTGATCATATAATTGTGAGTTTATTTCTGGCCTCTCTATTCTATTGATCTATGTGTCTATTTGTGTGCTAGTACCATACAGTTTTGATTACTAAAGCCCCTGTAATATATCTTGAAATCTGGGATTGTGATACCTCCAGTTTTATTCTTCTTTTTTTCAAGATTGCTTTGCATAGTCAGGGTCTTTTGTGGTTCCATACAGATTTTAGGACTATTTGCTCTACTTCTGTGAAAAAAATGCTTTTGGTATTTTAAAAGGTATTGCATTAAAACTGTAGAGTGCTTTGGGTAGTCTGGACATTTTAACGATATTAATTCTTTCAGTCCATGAGCATGGAATAGCCTTCTACTTGTCTGTGTCATCTTAAATTTCTTTAATCAGTGTTTTATAGTTTTCAGAGTACAAGTCTTTTGCTTCCTTGGTTAAGTTTATTCTTAGGTACTTTATTCTTTTTGAAGTAATTCCAAATAAGGATGTTTTCTTAATTTGTCTTTCTGCTACTTCATTATAAATTTATAGAAATGCAACAGATTTCTGTATCCTGATTTTGTACCCTGGGATCTTACTAAATTCATTTGTCAGTTATAGCAGGTCAGGGTGGAATCTTTAGGGTATTCTATACAGTTTCATGTCATCTGCAAATAATGAAAGTTTTACGTCTTTACCAATTTGGATGCCTTTTATTTTTCTTCTCTGATTGCTATGGCTATAAGTTCCAGTACCATGTTGAATAAAAGTAGTGAGAGTAGACATCCTTCCTTGTTCCTGATATTAGGGGGACAGCTCTCAGTTTTTCACCATTGAGTATGATGTTTGCTCTGAGGTATATAGGGCCTATAATATGTTGAAGTATATTCCCTCTAAACCTACTTTGTTGAGAGTTTTTATCATGAATGAATGTGTACTTTAAGTGCTTTCTCTGCATCTGGTGAAATCTTCATATAGTTTTTATCCTTTATTTTGTTGATGTGATGTATCATATTGACGGATTTGTGAATATTGAACCACCCTTTCATCCCAGGAATAAATCCCACTTGATCATGGTGAATCATTTTTTTAATATATTGTTGGATTTGGTTTGCTAATATGTTATTGAGGATTTTTGTATCTATCTCTATCAAAGATATTGGCCTTCACTTTTTTGTAGTGTCTTTATGTGGTTTTATTAACAGGGTAATCTTAGCCTTATGGAATGAATTTGGAAGATTTCCTCCCTCTTCTATTTTTGGAATAGTTTGAGGAGAATAGGTATTAAATCGTTAAATGTTTGGTAGAAGTCACCTGTTAAGTCTGGTCCTGCACTTTTGTTTCTTGGGCATTTTTGCTTTCCTAATTCAATTTAATACTGGTCATTGGTCTATGCAAATGATCTATTTCTTCTGATTCAGTTTTGGGAAGTTAAAGGTTTCTAGGAATTTATCCATTTCGTCCTGGTTGTCCAATTTGTTTGCATATAACTTTTATAACATTCTCTTATAATCCTTTGGATTTCTGTGGTTTCAATTTTTTATCCTCTTTCATTCTGATTTTGTTTGAATCCTCTTGTTTTTATGAATCTGGCTAGCTTATCAATTTTGTTGATCTTTTCAAAGAATCAACTCCTGGTTTCATTGATCTGTTCTATTGTTTTTTAGTCTCTGTTTCACTTATGTCTGCTCTAATCTTTATTATTGCCTTCCTTCTTCTGGTTTTACATTTTATTTGTTCTTCTTTCTCTAGCTCCTTTAGGTGTAAGGTCAGGTTGTTTGAGATTTTTTTTTCTTGCTTCCTGAGGTAGGCCAGTATTGCTGTAAACTTCCCTCTTAGAATAGATTTTGCTGCATCCCAAAGATTCAGGACAATTATGTTTTCATTTTCATTTGTCTCCATGTATTTTTTGATTTGCTCTTTGGTTTCTTGGCTGACCCATTCATTTTTTAGTAGCATGTTATTTAACCTCCAGGTATTTGTATTCTATCCAGATTTTTTTCATGTGGTTGATTTCAGGTTTCATAGCATTGTGGTCAGAAATGATGCATGGTATGATTTTAATCTTTTTTAGATTGTTGACACTGGTTTTGTAGCCTACTATGTGATCTAATCTGGAGAATGTTCCATGTGCACTTAAAAGGAATGTATATTGTGTTGTTTTAGGATTGAATGTTCTAAATATTCCTGGAAATCCATCTGGTACACTGTGCCATTCAAAGCCACTGTTTCCTTGATTTTCTGTTTGGATGATCTGTCCATTGATGTAAGTGGGATGTTAATGTCCCCTACTATCATTGTATTACTATCAATTACTTCCTTTATGTTTGTTATTTGATACTTTATGTATTTGGATGTTTCTATATTGTGTGCATAAATATTTACAATTGTTGTATCTTCTTGTTGAATTGTTCTCTTTTTGATTATATAGTGTCCTTCTTTGTCTCTTGTTACAGTCTGTTTTGAAACCTGTTTTGTCTGATAGAAGTATTCCTACCTTGACTTCCTTTTCACCCCCATTTGCAGTATAAATGCTTTTAGATCCTTTCACTTTCAATCTGCATGTGTCTAAGTCTGAAATGAGTCTCCTGTAGGCAGCATATAGATGGGTCTTGGTTTTTTTGTCCATCTGTCACCCTATTTTTTTATTGAGGCATTTAGTCCACTTGTAATCAAAGTAATTATTGATGGATATGTACTTATTGCCAGTTTGTTACTTGTTTTTGTTACGGTTGTTTTTGTAGCCATCTATCGCTTTTTTCTCTTGCTTTCATCTCTCATGGTTTGCTGGATTTCTTTGGTGATATCTTTGGATTCTTTTCTCTCTTTTTTTTCCATATCTAGTACTGGCTCTTGATTTGTGACTATTTTAGGTTCATATGTAACATCTTATGCATCTGGCAGTCTCTTACTTGAGCTTGAACCTGATTTTTACTGTTCTACCCCCGCCCCACGTATAGGTATATTGCATCATACTTTATATACTTTCATTTTGTGAATGGCTTGACTGATTTTTATAGATATACTTAATTTTACTACTTTCTGCTTCATATTTTTCCTTACTCATACTTATGATATTTCCTTTGTACTCAAAAAGCCCCCTTGAACATTTTTGGTAGGGCATGTTTAGTGGTCATAAATTCCTTTAACTTTTGTCTTGTAAACCCTTTCTCTTTCCTTCCAGTGTGAATGATAGCCTTGCTGGATAAAATGTTCCTGGCTGCAGATTTTTCCCTTTCAGTATTTTGAATGTATCCTCCCTTCTGGCTTATTTTCTGAAAAATCAGTTGATAGCCTCTGGGTTTCCCTTGTATGCAACTGTTTTCTTTTTTTCTTGCTGCTTTTAAAATTCTCTTTATCATTACTTTTTTCCATTTTAATTACTGTGTGTCTTGCTATGGATCTCCTTGGCTTGCTTTTGTTGGGGGACTCTCAGTGCCTCTTGGATGTGTATTTCTATTTCATTTCCTAGAGTCAAGAAATTTTCAGCTTTTATTTCTTCAAAAAAATTATCTGGTCCCTGTTTTCTTTCTTCTGGAATCTCTTTAATATGAAAGTGATTACACTTGATGTTACTACATTTCCTAAGTCTAGTTTCATTTATTTTTTTCCTCTTGCCTTTTTTTTTAGGGAAAGAGAGACAGAGACAGAGAGAGAGAGAGAGAGAGAGAGAGAGAGAGAGAGCGCGCGCATGGGTACATATGGGGGAGAGAGGCAAAGATAGAGAATCTCAAGCAGGCTCCACACTCAGTACAGAGCCTGATGCAGGGCTCAATCCCACACTCAGGGATCATGACCTAAGCCAAAATCAAGAGTCAGACACTCAAGTGACTGAGCCAACCAGGAGCCCCCAATTTTTCCATCTTGTTCAGCTTTAGTGTTTTCTATTACTCTGTCCTCCATGTGACTGACCCATTCTTCTGCTTCCTCTAGTCTACAATTTATTCCATCTAGTGTATTTTTAATTTCAGATATTGAATTTTTGATCTATGCTTGGTTCTCATTTATGTTTACTAACTCTTCATTTAGGGTCTCTTGAGGTCCTCCACTCTTCTGAAACCCAGGGATTATCTTTATGACCATTACTTTAAATTCTCCATCAGGCATACTACTTAGATCTGTTTCATTTAGCTCACTTGCTGTTCTTTTGTCCTGTTCTTTTATTTGGGACATATCTTCTGTCTCATTTTGTCTAACTCTCTGTGTCTGTTTTTATGTATTAGGAAAGTCAGCTATAGCTTCTGCTCTTGAAAGCAGTGGCCTTATGAAGAAGAGGTCCTGTAGTATTCTGTATTGCAATATCTGATGTTCACCAGAATCTTCTGCTTCAGGGGTGTCTCCTATTTGTGTTTTATGTGCCCTACTATTATGACTGAGCCATTTTTGCCTTCAGTCCAGTCATCTGCAATGGTGCCTTTGCCTGTTGTGGGCAGTGTTTGGTCCCTGTGATATTAGAGGGCTAGTGTGGGGCCACCTTGGGCTTGAGTTGAGTCAGACCAGGCATTTGCCAGACATGCAGTAGCACTGACCTACAGAATGCTTCCTCTGTGTTGTTTCTGAGAAGCTTCATGGTGGGTAGGGTCTGCAGTCAGACTAGATACCTACCCCAGCCCAGTGTTGGGGCTGCAGTTGGATTGGTGTGTGTGGTTATCTTCCCCTTTCCCTATAGCAGGAGTCATTTGGAGTGGTGGTATCCCTTCAGAGTTGTTTGCATACTGCCGTTTGTGGCTCTGCTTTGGCTAGGCTCTGACAAGGGTGTATTGGAAGTGACAGATAGGAGAACACAGGGCTGATGCACATAATGTTAGCAAGGTTTATGCAGGTCTCTTTTGGGAGAGGAACCGGATCCTCTTTAGAAAACTGCTGCCACGGGGGCTGGAGGAGTAGATCTGCAGAAGAGTGCAGGGGTAGGTCTGCTGTGGGAGGAGACCCCAAGCTGAGGCCTGGATGGATGGAGCAACTTCACAGGAGAATATAGGAGGTGGGACACAGTGTTAGCAATCTACGTGGAGAACGTTGACACTGTGTCATTCCTGTAGGTATCTGTGTCTAGGCTGGGGTAGGATAAGGAATGGCACTCTCCAGCTCATTTGTCCCTCGAGAAGTCTCGTAAAGATCCCTGCTTTTCCAGTACTCTCTGAGATTAGTAAATAATCCTCCTTCTTGTATACCCCTGGCATTTTCCAAACTGCTGCTTCTATGATCTCAAAGGGGCTGTCTGTTGTTCTGTCTCTTTAAGGGATTGAACTCAGTTTCCCAATATTTTCCAGCTCTCCCAGAGCCAAGCACTGATTTCTAAAATTCCAGATGTTATGCCTGGAAGTACTCATTGTAAGTACTTACTGAATTGTAAGTTCTCATGAAATTAGGGCCCTCTGGTCCTCAAAGCCAAATGTTATAGGATTCATCTTCCCACGTGGGTTCCCCATGCCTGGAGTGCTTGGTGTGAGGGTCTGTTTCTCTCCCCCTCTCTGTGCCTGTGGCACCTCTCCCTCCCACAGTCTTGAAGGTCTGGTTAGCTCCCAACTGTGTCTCTGCCCTTCCTAAATTCCTCAATGTGGCTTCTTCTCTACATTTATCTGTGGCGAGTCTGTTCAGCCAGTCTCTGGGTCATTTTCTGGGTTATTTACACTGATATGGTGACATCCAGTTGTATCTATGGTACGGATCTTCCTACTCTGCCATCCTCCCCAGAAGTCCATCCACGACCTTATATGTATTAATGTAACTCTCTCAAACCACTCCATGAGGCTGATATATTATTAAAACCATCTCACAGGTAAGACAACTGAGGCACATCGAGTTTAAGAATTGGTTAATCAATAAATATTGAAGTTTCTACTAGGCGACAAGCCCAGTGCCAGACTTTGCGACTATCACGATGGCACATTACCTAACGCTGATATGTTCTAGCCTGGCAGTCTCTGCTCTGGTAGGTTTGAAACCCAACTGGTCTGGGAACTTCCTTGGAGAATAGGCCATCACTTAGTTAGTCACATTTCCCAGCAGAGGAGAAATGGAGTATGTGTTCAAAACATATCTGCTGAAATAGCAAGGCCTATTTCAAAAAGGGAGATATCAAATCTGATGGCAAGCCTGAGGAAAATATGGAGAGATAAGAGTAAAATATAGAAGTTGTAAAAGGAAAATACTGAGGAATGAAAGAGGATGTCCCAGAGATATTTTTCCTTTTTTGGCTGGGAAGATATACAGGAGACTGAACTCCTTCTATGGAATAAGGTATGCCACCCCAGGAGCCAATGAGCAAGTAGGACTAAAGAGCCGAGTTTAGTGGGCAGGAGCTATACTGAGATAAGGTTTGGGAAGGGGTTCACATTTTCTCAATACTGCACCCAAGGAGGTAGGGTAGAGGAAAATTCAGAAAAGCTTAACTTCATTTAGTAGCTTTAAGGAGTCAGTGGTCAGGGAAACAACAGGATCAATGTTTTGTTTTGATTTTTAGAAAGAACACAGCTTAGGGGCGCCTGGATGGCTCAGTAGGTTGAGCATCTACCTCTTGATTTCACCTCAGGTAATGATCCCAGGTTCATGGGATTGAGCCCTGCAGCATCAGGCTCCACACTGAGCATGGAGCCTGCTTAAGATTCTCTCTGTCCCTCTCCCCTGCTTGTGCTCTAAAATAATTTTTTTAAAAAAAGAACACAGTATAGAAGACAGATTTCCTTGTCTATATTTTCCTGCTTGCAAAGATTTTTTCCAGCTTCAATATTTTTGCTATTATCCTAATTCAGCAGAAAATTGGTGCTTATTCCAATTCCACATAATCAAAGCTATTCCCATAGATGTGTTCCATAAGCTCTAATGACAAAGCCCAGAAACTGTAATGATCTCAGGCATTTGAAGTTGTTGAGAGATACTTAACAAGAATATCAAGAAATAAATTCCACCTTTGAAAGTTCACAGTCAATACATTTTCATTATGAAGAAGAAGAAATGTGCACCTGCATGATCAGCAGGAAAGAAGAAATCACAAGCTGCACTTAGTTGGGGTAGAGTGTGAGATTACCCTGCATGTAAACCCAAGGATTCACACACACTGGAAATGCTCATCTGAGCTTGCTGATGTGATAATAAGCTAGAGGTGTTTTAACTATTTTTTTTGTTTTTTTTCTGTCAGACAATTTACCTACTGACAGGAGAGGGCTTGGCAGTCCCACAAAAACACACTCCTGATTTTGAAGTCACCAATGTGTTTCTCACCACTGCCAAATCCAATAAATGTTTTCCTATCCTCACCCTCCTGACCTCATTGAACACTGTTGACCATACCCCTGCAAAGTTATCCTTTCATAGGCCTCTATTTCCTACTTCTCTGACATTTTTGACAATGTTTTATTATTACTACCTCTTACAAATGCTTCTCTTCCCATACCTTCACCATCTTGTTCTTAGCCCTCTGTTTCTTGCTTTAAACCCTAGTTTAGTGCTCAATGCAAACTTACTAAGGCTGACCAAGAATAAATAGATAGCCGTCTCCATCTAAAGATTGCTTCTATAATTAACTCAAATGGTTTTGCAGAGTTAATAGTGGTCAGTTTCTGGTCAACACTGGAAAAACAATGTCAAAATCTTCTTAATTTCATGTTCTCAGATTCCTTGAAGTTTACCATCTCTGTCTTCATGACACTGTTTCTCAGATTTAAAAATTATGGACTCCTTTCAAATAAAAAATATTCCAGTAGATTAAATGTTGATGTGAATTAGTGGTATTTTATACTCAACATATAAAAACATAAAATTGGGTATAATTCTTAAATCTCTTAAAAAACTATAAAACCAAAATGAATTAAATACAACAAAATTACAAAACTGATAAAATTCCACTTAACACTATTTAATGTAACAGATAATCTTGTTTTGCTGAAAATAAATCACTGTTTATAACAAGAAGAAGGAATGATCTGTTACTGTCCACGTTCATTGGAGTTGGTATGCCTATAATTAATGCTACAGAGAAATATACCTTTGTCTATAAATTCAGGTGTAAAAATCATTTTATGCATCATTTCCACAACTCAAGTTAATTTCTCTCTTTAGCTGTCATCTGCCAGGACAGTAGAAACTTAATCTCAGAGTTAATTCAGGATTTGCCTTGCTTCTCCCCCTGATTGCACCTAAGTTCCGTGGTTCTTAGATGGTACCAAAGCACGTGACAGAGATGAAAAGAGACAGGGGGTTGGTGGGACAGGGAATGTAACTATCTGATATTCAAATCCTCTGTCCACACTAGTGTTTGCGGACTAGTTAATTGGTAGCACACGTGGGTCCCCAGGAAGAATGCCCTTGTTTCTATCCTTTTGCTCCTTCAGTCTTCCAGCACTTTCCTCCATATCTATGCCTGGCTGAAGCTCAGGAGACCCCACTGTACTGTCAATGACCCCATTTCCCAGCTATACTCAACAGTCAAAATGAGTATGGATCTTGCCACCTTCATGAGGCTCTAACCCTGGGAGCAAAGTAGAGATACCTTCTACTTCTGGATGCCCCAAATATATGTAAACGTTTTCCACCTCCTACATGTTCTATTTATGTATCAGGATGCAACATAAAGTCCATGTAGGAAAGGACTCCTCTAATATCTCTGTTGTGAACAGTATGGACACAAAGAATTTGTTAGGAGACTTGTAGTCCAAGATGGTGATGAAGGAAGACTCTGAACTCACCTCCTTCATGAAACACACCAAATTACACCTATGTGTAGAACAATTCCTCCTGAAGACCTGAGGGCTGACCAAACAGCTTCTATACAACAAAAGTCATAACAGTAAAAGAGAAAAGGGACCGAGACAAAGTAACAAAAGGAACCTCTAGCCCTGATGTTGCAAACTGCAGTGGGAAGGGGTAATACTGAGGGGACCTGAAACAATTTCCGGTTCCCTTGGGCACAGAAAAAAAGCCACAGTTTAAAAAAGCAACTAGCATATAAAAGAGCCAGCCTTAGAACTCTGCCAAGTGGGGAATGAGCTGAGTGAATTCTCTCTGGATCAGAGAGACTGGAGGGCAACATGATTTATGCTCCTCCTTCACCTTGAAAGCACAGATCAGAGCAGGGTCAGGATGCCAGAGCCAGCTCGCCACCTCAGTGAGCTCCAGATTCACTGGCCCACACCAGCCCTGGTCATGCTGGGGCACAGAAAAAAAAAAGCTGTGATTTAAAAGAGCAACTAGTATATAAAAGAGACAGCTCTAGAACTGTGCCAAACAGAGGGGAGCTGCCAGAATGCCCTCCAGGTGGGAGAGGCTGGCAGACACAATTTACATACTCCCCCACCCCCACCTTAATAACATGAAGAGGAGCAGAAACCATGCATACTAGCCAACCTGCCACATCAGTGAGCCCCAGATCCCATGGCCCACACCAGCCCTGGTCACCCTGGGGCACATAAGAAAAGCTGTGGTTTTCCCAACTAGCATTGGGGTGCCTGGCTAGCTCAGTCGGCTAAGCATCCAACTTTGGTTCAGGTCATGATGTCACAGTCTGTGAGTTCCAGCCCAGTGTCAGGCTCTATGCTGACAGCTCAGAGCCTGGAGCCTGCTTCGGATTCTGTCTCCCTCTCCCTCTGCCCCTCCCCCACTCATTCATTCTCATTCTCATTCTCTCTCTCTCTCTCTCTCTCTCTCTCTCTCTCTCTCAAAAATAAGCATTGAATAGAACAGAAAAATTAGCATATAAAAGGGCCAGTCCTCCAACCTGTGCCAAACAGTGGATGGAGCTTCTGGAACACTCTCAGGTGGGAGAGGCTGATGGATACAATCTATACTCCATCCCCAACTTGAAAGCACAAACCAGTGCACAGTCTGAACATCCTAACCAGCCTGATTCCTCAGTGAGCTCCAGACCCCCAGCCTACCCCAGCCACCAATCCCATGAGAACACCCATGATCAGTGTTTACCACAGTTCCAGCCTTCATGCCAATGTGATATAGGTGCAAAACACCTGGGAACACTCCAGGCCCACGCCACTTCGGCTCCAGATGGTTTATTAAAGCACCTCCAGTGCAGAACATTCTAGAAACTCCTGAATAATGTCTCCTTCAAACCCAGCTGCCCTGCCTAAGTACCCACTACATGAAGTACCCCAGGAACCCCAAGTCTGTGCTTGCTTCAGTTCCAGCCACGTTTACAGGGCACCTCCTGCACAGAGTGCCCCAGAATACTCCTGCCCACACCAGCCTCATCTCCAATCATCTAGCCAAGACAATCCCTGCACTAAGTACCCTGGAACACCTGGCTTGCACCAAATTCAGCTTCATCTGTCCCATCACATTGCCCTCAGCGTGGAGAGTCCTACACATCACCTCAGTTCTAGCCATTCTGCCAGGATTCCCTCTGCACAAAGAGCCCCAGGACACCCCAGAAACTACTGCTTCAGCTTCAACTATCCTTTCTAGGTGCTTTCTACATGCAGACCCTCAGGACATCCCACCGTGCACCTACTTTAACTTTAGCTATCTACCAAGGCACTCACTGTGTGGAGAATCCAGGGACCCCCGTACACACCAACCACAGCTCTAGCAGACAGCAAAAGTCATCAACACAAATAGTCTACATAGGGGACAACCATACATGAGACCATTCCTTCAAGTTTAAGAGAAGTAGCTGTTCCACTTAATCCACAGAAACACAAAGTCAAGCAAACTGGGGAGACAGAGGAATATGCTCCAAAGAAAGAATAACACACACACACACACACACACACACACACACACACACACAGAAAAAGAACTGAAATACAGATAAGCAATATGCCTGATAAAGAATGTAAGTAATGATTGAAAAGATGCTCACCAGGCTGTCCACACTAGTATTTGTGGACTAGTTAATTGGTAGCATATGTGGGTCCCCAAGAAGAGTGCCCTTATTTCTATCATTTTGCTCCTTCAGAATGAATCAACACAGTGAGACCTTCAATAAAATGATAAAAAATAATAGGAAGAACCAGAGTTGAAGAATACAATAACTCAAATAAAAAATACAGTAAAGGGATTGGACCAGAAGAATATAACATATATACAACATTCCATCCAAAATCAACAAAATATGCTTTTCAAGTGCACATGCAACATTCTCCAGAATAGATCACATTAGCCTACAAAATAAGCTTCAATAAAGTTTTGAAGATTTATATCATCCTATACTTCTATTCTGACCACAACAGTAGAAATCAAACTAGAAATCAATCACAAGGAAATAACTAGAAAAAAACACAAATACATGGAGACTAAACAACACAAGACCAAGCAACCAATTGGTCAATGAATCAATCAAAGAATAATTTTAAATAAATACAAAGAGATGAATTAAAATGAAAACTCAATGGTCCAAAATCTTTGGGATGCATCAAAAACAGTTCTAAGAGAAAAATATATAGCAATAGAGGCCTACCACAAGAAACAAGCTCAAACAATTGCCCTTACACCTCAAGGAGCTGGAAAAATAACAAAGTCCCAGGTGGGTAGAAAGAAGGAAATAATAAAGATCAGAGTAGATATAAGTGACACACAGACTAAAAACAAACAAAAACAAAAACAAGTAAAAAAAAAAAAAAACAAAAAGCAAACAAAAACAGAAAAAAAAAAATCAAGTGAACCAAGGACTGTTTCTTTGAAAAGATAAAATTGACAACCCTTAGGCAGATTCATCAAGAAAAAAAGCAAAATGACCCAAATAATTAAATCAGAAAGGAAAGTGAATAAATGACACCACAGAAATACAAAGAATTATGACAATACTATGAAAAATTATTACATGCCAACAAACTGCACAGCCTAGAAAATAAATTCCTAGAAACATACAATCTTTCAAAACTGAATCGGGAAAAAATAGGAAATCGGATCAGACCGATTATTAATAACAAAATTGAATTGATAATCAAAAAAACATCAAAAAATAAAAGTCTGGGACCAGGTTGTTTCACAGATGAATTCTATCCAACTTTTAGAAAAGAGTTAATACCTATTCTTCTCAAACTACTCCAAACAGAAAAGAAAGGAAACCTTCCAAATTCATTCTATGAAGCCAGCATTACCCTGATACCAAAACCAGATACAACACTACAAAAAAGGAAGCTATACATGATACAATATTCACAAGTCAGTTGATACTACAACACAACAAGAAAATAAAGGATAAAAATCAGGTTATCATCTTAATAAATACAGAAAAAGCATTTGAAGAAATTCAACATCTGTTCATGATAAACTCTCAAAAATGTGGGATTAGAGGGAATGTATCTCAACATAACAAAGGCCCTATATGAAAAAACCACAGCCAAGATCACACTCCAAGGTGGAAAACACAGCATTTTCTCTAAGAAACAATGCAAAGATGTCAAGTCTCACCACTCCTATTCAACAGAGTACTAGAAGTCATAGGCACAGCAATCAGATAATAAAAAGAAATACAAGACATCCAAATTGGTAAGGAAAAAATAAAGCTCACTATTTTCAGATAACATGATACTATATGTAGAAAATCCTAAAAAAAAAATACCAAAAGTAATAAATGAATTCAGTAAAGTTTCAGAATAAAAAATTAATATTCAGAAATTGGTAGCATTTCTATACATTAATAATGAAGTAGCAGACAGAGAAATTAAGAAAACAATACCATTTACAACTACACTAAAAAGAATACTTAGAAATAAATTTGACCAAGAGGTAAAATACATGTACTCTATAAGAAATTGATGAAGAAACTGAAGATGACACAAATGGAAAGATATTCCATATTCTTGGATTGAAAGAATTAATATTGTTCAAATGTCCATACTACCCAGAGCCATCTACAGATTCAGTGCAATCCCTATCAAAATAACAAAAGCATTCATCACAACACTATAACAAATAACCTTAAAATTTGTTTTGAACCCAAAAGACCCTGAATAGCCACAGCTACCTTGAGAAAGAACAATCTTGGAGTTACTACAATCCCAGATTTCAATATATACTACAAAGTTGTAGTATTCAAAGCAGTATGGTACTGGTACAAAAATAGACATATAGGTCAATAGAACAGAGACCCCAGAAATTAAGCCATATTTATATAGTCAGTTAATCCATGACAACAGAGGTAAGAATATACAATGGGGAAAAGACAGTATCTTCAATAAGTTGTGCTGGGAAAATTGAACAGCTGCATACAAGGGATGAAACTGAACCACTTTCTTCTACCATATACAAAAACTCAAAGTAGATTAAAGACCTAAATGAGAGACCTAAACCCACAAAATTCCTAGAAGAAAACATAGGCAGTAATCTCTTTGACAGTAGCCACAGAGACATTTTTCTAGGTGTGTAACCTTTATCAATGGAAATAAAAGCAAAAATAAACTATTGGAACTACACCAAAATCAAAAGCTTTTTAATAGCAAAAGAAACCATCAACAAAATGAAAAGACAACCTACTGAATGGTAGAAGATATTTGCAAATTATATAACTAAGGAGTAATATCCAAAATATATAAAGAACTTATCCAACTCAACCCCCCCCCCCAAATAATATCCAATTAAAAATAGGGAGATGACCAAAATAGACATTTTCCCAAAGACATATAGATGGCCAGCAGACACCTGAAAAGATGCTCAATATCACTCATGAGGGAAATGCAAATCAAAATCACAATAAGATATCAACTGGGGCGCCTGGGTGACTTAGTCGGTTAAGCGTCCGACTTCAGCTCAGGTCACGATCTCACGGTCTGTGAGTTCGAGCCCCGCGTCGCGCTCTGGGCTGATGGCTCAGAGCCTGGAGCCTGCTTCCGATTCTGTGTCTCCCTCTCTCTCTAACCCTCCCCCGTTCATGCTCTGTCTCTCTCTGTCTCAAAAATAAATAAACGTTAAAAAAAAATTAAAGTTTAAGATACCAACTTACATCTGTCAGAATAGCTAAAATAAAAAAGTAAAAAAATACAAGTGCTGGTGAAAATATAGAAGCAAAGTAACCCTCATGCACTGTTGGTTAGGAATATACATGGGTACAAGCCACCATGAAAACCAGTATGGAGATTCCTCCAAAAATTGAATATAGAAATACCACACAATCCAATAATTCCACTACTGGGTATCTACCTAAGAAAATGAAAACACTAATTTGAAAAGATATATGTACCCCTATGTTTATTGCAGCATAGTTTGCAGTAGCATGGAAGCCACCTAAGTGTCCATCCATAGAAGAACATATAAAGAACATGTGGCATGTGTGTGTGTACACACACACACACTGAAATATTATACAGCCACAAAAGAGGTGAAATAATGCCCTTTGCAACAACATGGATAGACCTAGAGGGTATTATGCTAAATGAAATAAGTCAGAGAAAGGCAAATACCTTATGATTTCATTCATATGTGGAATCTAAAAAAATTTTAAAAGAAGAATTGAACTTAGAAACATGGAAAACAAACTGATGGTTGCCAGCGGGGAGGATCTGGAGGTATGGGAGAAATGGGTGAAGGGGAGTGGGAGATAAAAACTTCCAGGTATATAATAAATAAGTCACAGGAATAAAAGGCACATAAGCATAAGGAATATAATCAATAATATTGTAATATGTCATATGGTGACAAGGGGTAGCTACACTTGTAATGAACATAGTATAATATATAAACTTATCAAATCACTATGTTGTACACCTGAATCTAAAGTGATATATTTTAACTATACTCAAATGAATTTTTTTAATAATCAGTTAATATTTTTTAAATGTTATTGAGTTACATTGTCATGTGCTGTGTGTAACTCAATTCTTCCACCACATTTATCTACTCAAATTCTTACTTCAGACACCATGGCACCATTTGGTTCTCGACTGACATGAACATTTCATTTTCATGTTTAATCTACCCATTTTTCTAACTGATAGCAAACCCAGGTACTGAAATGAAGGAAATATCCTGTCATCTTTCCATATAATATTGTGGTCATACAAATAATCCAAAATATCCATTAGTTGAGTTGAAAGGGTGGTCACTTTGTCATCATAGTGAAAATATAATATCTGAAAATTCTTTCATAGAACTCTTAGACACCCCAGAATACATCCTAAGATCTCTGGGGTCTGAGAACCCCAGTTTGTAAACACTGTGTTACAACAGACCTCTCTTCCTTCTTTTCAACTCACCTTCCTGACAAGAGAGAAGTCCAGCAAATGGTTATGAATTGATTATCTTTTAGTTTTACTATCACATGTCATTATGTGGACATATCTTATCACCAGTGAGAAATCCCTCCAAATCTCACTTCCACATACCTTACTTGTGGGAAAGACCACTCTTGGGTCCTCCAAACCCACCTGGTGCTACTGTCTTCTCTTTTTGCCTCTGCCCACAAAGGAGAGTATTTGGCTCCTCTCTCCATGGAGTATAAATTTTATTAATTCAGCCTTCTAATTTTTGGCTGTTGTTCCTTAGTCTTCTTTATTCCATTTGTTACCTTCTATCAACTGCATTTTGTTAGCTCAAGTCTCTATTTCCAACAATTAGAAATTTTGGTTGAAGATTCTGGAAACATAGGCCAATATGCACCAAGGTGAACCTGTGATTAGCACTTGCTGGTGCATACAAGGGAAAATATTGTTTTGGGGTAAATAACTAACATTAATTACAGCCTTAAGAAAATGATTGAAGAAAATTAGCTAATGATCCTTAACCTAATTCTGCTGTTTAACTAATTAAAATCTATTTTCTCAAGTTCTGACATGGTATGTAACACCCTGAAGAAGAAAAACAGATTGTTGTTTATCTTACCTGTGCACCCCAAGCATCAGAATCTTGGCTAAAGTTGTTTGTTGAATTCTTCTCATCCAGGTATCTATTGATAACAATGTCAAAAGGTGGGTATTCTTTAACTTGGATCTGCATAAAGATAACAAAAACTTAGTTACAGATTACCGATCTCTTTTCATGGGATGAGATCCATTTTTCCATTCATTTCTTCAATATTTATTAAGCACAAGGTATATGCTTAATACTTATTCCTAGGTATTAACATTGTACATCTCTAAATATTATAAAAAGCATTCCTAAATTTCAGGGGGTTTACAATATAGGAAACTAGTAAACAAGGCTAGAAAAGGATGTATTCATTAATTTACTAAACACACACATACACATACACACAGAGAGAGAAAGAGCATTCACTATAGGCCAGTCAGTATTCTAAAACTTTTAAAAACATCAGACCAAGAAAATTTCATAATAACCCTGTTAGGTACTTAGTATCATCTCCATTTTTCCTAGGAAGAAACTAAAGTTCATAAAGGTGAAGTGGTCCAAGACCATAGCACTATTAGTGGAGGAATTGGGATCTGAACCGAGAAAGTATAGCTCCAAAGTGCTTACTACACATGCTGTTACCAAAATACATTTCCTAAATGTTGTTCACAGAAAGAGTTCTATGGGACAAGTCATTTTAGGAATACTTCATACTCTCTCCTATCTCTACAAAATTCATAATGCACATTAGCATATTAAATCCAACTATAACAAAACCCATTTAGCTTTAATTAAAACAAAGATGCTCAACATCACTATCAGAGAAATTCAAATCAAAACCAAAATGAGATATCACCTTATACCTGTCAGAAGGATTAGTATCAAAAAGACAGGACAAAAGACAAAGACTTTTGTCAAAAAGACAAGTGTTGGTGAGGATGTAGGGAAAAAAGGGAACCCTTGTACACTATTAGTGGGAATTATTGGTGCAGTCACTATGGAAAACAGTATGGGGGTTCCTCAAACATTAAAAATAGAATTACTAGATAATCCAGTAATTCCACTATTGGGTATTTACCCAAAGAAAATGAAAACACTAATTTGAAAAGATATATGTACCCCTATATCTGAAAATTTTTTATTGCAGCATTATTTATAATAGCCAAGATATGGAAGCAACCCAAGTGTGCAGCCATACATGAATAAAGTTGGTGTGATACACACACACACACAATATAGATAGATAGATATATATACTATAGATATATAAAGATATATATACACACTGTATGATATATATACATATCATATATATGTATATGATATGATATATGATATGATATGTGATATATATGATATATATATACTATATAGTGTATATGATATATACATATGATATATGATATATGATATAGTATCATATATGATACTATATGATATATACAATGGAGTATTACTCAGCCACAGAAAAGAATGAAATCTTGCCATTCACAACAACAGGGATGAACCTTGTGGGTATAATGCTAAGTGAAATAAGTCAGAAAGATAAATACCATATGATTTTACTCATATATGGGATTTAAGAAACAAACGAACAAAGAAAAAAATGTAAAACAAAAACTTAGAGAACTAGTGGATACTAGAGGGGAGGTAGGTGGGAGGATGGGTGAAGTAGGTGAAGGGAATTCAAGAGAACACTTATCCTGGGTCACCCTGGGGGGCTCAGTGGATTAAGTGACTGGATTCAGCTCAAGTCATGATCTCATGGTTCATGGGTTTGAGCCCACATTGGACTCTATGCTGACAGCTCAGAGCCTGGGACCTGCTTTGGATTCTGTCACCCTCTCTCTCTGCCCCTCCCCCACTTGGACTGTGTCTCTCTCTCTCCCCCCAAAATAAACATTAAAAAAATTAATAAAGAGTACACTTATCTTGATGAGCACTGAGTAATGTATAGATTTGCTGAATCGTATTGTATACCTGAAACTAATACAACACTATATGTTAATTATATTTTAATAAAAAAATACCCAAGTGTTTTTATTTACATTATGAAGACTTCTCAAAAGGCAAGATAATAATCAGAATGAGTATTTTTAAGTGTCTTCCATGTGCCTGGAGCTGAAAAGCACAGCACCACACCAATTTAGGGAATAATCTCTACATCCAGAATGCCTTAGTTTAAACCCCAACTCTAACACACTATTAGACAGTCTAGGTTAGGCTATGATGGGCTAATAAATAAACTCTAAAATCTCAGAGGCTTGATTCAGTGAGGAATTATTGCTCATCATGCAAAGCACAATGTAGATTTTTCTCATGGGGCAGCTCTGCTGGAGTTCTTCCCAAAGGGATGACTCAGAGACTCATGTTTCTTTAATCTCACAGCTCTGCTACCTTCAACAAATGACCTCAATGTGATCAAGGGAAGAGAAAAAGGGAAGGTGATGGTTTGCGGCTGTATTTTATAGGCAGGCCAAGAAATAATATCCATCATCTCTGTCCACACTTCATCAACTAGAAATCAATCAGACTACCCTCTACCTAACCACAGGGTAGACCAGGAAATGGAGCTTTTTGGTGTGGTTGGGAAAGAGTTCATGACTGTCAGTGAACGTGTAATATTGCTAACCGTGTAAACTTGGGCAAGTTACTGAACTCCTTTGTGCCTCAGTTTCCTTATATATAAAATGGGTATAAGTTATCTCATTGGATTGTTATGGAGGTTACATGAGTTACTATTTTTAACCACTTAGAATCACATTTTAACCACAGGTATCTGATTCAAATGTGCAATCATATATAATCCTAATTCTGAAGGGCAAATATCACCATATTTAAAGAAGAGGAAAGAGAGCCTCAGAGAGACTAGGTGACTTGCCTAAAATCACCCAGGTGCTGTATTAGCCAGCTGTTTTGTTTCTTTAGAGAAATAAAAACAATAGGATGTATATATACATTTATAGAAACAAATCCATTGTAAAATACTGGCTCATGTTATTATGCAGACTGGTAATTACAAATCTGCAGTATGTGCCAGTAGGCTTGAGACCCAGGAGAATTAATGGTACAAATGAAGTTCAGGGTCTGGCAAGCAGAAGAAGATCAGTTTTTGTTCAAATCAGGCCTTCAACTAGTTAGATGAGGTCTACACACATCATAGAGGACAATCTACTTTATCAATTAAAATGTTAATGTCACCTAAAAACAGCCTTGCAGAAACACCAGAATAATGTTTAACCAAGTAGCTGGGTACCCTGGGGCCCAGTCAAGATAACACATAAAATTAACTATCACAGCAATCCCTATCAAAATAACACCAGCATTCTTCACAGAACTAGAACAAACAATCCTAAAATTTGTATGGAACCAGAAAAGACCCCAAATAGCCAAAGCAATTTTGAAAAAGAAAACCAAAGCTGGAAGCATCACAATCCTGGACTTCAAGATGTATTACAAAGCTGTAATCATCAAGACAGTATGGTACTGGCACAAGAACAGACACTCAGGTCAATGGAACCGAATAGACAACCCAGAAATGGACCCACAAACATATGGCCAACTAATCTTTGACAAAGCAGGAAAGAATATCCAATGAAATAAAGACAATCTCTTCAGCAAATGGTGCTGGGAAAACTGGACAGTGACATGCGGTAAAATGAACCTGGACCACTTTCTTGCACCATACACACACAAAAAAAAAAAAAAATGGATGAAAGACCTAAACATAATACAGGAAGCCATCAAAATCCTAGAGGAAAAAGCAGGCAAAAACCTCTTTGACCTCGGCTGCAGCAACTTCTTACTCAACATGTCTCTGGAGGGAAGGTAAACAAAAGCAAAAATGAACTACTGGGACCTCATCAAAATAAAAACCTTCTTCACAGTGAAGGAAACAAATCAGCAAAACTAAAAGGCAACTGACAGAATGGGAGAAGATATTTGCAAATGACATATCACATAAAGGGTTAGATCCAAAATCTATAAAGAACTTATCAGACTCAACACCCAAAAAACAAATAATCCAGTGAAGAAATGAGCAAAAGACATGAATAGACACTTCTCCAAATAAGACATCCACATGGCCAACCAACACATGAAAAAAATGCTCAATATCACTCATCATCAGGGAAATACAAATAACAACCACAATGAGATACCACCTCACACCTGTCAGGATGGGTAACATTAACAACTCAGGCAACAACAGATGTTGGCAAGGATGTGGAGAAAGAGGATCTCTTTTGCACTGCTGGTGGGAATGCAAACTGGTGCAGCCACTCTGGAAAACAGTATGGAAGTTCATCAAAAAATTAAAAATAGAACTACCCTACAACCCAGCAATTGCACTACTAGGTATTTATCCAAGGGATACAAATGTGCTATTTCGAAGGGACACATGCACCCCAATGTTTATAGCATCACTATCAACAATAGTACTTTCCAAAGTATGGAAAGAGCCCAAGTGTCCATCGATGGATGAATTGATAAAGAAGATATGGTTATGTATATATAATGGAGTATTGCTCAGCAATCAAAAAGAATGAAATCTTGCCATTTGCAACAATGTGGATGGAACTAGAGGGTATTATGCTAAGTGAAATTAGTCAGAGAAAGACAAATACTATATGACTTCACTCATGAGGAATTTAAGGTACAAAACAGATGAAAATAAGGGAAGGGGAACAAAAATAATATAAAAACAGGGAGGGGGCCAAAACATAAGAGACTCTTAAATATGGAGAACAAACAGAGGGTTGCTGAAGGGGTTGTGGGAGGGGGGATAGGCTAAACAGGTAAGGGGCATTAAGGAATCTACTCCTGAAATCACTGTTGCACTATATGCTAAGTAACTTGGATGCAAATTAAAAAATAAATAAATTTTTAAAATGTTTTGAATTAATAAAAATTTTATAGAGTGAAAAAATAAATTAACCATCATAGTTGCCAAATATCAAAACATTCAGAACCTTTCTTGAGTCTTCTGATCCATCCATAGTTTTAGGGACTTGTTGGCTTACATAGAATCTAATCTAGTAGAAGATTCTTTCATCCATTCAACAGTTTTTTCTCAATCACTTAAACTTTTCAGGATGTGGGAAAAAGAAGGGCAAACAAAATGACCCAGACTCTGATCTCAAAAAATTTATAGGTAATGAGAAAGTCATTTATTTGTACAACAATTGTGTCATCACCCTATCCATCCGTGTTGTCACATATACTTACAAACATGCACAACCATATTCTAGTAGGAATCTGACTGCAACTTCCTACTGAATGTCTCAGATATTACCCAACATCCCCAAGGCTCAAACACCACACGAAACACAATGATGAAGAAGGCATTTGCTTCATTCTTACAGGAAACAAGGTTGGTTTCTATGTACCTATTCAAGCCTGAAAGGTCATATTTTGGTCTTTATCACTGCTTGGTACTACCAAAAATTTCCTAAACTAAGCACACTTAGAAAATGAGAACTTCAAAGGTCTATAGGTTACTTGGTACCAGGCTGGTTCAGCTAGACCACAAATACCTGTAATTGGCATTTACTCTCTTATGTTGATTTTTTCTCTTAGAGCCACACGGTACCCCCAAAGTGTACAAAATGAATTCTATCATTACCCTGGTAAGCAATGCAAAGGCAGAAGTTATTTTCAGTCTAAACCTTGCAATTGAATAAGCAATGATCAGAAGTGATTTTCATCTAACAAAAAATTATGCCTAATATACGTGTTTCTGTCATTTCTGATGTAAACTCAAATCTCCTGGAGAAGGATAACCTTGTCCAATTTGCTTTTATAGGCAAAGCGCAACTCTAAGAAGAAAAACATTTGATAAATACAGTTGATTCAGAATCAACAAACAGTACTAGACATCTATAATGTGAACAGACACCATATTTTCCATTATAAAGATTAGGATACATCATCTAGTACATAAACAGTTTGAATTAAAAGTTTATGTGAAAATCATACAAACGAATAAAATGACTTTGCATATAGTTTCATATTTAATGAAGTATTATTACTGAAAAGGGAAGAAAAGAACACATGAAATGAGATTGTCTCAGAAAATCCTAGACAGTCTCTATTACTATGGTCTGTTCTAGACATTTAATGTACAGTGTCTCATTTTGAGATTAGTTAAAAAATTGATGATTCCTGAAAAGATTAAATAGGGTTAATAAATGATATGAAAGAATATGAAAGAATCCAATTCAACATTTAGTGACCATTTAGTGACCAGTTAATAAGAAGTATATAAAAATAGGCAAATAGACTTTAACGTCAAGCAGTGTAAAACTGAATGATAGGAGACATACTCAAGTAATAGTGACATGAGGCAGATTACGGTGAGTGCCCTTGGAAGTCTCCCCAGTTTGAGTAATAATCATTTCTAGTAGATTTGGGGAGCCAGGCTTGTTGCCGCTTTAACAATTCCCCAACGTTCAGACAACAGATCAGGAAAGTTCTAAGTGAAACAGATTTATTAAGGATTTTTACCAACCAACCAACAAACCAACCAACATTTTTACAGAGACTGTTTTGATGTTAGATGCAGAGTGTGACACTTAGGTTCCATTGCTCTTGTGCCCAAGTTCACAGAACTGGGCTGCATATCACTGTTTAAGCTCATTTGATGAATTCCTCTCTCCTCCATCCTCTAAGCTGATCAAGGTTTTCCTGCGCTAAGTGACCGTCTAGAATGGTCACTAAAACTCATCCCCTTTCTTTTTTTTTTTTTTTTAATTTTTTTTTCAACGTTTATTTATTTTTGGGACAGAGAGAGACAGAGCATGAACGGGGGTGGGGCAGAGAGAGAGGGAGACACAGAATCGGAAACAGGCTCCAGGCTCCGAGCCATCAGCCCAGAGCCTGACGCGGGGCTCGAACTCACGGACCGCGAAATCGTGACCTGGCTGAAGTCGGACGCTTAACCGACTGTGCCACCCAGGCGCCCCAACTCATCCCCTTTCTTACCCTCTGCCTGTTAATTATCAATGGGGGCAGATCATGAGAACAAATAATGCTAAAGTCCATGGGCTTAGCTGCATCCACCCTAGAGGTGAGTGTAAATGCAGAGTCTGGCGTTCCGTTTGGTCTAGCAAAGGCCAGAGGAGAGGATGTGCAAAATGCCTGTGAGTTCAGCAAAGGGAAACAACAGAGAGTTTTTGTGAGACAGATGGAATTTGAGAAGGTGTTGAAAAGCTGGTAAGAATGGGGTGAGGGGTGTTAGAGGAGTGCTTTCTAGGCAGAGAGAAGGGCCAACAAGCATCAGGAGCAGGAAAACATGACCAGGGAATTGTGAACAGACTCGTCAAAATAAAATGTAAGTTTGTAAGTTCCCCCCTCGCACCCCCCCAAAAAAAGAAGAAAAAACTAGAAACATTGACTCAAGCACCATTCTACAGGGCTTCATACTCAGTTTGAAGGCTTTAACCTAATTTTGTGTGAAACTTCATCTCAGTCCACAAACTTCCATGTGTAAACAATATAACTTGGTTTCGATCATTCAACTTCATTTCTAGTTTAAGCCCCACTCTGCTGAACTGGGCAGAAATTTGAATCTCTTTTTTTCAGTATTCTTCCCTTTTTCTCCCCCTGAGTAAGTTCAGGGTTTGCATCATGCCCAGGCATCGGGAAGTCATTGGCCTACTGGATCTTTGAGTCTCCCATCCAGTTTACTGCACAGATGTTTCCTACCTAGCTTGCCAGCCAGCCCCTGAGGTTCCTTCCAAAGGCCAATTATTGCCCTATCTGTCTAATATAACATATGGTCACCCCCACAACCCCAAATCCCCAGCAGTGATACTGAGAAGCCCAAATTCCCTCTCTAGAATTCCACAAACTTCTCTAAGTCTTTGCAATTACTGGTTGCACTGGTTAGAAAGTGGACCATGTCCTTACTATTACCACCATCACCACATCACCACACATCTCTTCCCTCCAGCACAGACTGCAGCTGCTCTTTAGTCTGGGACAATCTTGGCTCCTGCAGGTTTTTTGATCAAGAAACTGTTAACAACCCGAGCTCTCATTCTGTGTTCAAGGGCTCCGTCTTTTGGGAAAAAAGTGTATGAACTCCCTGATTATTTCCATTTTTAATTCTACTTCATCTCTGCCCTGAGACAATGAACAGGAGGACTGGCTAACTGATGGAATGAAGAGGATGGAATAATCAAGGGAAAGGAAAAAATATTTAATGTATAAAAATATTATTCCATTAAATATATATGCAATGGAGGGTGTGGGAGACATTGTAGGTTTGAAGAGCATTAAAATAATTATTCTGGAAGCAGAGTGCAAGATGGCTTGGAGGAGGTCTAATATAAAATGAAGAAACAAAAATATTATAACTGGTCACAGTGAGGCAGGCCAGTGGCAGTGAGGATGGAAAAGGGAAGACGAATATGAGAGATTCCAAAAAGCTGAGACCACTGGGACTTAGCTTATAACCTAATAAATATGACAAGCAAAGAAAATGAAGCAGCTATTAAGAGGATGCTAGAGGGAATAACGATGGCATTCTGAAGAAGAAAAATCAAAAAGTGAAAGAGCTTATTTACAGGAGAAAAATAAATTCCATTTTGACAATACCCAGTTTCAGATGTCAATATCATCCCTAGATGAGGATTCCCTGGAAGTGTTTAGAAATCAGAATCATGGCTCAGGAGAGACATCATCCAAAGTGCCTCAATTGTTTTATGGAACCAAGTCATGTGAATCAACTAATTAATTTCATTCAAACAAATTATGATAGTCTAGAAGGGCAGAAGGGCATCTATGGTTGGAGGGAATGATTCTTTGCACATGGTAATGGGAAGAACATGTAAATTTGGAAGCTGAAGGAAAACAGGAGAAACAAAGAGCAGACATGAGAGAGAAGAAAGACCTAAGAAACAGGGGTGGCCATTTGTGTCGAGAGCTTTAGAATCTTCTAAACCAGGAACCAAAGGAGAGTAAAAAAAAAAACGTGGAAATGTGAAGGTCACTGGAGGTTTTCCCAAGGCTGATGTCTGCTAGAGAGTGCAGCTTGGAGATATATTGCAGATTTGAACTTGCCTATATGGTGTGGGAACCTTCTTTCATAAAATCTAGTATCAAAGGGATGGAAGAAATGAGACTGTGAAGCTAATTCAGAAGGAGTGACACAATGAGAGAGACAAAAGAACAACTCCCAACTCTTCTACAAAGTCTTTGGACCTTGGTTAAACTAGTCCCTACTTTATAGCTTTGGGATCTTTGTAGACTCTGCCAGCTACCTGGAGTGCTCTTTCTTCTGTCCTTCCCTCCTTCATCTCTCTAAGTATCAGTTTTTCATTTGTAAATGGGGACTAATAATACCTACCTTAATCATTGTGAGGAAAATAAATCAAGCTGCAAATGAGCCTATATCAGTGCCTGACACATAGTAGATAGATATGTAGCAGTAGTATTTTACTAAGAGTTGTACTAAACAAAAATTATAATCCACACAAAACTACCATAGGGCAATAGAAAACTATTATTCATGACGTTAGTATTGGAGAGGCTATAACTGATACAGTGTCAGATTGCTTATATCTGGGAAGAAAAGAATTGCCTAAAAGCAGAGCCTTGCCCAAGGCAGACACAGTGAGAAATGGACCCAAGGAACTGACAACTCCAAGAGGTACTTAGGAGAGAGCAATGCTGGGGTGCCTCCTCTATAATCTCCATTAGCTTCATCAAGCCACCTCCAGTAATCCTAAATTGCATGAAAACTTAGCTTCAAAATGCATGCCCTGGTCCCCTTTTCCAAAAATTGGAAGGTGTTTAATTTGACTTTCCATTTCCCAAAAAGTTTTGGGAACACCAGAAAGGAATGTAGTCCAGGGTTGGTAAGGCTCTAGGCAAGAATCAGAGGAACTATTCCTTGTTCTGCCTCTACTCAGCCAAGAGACCTTGAACCAGTCATTGAATCCCTTTGGCCCTCAATTTACTTGTCTATAAAACAAGAGAATTAGACTAGATCAGTGGTTCTCCACAGAAGCAGCACTACCCACAGGGGGACATTTGGGTCATGGGTGGGAAATGGCCATGTGTGGGAGAAGTTCTGGTTGTCACAGGAATGGATAGTGCTATTGGCATTCAGCAAGTGTGGATAGGGATGCTGGATGTCCTTCAACACTTAGCACAGTCTGGGACAATCAGTAATTGTTCTGCATCCTGCATGACTTTCTAATGTCCCTCTGTCATTGAGGTAAGTGAAGGACTTTATTATAGTTAATTAACCTAAAACCTGTTTCACACAGAGAAGCAGAATATTTTTGCACAGTTTTAAAATATACTGGTCCTACTAGTTTTTATTCCAATATCTACCTGTACTTCTGCATTTGCATTGTACAGAATGGCTCCTGATCTTTTAAATCTAATTCACTCACCATAAGTACAAGTCCCATCTACTCCAGTATGTCTTCTTTCATCAGACCTGTAAATCTAGTATTGAAATATGTATCATCATCACTTTCATTTTATTTCTCTTCTAGTTAGGGTATTTTTAGATGTATACATACTCAAATTACTTGTCTATGAATCTTACTTTAGGGTAGGACAAGGGTGTCACCAAGGATTCGTTATAAAAGTGTTCTTGGGTCTGAAAGGTTGAGAGTCACTAGACTAGACGCTCTGATGTTCCCCCTTTCTCTAAAATTCCATGACACCATTTGTCCACATTGTCTTCCTCTGCGGGCAAACTACAGGGGGAAAGTTGAATATTTTACTTGTTACAACATTCAATGCCGCACTTAAGTGTATGCTCAATTGTGGTGCCATACCTATTGACCTTTCTGCCCACAAATAGCCATTCCAGACTTAAATAACCTAAGTAAATCATCAACAAATAATGGAAACTGAGTTGAGCCACATTCATATTTACTACCAATTTCTTGTCACCTACACAAGACACATTCAGGGCATTGCAATTATGCTAATTTTTAATGAAGATGACTCTCCTTTTAATAGTTCTCTGAACCTCATGCCCAGCTTACTTTGCCTCAGTGAGCTCCCACATCTTGTTCCTCTTGAAAGACTTCTTAATTTGTTTTGCTACCAAAAGAGATAAATGAAACTATTTTTCAAGAAAAACAGAAACTTTTGATAGAGTTGAAATGACATGTCAAATACAGACAGCCGAAATAAGTTGTGTTTGGTTACTGTCTATGTTTCTTGAAGAAAATAATCACCATTGGGACTCATATGCAATTCTGAAGCACTGGAACAGTCGAAGTCATTTATTTTTGTTTCACCTCTGAAAAACACAGCCATGACAAAAAGTACAGAAGTGATGCATATTTTAAAGCTTAGCTATTTCACTCCCTCCCCTTTTATTTTGAAAAAAATAATAAATGTCTTTATTTTTCTATAACCAGATTAAATTTTCATCTCTACCCATCATCACTTCCACCTGATGGCATGATAATTAACTCAATTCCAAGTGAAGTCTGTCAAATCCAGTGATCTCAATCACTTTGGGTTTAAAACTTAATTTCTTTTAGAATTTTCTCCACACCTTATCCTTCAGGGTATAACATTGGTAAGGAGGAAGCTATTCACTCCTCTATCTTCATCTCTGGTAGCCTGTATGAAAGCCACAGGCACCTCCTAATATTGGTGTCTACTGGAAAGCCACTTCTTAAAATTGTACTGTCCACACTGCTGTTTTCAGGTGCATTGCCCAGGCCTGACCCTATGGCCACTTCTGCATCCTTCCTGCTCTTGGCATCTCATTCAAAACACCCTTAACCACCAAGGAAATAGCTGTTTCCCACACTCCACTGGCATCAGAGAGAACTCAGACCCAAGATGCTGCATGCAGCCATCTTTTTTTCTGATGTGTTGTCATGGTTCAAGGATGCTTCTGTGGGAACAAACATTTCCAGAGCAGAGAGATCCCCAAGGGTGCCATTTATCTCATTTACTCTTAGATCTCCAAATTTAACGTGGAATAGGGTTCCTTCATCCCCTGCCCCTGCACAGGACTTGGCACATAGGAATGCCAGATGAGAAAGATGCACACAGCTTCTCACAACAGGATCTAACTCTCTTGCTTTATCTCCCAGTCAATCTGTCTGTCTCTTTCTCTCAACATTTATCTCCCCCTCCCACCTCCAAACTCCAAACTCTAGGGGCACTTATGTAATTTTTGATTGGCAAATGAGGAAAAGAGTTCTCTCATTCACTATCTTTTTCAAATTCTTTTTTGTCTTATAAATGATCTAAGGCTTTAAGAAGTTTAACATCTTCCTTCCATTTACAGGCAGTGAAGTAAAACGATCTCTCATAGATTGGTAATGGAAGTTTAGATGATACAAACTTTCGACATTAGCTTTTGTGAGATCTAAATAGTTCTATTCCTGTGAATCTGGCTTAATAGTCATAACACTGAAATTAATTTTACATAAAAATGCTAAATAACCGTGTCATTTATAATAGCCCAAAATGAAAACCATCCATGTCCAAATATATAGAAGCAGAAAATTACAGCACTTTTCCGTGATTCAGTAACATTCAACAATTAGAAATTGTGTTCAGTAAAGGGATTAGCAATACAGAGTGATACTTACAATAGAAAGTTAAATTAAAAAGTAAGTGTAAAATATACACCAGATTTCAAAGACTTCGTATAAAGAAAAAGAACGTAAAATATCTCACTGATAATTTTAATACTATTTACATGTTGAACTGGTGATGTTTTATGTGTGTTGGATTAAATAAATTTTTACAGTAATTTCACCCGTTTCTCTTAACCTTTTTAATGTGACTACTAGACAATTTTAAATCACCTACGGGGGTCAAATTATATTTCTTTTAGGACAGTGCTACTCTAGAGAGTGACCCCAAAAGAAAGACCAGTGAATGCTGTGGTGCTCCACAGGTGCACATGAAGTGAACCACCCCCAAAACAGAGATGCTTTCAACAGATACTTCTGTCTCTCTTAGAGGTGCTTCCTTTTCTAATATTTTTTTCTACTCTTCTGAGCACACAGAGTAAGGGCTTCTGATAGATGTGAACCTCTTCTGACCTCATTACTCGAGCATTTGATGACAACCCCCCCTCCGTCTCCCTACTAGGGAGAAAGCCTGGACCCTATTGCTAGGACGGCAGCAGCAGCTAGCCAGAGGCGAGCTGCCCTTGAAGAGCAGCAGGTATCTGAATCCAAGTGAGTGGGCAGAGCAATTGGAAATACTTCAAATGCTAATATTAAATACAGATGGTCTCTGAATAAAAACCAATACATAATTATAAAGCCTCTTTACCTGATTCTTTGTCTATTAGTCCCCTGTGACATTTTGTTCAGAGGCTACTCAAAGCGAATGCTGCAAATCCTAAAAATCTCTTTAGAAGGCATCCCTGTACCCTTACCTGAGGTGAGGTCATTGACAGGAGACTCAGCCTGTAACTTCAAAGGTCTCCTGCTGGGAGAGAAAGGCTCAGAGGATGGAGGTGGGAGGGGAGGCACCACCTCACCCAGGGACCCAGATGCTGCCCAGTCATGGGCACTCAGCCCCAGGCTCAGGCCATTTGGACACACAAGTGACAGGAAGAGTGAATTACTTAGCCAAGGCTCTTAGCTGGGGCTTTCAGTAACTGATTTGTTGTTGCTGTTGTTTTTCTTAAGGGGAACTGTGCAAGTCAGCAAAACACAGAAAATAAACCTTCCTCTCTGAGCCTGGCACACCCAATACACCCTGATTAAGAGCACATCAATCCTACAGGCTGTCATCCAACAACCAGCAAGCAATTTCACTGTGCTCCTTTATTAAGAAGTGCACATTTTTATATTTCATCTCTTCTAAGGATTGCTATTATTCATCAAAAGCTGATCTACAAATTATTTATGGTTTATTTTCAGAAGCCGTGAGCTCATTTAATTTACAACGAAGGAAGAGCTATAACTGTGTGATGGCAATGACATTACACTTCTCAAAACTCTGCCTTTGCTAAATGACAACCTTGCCATCTGCATTTGCCCTCCAGGTTTCTCTAGAGCTGTGTCTGTCACCAAATGAGCAAAGCATTTCCCTGTTCTCCAACTGCCTGCAGGTAGAAAGACCTGTTTCTAAGGAGCTTTGCTGAACTTGTCCCACACTGCAACTGACTTGGTTTAGCCACCTGTTATTTTTTATTGCATCTTCCTCTCTTCTGACCAGCTTTGTAGTTTTGCCACAGATCAGAGCAACAGAGGTGCTCTGGAGCAGGCCTCCGTTTCCCTGTCCTAATGCCCCTTTTGCCTTGCACACACACACACTTCCTGGCAACACGTGCATCTTGGTCAATTGTTTTCTTGCTCTTGCCTTGTCTGAGCCAGAGCTGTGCAGTGAGGATCGTGGGGGGACTGCAGGCATCAGGACTGAGAGAAAAAGCGCCATGTGTTTCCATGACAGGGAAATGATTGACCGCGAAAGATCTACAAGGAGTTCGAGGGCCTACCTTTCCATGCCTTCAATGCTGTTGTGAATGGAACTTTCATTACCTTGTACCAGCAGCAGCTCAGGAAGCTCGACTGCTGTTTCCTGAAAAGAGGCTTAAAGAAGAAACAAGATCAAATAGATCTTCATACTCCCTGGCCAACAAGCAATTTCCCTCATGTGGCCTTTTGTCAACTGTGGCTGTGCAGGCTTCAGCATTAACAATGCTTTTTTTCTCCAGTTATGAGGACTGCTCAGGCTATAAACAGGCAAGTCGTTACAGAAACCCATTGTTCTCAGAGAGGCCAGAGCAAAGAACACATCTTACTGGGGGGGTTTCTCCCTTTGAGGCTCTCAGTGTGAAATCAGAGTGACTCTCTGAGAAGTCTATTTCATGCTTTAAGTTTATAGAAAACATCTTTCAGATACTTTGGATATATAAAGCAATAGGTTCCCCTATTTGATCCCTCCAGCTTTATATCTGGGCAGCAACCCACTCTTAGCTTCCCATCAGGCATCTATGATGTCTACGAAGCTTCTGAGGAAGGCTGTCTCTGCCTTCTAATTTCTCATATCAAAAATTACTTTCAATGGTGACTCCCATGAGGATTCATTTTCACCTGTTACGATTCTTCTTCCATCTACTCCCTGGACACGAGGATTTAGCTTGATATTTGTATGTCTTTTTTTTAAATTTTTTTTTTCAACGTTTATTTATTTTTGGGACAGAGAGAGACAGAGCATGAACGGGGGAGGGGCAGAGAGAGAGGGAGACACAGAATCGGAAACAGGCTCCAGGCTCTGAGCCATCAGCCCAGAGCCCGACGCGGGGCTCGAACTCACGGACCGTGAGATCGTGACCTGGCTGAAGTCGGACACTTAACCGACTGCGCCACCCAGGCGCCCCTGATATTTGTATGTCTTAAGCATTTAATGCCTGCCTCGCCTGTATCACCTTCCACATTCACATCTTGTCGTCCTTCTTTCTTACACCTGCTCCTTATCTCTAGTCAGTAAGGACATAGAAAACTTTACTCATGAAGTATTTGCAGAGGAAGCAAATAGAAAAACATGTAAGTGAATGCCAGGAGACAGGGGCTCTTCAGTTCATACTCAAATTTTACAAACGGTTAACATTTTAGCTAAGACATTATAATTAACTGCCAGTTGTTTTAGAGGATTTCATCACTAATGAATACCTAAGCATTCAAACCAAAAGCAAAGGAGAGAGAAATCATTGTGAGTTTTGAATTCTGTTGCTCTTGGCTTCCCAGGCCATTTAAAATAAAGAGGAAGCTTGATTTCATGCTTATTTTAAAAATTACCCCAGCAAGCTCAAGTTTCAGACTAACCAATAAATATTTGTTGATTATTCAATGAATAAAACTTGATATCCAACAATTTGCTCAGTTCCTGAAATATGTTAAGCCTGATTTATGTTGGCAAATAATGGTTTGAAAGAAGGAACTGGGAAAGAAAGCACTAAGCACCTGAAGGTGAGAATAAAAGATGTTGAGGTAAAGAAGGCTAGAACCAGACAAGAAGGGGAGCATGAAAGAGAGAACCACTTTGTCACCAGTTTGACCACAGGGTGACATTTCCTGAAAGCGACTGGATATCATTGTAATGGTCTGAAGGTGTAAAAAAGAGTCCTTAAGGAATCAAGAACCCATCCTAGTGCCAGGGGATCTGATCATTAACACAATTATGAGGTATTTTATAACCCCCTTTCTAGAATAATACACTATTCATGTAGCTACCTGAACATTAGAACTATTTAGGAGCTTTTCTTTAAAAATACTGTCTGGAAACTTAACAGAAACCCATGGAGGAGGGAAAGTAAAAAAAAAAAAAAAAAGAGGTTAGAGTGGGAGAGAGCCAAAGCATAAGAGACTCTTAAAAACTGAGAACAAACTGAGGGTTGATGGGGGGTGGGAGGGAGGGGAGGGTGGGTGATGGGTATTGAGGAGGGCACCTTTTGGGATGAGCACTGGGTGTTGTATGGAAACCAATTTGACAATAAATTTCATATATTAAAAAAATAAATAAAATAAAAATAAAAATAAAAATACTGTCTGGAATCTATAAATCCAGGGCCGGGGAAGAGGAGGTACAACATGAGCCTGGAACACCTTGCCTTGCTAGAAAGTAAGGAGGTGTTGCCAGTACACACACACACACACACACACACACACACACACACACACACTGGAAACATGTCAAAAAGACATAGAAGGCAGCTAGGTCAGCTTGAAGGGGCTCCTACTGGCCACACCTAGGACAATCTGAGCATCTAAACAGGTAAGAATAGGGGCGCCTGGGTGGCGCAGTCGGTTAAGCGTCCGACTTCAGCCAGGTCACGATCTCGCGGTCCGTGAGTTCGAGCCCCGCGTCGGGCTCTGGGCTGATGGCTCGGAGCCTGGAGCCTGTTTCCGATTCTGTGTCTCCCTCTCTCTCTGCCCCTCGCCCGTTCATGCTCTGTCTCTCTCTCTCCCAAAAATAAATAAATGTTGAAAAAAAAAATTAAACAGGTAAGAATAGTTTTAGATTATAATCCACTGAATAAAATAGGAATCCATGAGTCCATACTGATAATGTAGATAGATAAAGACAGAGCATAAACACACAGAAACATAATGTAATGTTATGGTAAATGTAGAGATTGTTTTTCTGGGGCCAGAATCAACAATGATTGTTAAACCTACAAGTGTAATACTTGATGAAAGGTGCAATATATGCATTATCTTAAAGTACTTAACCATAAATTGCTTGTTGTTTGCAAGAGGAAAAATGGTAACTGTCAGGTGGAGAAATTGTACAAAACCTTTACTGAGTGATCGAATCTAATATCATTAAGGAGAGGTAGATGGGTTTTAAGCACCTCTGGACAGGATGCCCCGAGAAAGGCACACATCACTTTTATAGCATTCTGGCAAAGGATACATAACCTGAATCGAATTATGAGGAAACATGAAGTGCAAACAATGTAAGGATCATTCTATGAAATAAATTACTTGTATTTGTCAAAAGTGTCAATGCAACAAAAGACAAAAAAAGAGAAACATCGCAGATGGAAGGAGATTAGCAAGACATGGAATATGACTGCATTCCATAACCCTGGACTGGATCCTTTCTTGAAAGAATATCTATAAAGAGCACTGTTAAAACAATTGACAAAATTGGACCATAAACAAAGTCACATTATAAACTACTACATAAAAATAGCACATCACTGTTAAATCCTTACAGCTGGATAACTCTACAGTGGTAATTTAAAAGAATATCCTTGACTCAGGAGAAAGGAAACAAATGTGGAAGATGTTAAAAAATTAGTAAATCCTGATAAAATGAATTCAAGAGCTCTGTGTTAATCTTGCAACTTTTGTGTGGATTTAAAACTATTTAGTTTTAAATTAGAATTCTTCCATTTAATTCCCCAGTGATTCTTTTAAAAAATTTTTTTTTACTTTTATACATTTTTGAAAGACAGAGCACAAGCAGGTGAAGGGCAGAGAGAGAGGGAGACACAGAATCTGAAGCAGACTCCAGGCTCCCAGCTATCAGCACAGAGCTAGACGCGGGGCTCAAACTCACAAACCACACAGGGCTTGAACTCACAAACCGCAAGATCATGACCTGAGCCGAAGTCGGATGCACAACCTACTGAGCCCCGGGCGCCCCAATTCCCCAGTGATTCTGATACAGCACATCATGACTGGAATTTGGAGACCACTGAAGTAACAGTGTGAATGTCACCTAAAGAAAACTAATGAGATGCTTTCTCATCTTCTGTCCAGTTATGTTTATAATAGCCCTTGAATGAATAACCAATGTATTATCTGGAGTTCTTGTCCAAGTAAATAAGAAGGTAGAAATTATCACAGGTATTAAATTAGAAGAGGAAATTCACATGCATTTATACTTAAGCTTCTACATAAACTTTTCATGAAATCAATTACTTGTCTCAACACTTTCAGACTTTTCTAATTACATGTGCAATAATGATCTGCCTGTATGCTTATTCATTATGATCATGACATTAATGATTACCAGAAAGAAACTTCAAAATTTCACAGATACTCAGGTCCGTTTTGCTCTTTTCCTTCCTATTTCCTTTTCACTAATGATAAGACATTAAAACATCTTTGGAGGATACTTCTAATTGAACTATAAGATTCCATTTTAATAACTATATTTTTGAGTACTTTCTAGCTTTCTGCTATATCAGGTGCTTTCATGCTATATCAGGAAAGGACAGGTCATGCTGCTGTAGTCAACACCATCAAAGATCTCAGTGGCTTATAAAAATGCAGGTTTATGACCTGCTCACACTACAGGTATTCTGCACATCAGCAGTGGGATTCTGCTCCCAGTACTTATTCAGGAAGCCAATTGCTGCACATCAGCATTGGGATTCTGCTCCCAGTTCTTATTCAGGAAGCAAATTGACAGAGCAGCCACCATCTTGAACATTTGATCACCATATGCTAGAGGGAAAGAGGTCTTTAGAGGATTATGTACCAGGCCCAAAATGACACCATAGCTTCCATCCACAATTCACTGGCCAGAATGTCATAGGGCCCCAGCCAACCAACAAGAAGTTAGGACTTAACAATGCTACCGTGGACCTAGGAGGTAGAGATCTCCCATCCAACAGTGCTAATTCCTACAAGCCATGTTTCAAATTGTTTCTCCTTATCTCTGAGAAAGGCTTATAGAAGTTTAGAAAATGCCCATAGTTATACAGTAAAGGAGTCAGAATTTGAACCCAGATCTGCGTGATTCCCAAGCCTGTGCTCATAGCCACTAAGATATGCTACATAGCTGCTCAATCCTGGCTCAGGATTTTACATACAGCTATGAAGAGGCTTTACTCAGTACCATGCAGACTAACATGGCAATGGAGGGACAGCCTTACCTGTGAGGGAAAATATTCTTTTAAACCAGCTACCTGGGCTGTCTAGCTCATTTCTACTGGTCCACCTTGGCCGTGTTACCCTTCAGCTTGCCAGCTAGCTCCTCTCGTCCCCAGTTCACTTTCCACTGTCAGCATTTTCCCCTCCATCTCTGAGGTTTATTTGCCTCAGCTACTCTCTCAGACAAGCACATCAGAGACATGGCTGGTAGACTTCTTCCACAAATCCTGACCACAATGATCTTCAGATGTGTTAGTACAACTTAACTGGGTAGTATTCCTATGTTCTCAGAATCTATTTATAGCTCAGAATTCTGTAATCCAGCCTTATCATCTTCTGGATAATCTTGCCAGGACATTCCACTGTCATGTTTCTCATCAGTCAGCTGGTAATACTCAGTGAGCCCCTCCACATAAGAGTGGCCAGGCACAACATCATTGGGGTGGTTGGAGGACTGCAAAATCTCGTGCACAGAGTGTGCAATGATATATATGTCTATTTCTATAAAAGAAAATGAGTCACGAATCAGAAACACTAATCCAGACTTTGGCCCCTAAGAAACAGATGAAGGAGCTAATGGATGAATTCCTTACTCTTTCTCAATCCCACACTTCTACCCCAAGAATTGTTCCCAGACAAGGTGCTTCTCTGTGGATTCTCCAGAGACACTACACATGGTAAAGCAATCAGTTTGATTTCTTGCAGGACAGTAACACATCACCTTGTAATTGCATTTGCTCCTTCCCCACTTTCCTTCCACTCTGTTGCAATCCTAGAATTGTATTCTTTAATAAAACATTATCTTGTATTATTTGCCTCAGTTTCTCTTTTCTAGGAAACTATACTTAAGATAGTAGGATTATGAGATACACATCCGCAAACTCTTCTATAATGGTATATTCTGGTATATTCATGGATCCAAAGATGCAGACCTATGACTTGGCATCACCATCATGCATTGTCTTGCCCCCACCTTGACCCAGGTGAATGTCAATATTTTAAACTGTGACCACAGCAGAAAGTCTTGCAGCTCTCCCTTCTGCCTCTGAACATTCTTTTCTCTCTGCTTATAATGCCCTTGTTTCATTTGCAGAAACATATTCACCCTTTTAGTCTCTGATGCCACTAGCTACCTCCCTATGAAACCGTACTTCACAGATTCTTTATTACCCAGGGCCAGATGCTCACTCTTCCCTACTGATCATACAATTTGTTCTTGTATAGGCTTTATTAGCAATGGAGGTAGAGTTGGGTTTTTTTTTAATTAGCATATGCTTTGTATGATATTAAAATCAAGAAATGATCTGACAATAAAAAGGCTACTTGTGAAGTAATGTTATGCTTAACTTCTACTCTAAAAAGATGCTATAACCTTGCAACTAAGATTTTCCCAAGAAAAAGATTAATCAGACTATCTATTGCTTTTCAGAATTCATAGTTGCTGCTTCAAAAGTGAATTTACTCAAGTACTGGATCAAAACAAAACACAACAACAACAACAAAAAACCCATAGGACAAAATGAATTGATTTACTTTGGTTTGCATCCACATTTCGGCCCTGAGCAGCTCCAAAAAGAAAATCAGAAAAGGTGGTGATTTGCTAAGAAGTGAAATAGCCAATTTGAGGGATCTGCTGGGTATGCTGAGTTCTTTCTTAGTTCCTAGGGAGGAATGTAAGAGGCAGAAACCAGGAAATCAAAGCAGGCACTGAATTCAAGGTTAGTTTTGTTCTATATTTGTCACATTCTAAATGAGTACTCAATGGAGAACAAGAGCCCTGTTTGTTTAAAGCACATCTTTTCAATTTTCAAAAGCAAAAGTAATTATGGGGAAAAATTTCATTCAGGACACATGTGTGCTTACAAGAGCCTCTGTGTCCTTTCTCCAAATGTAACTACCAAGGCTTTTCAGAGCTGTCAGGACTGAGTGATCCTGGTGAACTACTGCTTTTTTCCCTTAAATAAAATGTGAGCTAAAAACCCTTCAGTTGGTGATAGCATCCGGGTCCACTACCGCATTAAAACCATCTACTTCATTTATAAAAATCTGCTTACATATCTTAAAACAGGAAGTGCTTTTGATTTTCATGGTTCCCATTCTAAGACTGTCTTTCATACATTTCATGGTTTTCATAATGTTCTTGGAAGCCCAACTGTTGACCCTGTTCATTTTGTATATATTGTATCTTTTTCATTTTCTAGATACCAGCCAACTGTGCCATCTCCCACTCCTTTTTAAGTTCTTCCAATGTCAGAAATTTCTAGGGATTTTTACTCCCAGGTCCAATATGGCTGCTGTCTTGCATCACTGTCATTGAGAAAACTACCCTTTCTTTATGGGGATTGCAGGGTGCTCTCAGTGTTTATTCAGGTGACCCCCTGAACATAAAGGCATGGTTAATATTTGTCTCTATGATGTAAATTATCAAAAAAAAAACAAAGTGGGAACTTTAATATCTGAAAAAACTATAATGGAAGGCAAAAATGGCATGGGGAACAAAGAGGTATGGTAATACCAATTAAAAATAATAGGTAAGTTATAATAACCTTAAACACATATTCATCTAACAGTATAGCCTTTGAATACCTAAAGCATCAAATTATAGAGTTAGGTAGAGTCTGTTGTCTTCTGTCCATTCTCTTATTTGTTTTCTGACTGAGTTTTGAGAGGTGTTTATATAGTCTAGATTCCAATCCTTTACTAAATGTGATTTTCACGTTTTTCTCCGACTCTTATTTTTATTCTTTTAACAATATCTTTGGAGAGAAGTTTTCTATTTTGATGAAGTTCAATTTATCATTGTTTTGATTTATTGGTTTTACTTTTAGTGTCATAGCAAAGAAATCTTTATTCTAATATCACAAAATTTTCTCCTGTGTCTTCTTTTAGGAGTTTGTGTAGTTTGGGGGGCAGTCCGTTGGTAGAGTATGTGACTCTCAATCTCAGGGTCAGCGTTCAAGCCCCACATTGGGCATGGAGACTTCTTTTTTTTTTCTTAATTTTTATTTATTTGTGACAGAGACACAGAGAGAAACAGAGCAAGCAGGGGAGGGGCAGAGAAAGAGAGAGACACAGAATCCGAAGCAGGCTCCAGGCTCTGAGATCTTAGCACAGAACCCAGTGCAGGGCTCAAACCCATGAATGGCAAGATCATGACCTATGCTGAAGTCAGACACTTAACTGACTGAGGCACCCAGGCACCCAGGCACCCAGGCATGGAGCCTTCTTTAAAAAAAAAAAAGGAAAGAGTTTTTTTGTTTTTGTTTTTTTTTAATTTTAGGACTTACATTTAGGCCTACAATCCATTGAATTAAATTTTATAAATGATAGAGGGCATGAACACAAGTTTTTTTTTTTTCTTGGCACATGAATACCCACTTGTTTCAGCTAATTTGTTAATACTTTCTCCACTGAATTGCCTTTGCATTTTTGTGAAAAATCACTTGCTTATACATATGTGGATCTATTTCTAGACTGTGTATACAGTTCCTTTTGATCTTATTTGTCTATTTTTAGGCCAATGTCATGGCTGTACCTTTATAATTAGTATTGAAATGTGATAGCCCCTAACTTTATTCTTTTTCAAAGTTCTTTTGGTGCTTCTAGAACCTTTACATATCCATATAAATTTTATAATCAGCTTGTCAATTTCTAGGGAAAAGTTTGCTTAAAGTTTGGTTTAGAATTACATCGAATCAACAAATCAATTTAAAGAAAATTGCTACCTTAACAAGACTGACATAAACAAGACTATCCCATGTAGTTATGGTATGTTCTCCTATCTTATATACTGTTGGATTTAATTCTCTAAAATTTTGTCTAGAATCTTTACTTCTGTGATCATTAGCAACATTAGTCTGTAGTTTTTTTGTTTTATGTTTACTTATTTATTTTGAGAGCAAGTGCGAGCATGAGTGGGGGAGGGGCAGAAAGAGAGAGAGAGAGAGAGAGAGAGAGAGAGAGAGAGAGAGAGAATCCCAAGTAGGCTCTGCACCATCAGTGCAGAACCCTACATGGGGCTTGATCTCCATAAACTATGAGATCATGACCTGATCTGAAATCAAGAGTTGGACACTTAACTGACTGAGCTATGAGGTCCACTGTAGTTTTCTTTTCTTATCATCTTTCAGAATAATACTGACCTCTAGAATAGTCTGAGTAGCATTCCTCTCCCTTCAATTTCCTGAAAGAGTTTGTGTAGAATTACTATTATTTATTTCTTAAATGTTTGGTGAAATTCACTCAGGAAGCCATCTATATTGCCCGGAGTTGACACACATGTGTGCATGCGTGTGTGTGTGTGTGCAGGATTCTAACCAGAAATTCAATTTCTTTGAGTGACATAGGCATTCAGATTATTTTTTGAGTTACGGCTGTTGTGTCTTTCAAGGACTTTTACCATTTGATCAAATCATCAGATTTACTGGGGTGAAGATCATCACAATAGTTCCTTATTATCCTTTTAATATGTGTAGAATTTTTCAGGATGTCACTTCTCTCATACTTTATCATTTTCTGATCAGTGTGACTAGTGACTTATAAATTGTATCAACCCTCTCATTGAATGAGCTTTGGTTTCACTAACCAAATGTCAGGTGGCTTTTTGGTTTGTGGTTCTTGTTTTGTCTTCTGTTTCCTTTCCTTTCTGCTTACTTTAGGTTTCATTTGGACTTCTTTTTCTATTCTTTTATTGTTCACTTACTTTTTGCTCTAAAACCTCTAAGATGATTAATTGATACTGACCTGAGTGTATGAGGTTAATGCCCTTTGAAATATTGGACTGCATGCTTGGAACCTGGATGTTCAGTTATCACCTCTTTTTTGCTTCACTTGTTGCAGAGCATTTTTCTAGGTGCCTATATCATAGCTTATTATATGTTAGTCTGTCATTAGATGAGTTTTCCTTGATTTTGTTTTTATTTGACTATTTCCCAATTAGTCTAACAACTGTGACAGGAAGGACATTTTTCCAACTGTCACCCCAGAGCTCTTATTTCAGAGCCTGGGTCTGAGAAATTCTTCAATAAATATTTGTTAAATTGATTTGGTCAAAAGTGGCACAGGTCAGTTTTCTGAGGTGCCACAAGCTGATATTCTGGCATCCTAGATCTAAAGTCTTCCAATGAAGCCAGCTTAGGTTAATGGCGTCAACCCCAGCCAACTCTATAGAAATCTAAGACTGAATTTGAGATTTTCAAAGAATCAATAGTCCTAGAAACTTGAAAAAAATAAAGTTAAAAACTGATGTGTTATAATTTCTTCTGCATTGTAATGGAAAGGAAATTCAGGCTGAGAAGCTGGTGGGCAACTATTCGTTTTTTAGAAGTTCTCTGTTCTTATAGATAGTTATTTCAGCCTCAAGCAAAGATTCTAACAGTAAAAAACACATTAGACTTTAAGTACGTTCTCTTCCTAAACAGTATGAGGCTTACCTGCCTGATCTCTATCACCTTGTATGTTCCACTTGAGCTTTGTGGTCTGAGAATGCAGACTGGAGATGACTCTTAATAATTTCTTTTAGGGGGCGCCTGGGTGGCGCAGTCGGTTAAGCGTCCGACTTCAGCCAGGTCACGATCTCGCGGTCCGTGAGTTCGAGCCCCGCGTCGGGCTCTGGGCTGATGGCTCAGAGCCTGGAGCCTGTTTCCGATTCTGTGTCTCCCTCTCTCTCTGCCCCTCCCCTGTTCACGCTCTGTCTCTCTCTGTCCCAAAAATAAATAATAAATGTTGAAAAAAAAATTAAAAAAAATAATAATAATTTCTTTTAAGCCACCACTGTCATTTTATACCTGAGATGACCCTACTTTCAAAGCCCTAGGAACATGTTTAGAGTACAAATTTCAGATGACCTTGAACAAGCACATTGACCATAGATAAATGACCAATAAGCAAAAACTGTTTCCTCCTCCAGTTCTGAATAAAGTCAGGAAAGTCTCTTAGTTTCGTTATTTCACTATTTTCTCAATTATAAAATGGCACTATGTGGCAAAATATACCTCTCACTGTTTACCTGAACTACAGACACCAAATGAGGTGGGGGGGATCATGTATGGAATTGTGAAAAAAATCCTGTAGAACTGGTTATCTATATTGGTTAGCATAATTGAACAGACTGAGCAGTAGATAAACCAATGTTTGATCTGGAAAGAAACAGTTGGTGGATAAGTACCTAGAAGAAAAAGCTGCCTGGAAATCATGTTTTGACCAACTGGGAGTCTGCATGACCACAATAAAGAAGTAGATTTTTAGGAGAACTACACAATCAGGAAGCAGGAGAAAACCTGTTAATTCTGTCCTGAACAAATTACCCTGCAGATAAGAAGTTTACTATAAGAAAATTATGTTAGAGAAATTTAGAGTCACATTTAAAATTGGGTTTGGTGGCTGAAAGACATTTTAGTCTGGCAATGAATATCCCAGAAGAATCTCTCCCCCTTTATTTTACTTAGTATCTTTGGCATATAGCTTTATTCATTCACATAATGAATGCATATCTGTGTACATATATGTGAACACGTACATATGCACATGTGTGCGTGTGCGCTCACATATCTGTGCTGAGAACAGGTGCTTGGCCCTAGATACAGTGGTGAATGAAAAAGGCATGGAACCTGCCCCCCTAAGGTTAGTTTCCAATGGCAATTTTAAGCAGGAGAATGACATTAGGTTTGGAGAGTCTTTGAAGGCCAGAACTGACTATATCAAATTCATCGAGGTCTAGCACAGTGCTTTAAAAATCCTAAGTGTTCAATTAATGCCTGGTAAATTAATGTTTTAGTAATGTTAAATTTTTAATAACTTTTCATGATCTTAAAATGCTTCAGGCTGGAATCACTATCAAAGCTGTGATTTGTGCCAAAAGAAATTGTTCACCATGAACGTATACATGTCTATTATAGCAGATAGATAGAAAAAAAAGATACACACACTTTGAGCATTATCATTGTTCTCAGGTGCAGTCAGCAGAATCTACTCTAGATAGTTAGATCAGAAAGGCATTTATTGGAGAATGTTAAGTGGTACACAACATCTCCAGGAGGGCCAAGAATCAAGAGTAAATGCTACACAACCAAGAACAAATGCAGACAAGAGAAACACCCTACCCACTGTGAGACCATTGCAGGGCAAACTTCAATCCTGCCACAAGCCACACTCTTCCCAGATTTTCCATCAGAGCTTCCTCAGAAGAACCAAATGCTTCAATCACAGTGCCCACACATCACTCACTCACTTCTTCCAAATCTCATGTATATATAAAACCTGAGCTACATATGGAAGCTGACTGCAAGGGAACGTGGAAATTCTAGATATTAACTTTCTAGCCTTCCCAGTACCTAAAAGGCAAATGAAAAGGGGAACTGGAATGAGTAATATACAAACCAATGCATCATGAAATTGCCTTGCGTTACACTAAGACATTTGTTACAACCAGCTGACTAATTGGGACTGCGTTCCTAGAAGAGAACCATAGTTAAAAGTACAGGGGGACGTCGTCATTGCTAGAATGGTGCTGGAGAGATGGATAAATCCCTTCCCTTACTCCTACTCCTTATCCCCTGGGTGCTAGTGGCAAGCAAGAAGTAACTGCAGATGTGGAGGATCTTAGGTTTTAAAAGTGGCTGAGTTGCCTTTCCTCAGAGGAGAATGATGCCTGCATGGCTCACTTCATAGAGCTGTTGAGAAAATAATGTATGGGTGTGTCTATAGTTGTCTCATTCCATATCTCTGGTCTCACATCCATGGGCCGTTCCTTCTTAGAGATTTGTGTCCACCAATGGCCATATACCAGCCTCATCACTACTTTTATCTCACCTGCCTCAACTGAATCAATCACCAAGATTAAACATAAATCCACTTCAACAATTGCCCTGAAATCTAGGCTCCACTACTGAGTCAGTTCAGGTGCCCGTCCTGTCACATCTAGGTTGTTACAGGTGTTCTAATTATTCACCTTGCCTCTCGTCTAACCAACTTTCCCCCGTCCATCCTGAGAAACAAATCAGATCATGCCACACTCTCTTGCTTAAGCATTATTTTTCACTGTTATTGCATCAAAATTCATGCTGTGAAAATGCCACTGTCTGAGCAAAGATCCTCTTTCTAAAGAGAGGGCAAATAATTCTAGTGGAGACCCCTACAATCACTTGTTGGATGTGATCAATGTTACAAGTTCGAAAAGGTGGCAAACTCATTAAATGATGCTCCGGTGGTCACTTCTAAAGATAGATCAATATTAAAACTGGAATATTCTCTTCATCGAAGATGTTTTTCCTATCTCCTCCACATAATTCTTCTATGTGCTCTTCATCTCATTAGTAGGCAACTCATTCCCACTTTTCAGCTTCATTATTTCACCTTACCTCTGTCAACTTCGTCCTAGCCAGCCTTCACTCCTGTCATTTTGCACTGATGAAAAACTGGGACATTCTAGGTTTTACCTTTATATTGCACCAAATGATACAACCCAGCCATATTCTTGATGCCATTCAACCCACCTCATGATGTTGTTGCTTGAGAGAAGTCCTCTATATGTCTACTACCTAATTTGGAGCCTCCATTTGGTTTTTCATCACCTTTACCTCAAGACAGTTATTTCTCTGACAACTATGGAGCTGAACAAATTACCTCTAATAAGAAAACCACGTGACACTTTTTAAAGTTAATTCTAGGGGCGCCTGGGTGACTCAGTCGGTTAAGCATCCGACCTTGGCTCAGGTCATGATCTCGCAGTCCGTGAGTTCGAGCCCCGCGTCGGGCTCTGTGCTGACAGCTCAGAGCCTGGAGCCTGTTTCAGATTCTGTGTCTTCCTCTCTCTCTGGCCCTCCCCCATTCATGCTCTGTCTCTCTCTGTCTCAAAAATAAATAAAAACGTTAAAAAAGTGTTTTTAAATACAGTTAATTCTAGGTTATTACTTTATTTTTACACCCAGGTAGTTTTTATACCCAGGTAGCTTTAAACAAAAAGAACACAATATGCAAAACAAGTTATTTAAGAACAGAGATCAGCATTCACTTCTAATGCCTAATTATTTTAAATAAATACCTCACTCACAGAAATCACAGAAAATCAGAAACTGCCTGTCAGACTGTGAAGAATGAAAGATGCTTGATCAAGAGGGAAAAATTCTTTTTAAGGGATAATTGGGAGAAGCATATTTAACGTTTCTAGAGAGATTTTGTACCTCTTGATGTGGGTTTGGAAAAAATACATATCCTTCCACTGAAAATACACTCAGTATTTGGCCGTTTCTGTTTTCTTTGGAAGCCCCTCCTCCGCTCCCTAGCTGGATACATGTCCTCAGTACTCTCTCCTAACATTCCATCTCTCATCTCTCTGCAGGCTTTCTCTAGTTGTATCTTCTCCCTTTTCATGGCTTCATTAAATATCATCAATATGATGATAACTGCCATATTTATATTTCCAGCCTGGAATTCTCATCTGTGCTCCAAGACATGAGCCTCTTGACTAGTCTACTTGGTTGTCCCAAATACAACTTACAATCAACCTAGAGTGAAGCCTTGATTTTCCCCTTCATAATTTCTCCTCCTCACTGCCTAACCTCTGTAAATGACACTGGCATTTACCCAGAAACTTCAAACCCAAATACCTGGGAACCACATTTGGCATCACTTCTCCATCACACCCCACACCCAGTCCTTCATCAAAGTTTGGCAATACAGACTCTACAACTTAACTCAGATTTGCTCATTTCTTACCATATCTGTCAGCACTCTACACTAAGCCATTGTCATCTCTTGCCTGCACTACCTTGATAGACTATCATGTACAGCCTTGTTTACTCTCTAAACTTTAGTTTGAAAAGCAATCATAGTGATCTTTGTAGAACATATATCAGCCTGCATTACTCTTGTGTTAAAATATTTTAATAGGTTGAGAGATTATATTTTTCAAAGATGGCCATAATAACCCCCATCACACAAGCTCATATGACCACATGTGACTATGACTCTCCACATCAAGAGGCAGAGTATAACTCCCTTCCTTAGTCTGGAATTTCCCCCCCTTAGTCTGGAATAGCCTGATGACTCACTTACAATTAATGGAAGGCCGTGTACGTGACACTGTGTGAATTCTGAAGCTAGGTCCAAAAGAGCCATGAAGCTTCCATCTGATTTCCTTGAGACCCTTATTTTGGGGGATGCCAACTGTAAAAATGTGACTACTCTGAAACCACCATTCCATAAAAGTCATATATGGGCATTCCAGTCCAGAGCCTCAGATGAGCTCCCAGCATCAACAGCCAACCACGAGGGAAATATCTTACCCTTCCAACTCAGCTGAGACTTCAGCTGACAGTAGCCCCAGGCAACACCTGAACATAATTTTGGAATAATTTGTTATATAGCAATAGTGACTGCATTAGCTTCCCCTTGTTCTCAAAATAAAACCCAAGATTCTGCATGATCTGGGTCCTGGCTAGTCCTTCAGTCTCTTTTTGTGCCTTGCTCACCAGGCTTCAACCACACTGACCTTTGCCTAGTCACAATTAGGAACTTTGCTGAGGCTATTGTTCTCCTGCCTTAAATGCACTCTTTACCTGGCTAACATCAGCTCAAACCTCCACGTCTTAACTGTCATTTCTTTAAGAAAGCTAAAAAGACACATGGCAAGGAGGGAAGGTTTCTTTATTGTGATGTTGTTGTCAAATGGAAGAAACCTGAACAAAAGTATCCAGTGATGGGACCTAGTTGATCGAAAAGGAGAGAATGATGACAGGGCACAGAAAAGATGATTAATGGACAATGGTGCACTGCAGGCATTGCCTCTCTGTCTCAGATGTGGGAGAGAAAGAAGAAAGGGTAGATAGCATGTGGACACCACCTATATTCCCTGCAAATGTACTCCACCCAACTAAGACTGACCTGTAGTGATTGTACCAACAGGCTCCCATGCTTTCTGATTGCCCTTGAGATCAGCCAATGAAAAGTCCCGGCAGGGGGCTGGTGGGAGGCGGGAGAGAGAAGTGGGAACATTTGGTGCCCCATCCCTCCTTATGGGGACACTTCTGGCTGGCTGTTTCCTTCACCATGCAATAGTCAGGGCTCCTCTCATCACAGCCCCACCTCCTCACACTGGCTCCATTAGGATTCAAGGAGCTACTTCCTTTCCCCACTCAAGTTCCCTCTGTTACTAGCACCAGGTGATTCACTATTCCCTGGGGTTTCCTACGCCCCACCAATGCCTTTGTAAATAGTCTGTTTATTAAACCTTCCTCAAATTATCCCAGTTTCAGTGTGACATCTGTTTCCTGCTGTGTTCCAGTCAGATATGAGGAGGAACACTGATGAGTAAGTAGGTGGAAAGGGCAAGGAAATGTGAAGCAGGCAACAAACTCAACATCTGATGCTATTCCAGTTAAAATAGAAAACTGAAAAATCACTAAAACAATATTACTATTATCATTAAACCAAGGAGTAAAATGAAAGAGTTGAGGTGTTGTCATCTGTATAAACATATACATAGAGAGAGAATGCTTATAGAGGGGGGGGAAAGTCTCTGCTATTAGACAATGGAATCAAGATTTTCTTTTTTTTCCACTTAAAGCTCTGAACTAGCAAAGTTCATGAGAGATTATGGAAAACAAACCAGATGAATCATGTTATTCCTTTTCAGTTACCCACACATAGCAAACTTAGAACATCACTCTTGTCATATACATCACAGTGGCCTCCGCAAAATAGAACACCTTATGTTTTTTTTTTTTAATTTTATCTAAGTTTTCCTGAATTCAAAAATAAAACTTTTGGCTGTTTAAATATAATTTATTTACAAATTTGTTTCCATACAAGACCCAGTGCTCATCCCAACAAGTGCCCTCCTCAATGCCCATCACCCACTTTCCCTTCTCCCCCACCCCCATCAACCCTCAGTTTGTTCTCCTTATCTAAGAGTCTATTATAATAAAACATTTTTTTAAATAAATGCCTGAATCAGGACAGATGCACTGTGCCTGAGATCCACTGAGCCTGTGTCAACTCTTGAAATAACCCTGGCTCCTGCAGGAGGAATAGCAAAAGTGTAAATGAGAAATTCTAGTCCAAGTTGATTTGCCATCATCTTCAGCATCCCCACTAGGCTATTTTTAAGGTATTGTTATTGCTGTTGTTATGTTGATGGTGAAAATGATGATGATGATGGTAATGATGATGCTCTGACTGCTGGAGGGAAATGCTAAGAGCATTTATACCATTTATGGAGCATTTACTTTTATGTCAGACAGTGTTTTAAGAAATCGTTTAAGTCAAATGTTATCCTCAGGACAATCCTATGATGAAAGACATTTTTACTCCTATTTTCAGATAAGAAAACAAAAGCACAGAGAAGCTTGGTAAGTTGACAAAGTCACTCATTCATCAGCTGTATAACAAAGAAAACCAACAGGGCTTCAGGATCATCAGGGACAACATATAACTGAAATGCTTGAGAGAGGAGGTTTTATTTTGGCATATTGTTTGTTTTTTTCTTTTTAATAATTTATTGTGATGTTAGCTAACATACAGGGTTTACAGTGTAGTCTTGGCCTTGGGAGTAGATCCCCGTGATTCATCACTTAAATACAATACCCAATGCTCATCCCAACAAGTGCCCTCTTCAATGCCCATCTCCCATTTCCCTCACCTCCCAACCCCCATCTTCATCAACCCTCTGTTTTTTCTCTGTATTTAAGAGTCTCTTATGGTGTGCCTCCCTCTGTGTTTGTAACTTAGTTTTCCTTCCCTTCCCCTATGGTCTTCTGTTAAGTTTCTCAAATTCCACATGTGAGAGAGGAGCTTTTGTTTTTCCTTCCTTTTTCTTCTTTTTAACTGCTATGGAATAGTCATCAACCTGGGGGAATTTGGATCTATCTGACCTCAAACTTCTCTGGGAAGTAACAAAGAAACTTATTCTCACCCCGCTGTCTCAGACAAAGATGATTCCTAAACAGGGGGGGGGGGGGTGGTTGCTGGGAAAATGGTGGAGTAGAAGGACCCTAAGCATACTTCATCTCATGAATACAACTAGATAGTGTGCCTATCTAGTTTTATCCTGCAATAGGTTCCTGCCTTTAGTGAAACAGCATTACAAATAGCCTAACAGTATGCAAGTATCAGTTTGAAAAACATCTGGAGCATAGGGGAGGGAGAATTATTTATTAATCTCACAGTGTGTCCCAACGGGGCAGGGTGGCTGAGAGACTTCTCCAAAAACCAAAGAGCTGGCAGGCTCCATTTCCCTGCCCCCGAGCATAAACACACAGCCACCTGTGGCCACCTGTGGGAACCCACATGACACCCACATTCACTATAACATGCTTATACCAAGCCCCACCCCACTGAGCTTTAGTGGATCCAGCCTTTCCAGTCATGCTTGCCTCAGTTCTGGCACTGTGGGTCTCCTCTCCCAGAGGGCTGGTGCAAACCTTGCCAATACTGCACACTTTTTACAGGGCCTCAGTCCAAGCAGTGGCAGCAGTAGACCCTGCAGAAGACCTATGTACACCTTGTTAAATTACGCATCCAGCAGACCCACCCTAGCTAGCCCTGCTCAAGGTGGCAGCAGGGGCAGATCTCATTAAACTGGAGCACACCTTGTTAAACTTCACACCCCACCCTAATCAGCATGATCCCAGGAGCAACAGTGTCCTCTCCAATATGCTGTTGGTCAGAGTCCATTTAAACGGGGGCCAAAAACCTGACAGTATGCCAACAACCCCACCAGGGGGAAACACCACTCCAAAGGGACTCTACCCTAGGGTGAGGTAAGATAAACATCACACCAGTTAGACTGGGGCCCCAGAAGTGAGCTGAGGGCAGCAGTTGGTCTGATGGCAGGCCCCAGCCAACATGAAAACTTCACAGGGGACAACACAGCAAAAGTGCACTGCAGATTGGTGCTACCTCATCTCTGGCAAATGCCTTGTCTGACTCAACTTAAGCCCAAGGAAGGCCCAGGCCGGTCCACTAAAACCACAGGGAACAAACATTGACCAAAATAAGCAAAGAGAGCCACTGCAGATGACTGGGCTAAAGGACAAAGTGGCCGAGACACAGCAGCAGGGCTCAGGCAACACACAAGGGGGTACCCCTGATGCTCCAGGTTCTAGTGAACAGGGGACGTTGTACTACAGAGCACTAAAGGAACTCTACTTTATAAAGCAATTCCTTTCAAGAGCTAGAGATTTATCTGACTTTCCAAACACAAAGAAATAGAGTTAGGCAAAAAGAGAAGACTGAGGAATATGTGCAAATGAAAGAACAGGACAAAATCACAGCAAGAAACCTAAGCAAAGGAATATGAGGAATGTGCCTCACAAAGAATTTAAAATAATAATCATGAAGTTACTCACTGGATTTGAGAAAAAAGTGGAGGACCTCAGTGAGACCCTTAACACAAAGATAAAAAAAAGAACCAATCAAAGACGAAGAACACAGAGTCACTAAGTTCCCTAAGTCTATTTTCATTTTGCATAGTTTTTGGGGTTTTCTGTTGTTGTTGTTTGTTTGTTTTTCTTTTTTTTTTTTTAATTTTTTTTTCAACGTTTATTTATTTTTGGGACAGAGAGAGACAGAGCATGAACGGGGGAGGGGCAGAGAGAGAGGGAGACACAGAATCGGAAACAGACTCCAGGCTCTGAACCATCAGCCCAGAGCCTGACGCGGGGCTCGAACTCCCAGACCGCGAGATCGTGACCTGGCTGAAGTTGGACGCTTAACCGACTGCGCCACCCAGGCGCCCCTTTTCTTTTTTTTTTTTTTTTTAAGGAACTCAGTGGCTCCATCAAGCATAATACCATTCACATTATAGGAATCCCAGAAGGACAAGAGAGAGGAAAGGGGGTAGAAAATTTATTCAAAGAAATGATAACTGAAAACTTCCCTAATCTGGGGAAGGAAACACATACAGATCCAAGAGACACAGAGACTCCCCTAACAAAATCAACCCAAGGAAGTCCACACCAAGATACATAATAATTAAAATGGCAAAAAGTAGTGATAAAGAGAAAATTTTTAAAGCAGCAAGAGAAAAGGAAACAGTTGTATATAAGAGAAACCCATAAGGCTCTCAGTGGATTTTTCAGCAGAAACTGTGCAGGCCACAAGAGAGTGGCATGATATATTTAAAGCACCGATGGGGCGCCTGGGTGGCGCAGTCGGTTAAGCGTCCAACTTCAGCCAGGTCACGATCTCACGGTCCGTGAGTTCGAGCCCCGCGTCAGGCTCTGGGCTGATGGCTCGAAGCCTGGAGCCTGTTTCCGATTCTGTGTCTCCCTCTCTCTCTGCCCCTACCCCGTTCATGCTCTGTCTCTCTCTGTCCCAAAATAAATATAAAAAACGTTGAAAAAAAAAATTTAAAGCGCCGAAAGCAAAAAATCTGCAGTCAAGCATACTCTATCCAGCAAGGCTATCGTTCAGAAGAGAAGGAAAGAGACAGTTTCCCAAACAAAAGTTAAAGGAATTCATGACAACTAAACCAGCCCTACAAAAAATACTAAAGAAGACTTTTTTTAGTAGAAAGTAAAGATCATAGGCAAGAGTAAGAAAAAGAAGCACAGAAGCAGAAAAAATAAATATATCTATAAAGATCAGTCAAGAGGTGTACAAAATAAAAGCACCCCATATGTCTAAAATGTGGTAGGGAGAAGAGTAAGGAATGGATTCAAACTTCAGTGACCGTCAACTTAATATAGATTGCTATATGCAGAAGATGTTCTGTACAAACCTAATGGTAACCACAAATCAAAAACCAGTAATAGATATACAAAAAATAAAGAGAAAGAAATCCATGTGTATCCCTAAAGAAAGCCATCAAATTATGAGACAAGAGAGCAAGAGAAGAAAGGATCAGAGAAGAACTACAAAAACAACCACAACACAAGTAACAAACTGGCAATAAATGCATACTTATCAATAATTAACTTTGAATGTTGATGGACTAAATACTATAATATGTAAGTGATTAATTACTGGGTTCTACTCCTGAAACCAATACTACACTGTATGTTAACTAACTTGAATTTAAATAACTTTAAACTTAAAAAAAGTCATAGGGAAATGGAATGAAAAACAAACTAAAACACATCTATATGCTGCCTACAAGAGACTCATTTCAGATCTAAAGATGTATGCAGATTGAGAGTGAGGGGATGGAGAAATATTTATCATGCAAAAAGATATGAAAACAAAACCAGGGTAGCAATACTATATCAAACAAAATATATTTTAAAACAAAGACTGTAACAAGAGACAAAGAAGACACTATACAATAATAAAAGGAACAATCCAACAAGAAGACATAACAATTGTAAATATTTATGCGCCTGATATAGGAACACCCAAAAACATAAAACAGTTAATAACAAACAAAGGAAGTAATCAATAGGAATAAAATAATAGTAGAAGACTTTAACATGCCTTTTACATCAATGGAAAGATCATCCAAGCAGAAAATCAACCATGAAATAGTGGCTTTGAATGATACTCTGAACCAGATAGACCTAAAAGATACATCAGAACATTCCATCATAAAACAGCAGAATGCACATTCTTTTCAAGTGCAGAGTGAACATTCTCCAGAAGAAGTCACATATTAGGCCACAAAACAAGTATCAACAAATACAAAAATATTGAAGTCCTACTGTGCATCTTTTCTAACCACTATGAAACTAGAAATAAACTACAAGAATATATCTGGAAAAAGCAGAAATACATGGAGGTTAAACAACATGCTAGTAAACAATGAATGGATCAAACAGAAAATAAAAGAAGAAATAAAAAACACATGGAAACAGATGAAAAATGAAAACACAATGGTCCAAAAATCATTGGGATGCAGCAAAAGCCATTCTAAGAGGGAAGTTTACAGCAATACGGGCCTACCTCAAGAGGCAAAAAATCTCAAATAAACGATATTTATTATACCTAAAAGAGCTAGAAAAAGAAGAACAAACCTTACACCTAAAAGAGCTAGAAAAAGAAGAACAAACAAAACCCCAAATCAGCAGAAAGAAGGAAATAATTAAAATTATAGCAAAAGTAAATGATACAGAAATTTAAAAAAACAACAGATCAATGAAAACAGGGGCTGGTTTTTTGAAATATCAACAAAATTGGTAAGTCTCTTACAGACTCATAAAAAGAGAAGACAGAGAACTCAAACAAAATCACAAATGAAAGAGGAGAAATAACAACTGACACCACAGAAATACAGAGGATTATAAGAGACTATTACAGAAAATTACATGCCAAATTAAACACCTAGTAGAAATTAATAAATTCCACAAACGTATAACTGACCAAAACTGAAGTGGGAAGAAATAGAAAATTTGAACAGACCAATTAACAGCAACAAAATTGAATAATAAAAACTCCCAAAAAACAAAAGTCCAGAATCAGATGGCTTCATGGGTGAGTTCTACCAAACCCTTAACAAGAGTTAATACCTATTCCTCTCAACATTCCAAAAAATAGAAAAGGTAGAAAATCTTCTAAATTTATTCTATGAGGCCAGCATCACCCTCTTTCAAAACTAGATAAAGACACAAAAAAGAGAACTACAGGGCAATATCTCTGATAAACATAGATCCCAAATTTTTCAACACAATATTAGCAAATTGAGTGTAACAATACATTTTTTAAAAATCATCCACCATGATCAAGTAGGATTCATTCCTGAGAGGCAAACATGCCTCAATATTTGCAAATCAAGCAGTGTGATGCATCAATAAGAAAAAAGATAAAAACCATATGATCATTTCAACAGAAGGAGGAAAAACATTTGACAAAGTACAACATCCATTCATGATAAAAACCTTCAACAAAGTAGGTTTAGAGGGGGCACACCTCATCATAATAAAAGACTTATATGAAAAACACACAGCTAACATCATTCTCAATGGGAGAAAAAACAGAGAACATTTCCCCTAAGTTCAGGATTTCCAAGAGAAGGTTTTCCACTCTCACTGCTTTTATTCAACATTGTACTGGAAATCTTAGCCACAGCAATCAGATAACAAAGAAACAAAAGGCATCCAAATTGGTAAACAAGAAGTAAAACTTTCACTACTTGCAGATGACATGATACTATATAGAAATCCCTAAGCACTCCACCAAAAAATCTCCTAGAACTGATAAATAAATTCAGTAAAATCACAGGATACAAGTCAATGTACAGAAATTCATTGCATTTCTATACAGTACCAATGAAGCAGCAGAAAGAGAAATTATAAAACAATCTCATTTACAATTGCACCAAAAATAATAAAATATCTAGGAATAAACTTAACCAAAGAGATGTAAGACTTATATTCTGAAAACTACAAAACAAAGATGGAATAAATTGAAGATTACACAAATGGAAAGATATTTCTTATTAGATTGGAACAAATATTATTAAAATGTCTATACTACCCAAAACAATCTACACATTTAATGCAATCCTTATCAAAATACCATCCGCATTTTTCACAGAGCTGGTGCAAATAATCCTAAAGTTTGTATGAAACCACACAAGACCTCAAATAGCCAAAACAGTTTTGAAAAAGATGAGCAAAACTGGAGGTACCATAATTCCAGATTTCAAGTTACACTACAAAGCTATAGTAATTCAAACAGTATGGTACTGGCACAAAAATAAATGCATAAATCAATGGAACAGAATAGGGAGCCCAGAATAAACCCCATAATTATATGATCAGTTAATCTTCGACAAGGGAGTCAAGAATATGCAATGGGAAAAAGACAGTCTCGTCAACAAATGGTTTTGGGAAAACTGGACAGGTACATGCAAAAGAATGAAATTGGACCTCCAGCCTACACCATACACAAAAATAAACTCAAAATGGATTTAAATGTGAGACCTGAAACCATAAAAATCCTAGAAGAGAGCATAAGCAGTAATTTCTCTGTCAGCCACAGCCACATTTTTCTAGATATGTCTCCTGAGGCAAGGGAAATAAAGCAAAAATGAACTGTGATGACTACTTCAAAATTAAATGCTTTTGTACAGCCAAAGAAACAATCAACAAAAATAAAGAGAATTTACTGAATAGAAGACATTTGCAAATGATATATCTGATAAGGATTTAGTGTTCAAAATATATAAAGAACATGTACAACACCAAAAAAACAAATAATCCAATTAGAAAGTGGGAACAAGATATGAATAGACAATAGATGGCCAATAGACACATGAAAAGATGCTCAACATCACTCATCATCAGGGAAAAACAAATCAAAACCACAATGAGCTATCTCCTCATACCTGTCAGATTGGTCAAAATCAAAAACTCAGGAAACAACAACTGTTGATGAGGATATGGAGAAAAAGAAATCTTCATGCATTGTTGGTGAGAATGCCAACTGGTGTAGCCATGGTAGAACACAGTATGGAGGTGCCTCAAAAATTGAACAATAAAACTACCCTATAATTCAGTAATCCCACTACGGATATTTACCCAAAGAATACAAAAACACTAATTCAAAAGGATATATGCACCCTCTGTTTATTGCAGCATTATTTACAAGAGCCAATTATGGAAATAGCCCAAGTGGTCCACTAATAGATGAATGGAAATCAAAGAAGTGGTATGTATGTATGTACACACACACACACACACACACACACACACTGAAATATTATTCAGCCATAAAAAGAAAGACGTCTTGCCATTTGCAATGACATGGATGGAGCTAAAGAGTATAAATGCTAAGCCAAATAAGTCAGTTAGAGAAAGACAAATACCATAAGATTTCACTCCTATGTGGAATTTAATCAACAAATAAACAGGAAAAAAAAAGAGAAAAACCAAAAAACAGACTCCTAACTATATAGAACAAACTGATGGTTGCCAGAGGGGTGGTGGGTAGGGGGATGAGTGAAACAGGTGAAGGGGATTAATAGTACACTTATCTTGATGGGCACAGAATAATACATGGAATTGTTGAACCACTATATTATGCACCTGAAACTAACATAACACCCTATGTTAACTATACTGGAATTATCATTTAAAAAAAATTAAATTTAAATTAATCACAGAAATGAAAAAATTTGAAATAAAATTGAAGCATGGTAATGGCTGCCCAACTCTGTAAATTTATTTAAAAATTTAATTCACATACTTAAAAAATGGAAAATATTATAAATTATACTTCAATAAAGCTTTTAAATATTAAGTGTGAAATAAAATTAAAAAATAAATGAAGACACTCACGGAATAGCTGTTACTTGTGGTTAGTTTTACCAATTGAAGCATATGCTGTACATAGATGTCCACTGAAGTGGTTGGATCATCTTCATAAATAGCTTTAGGAACACCATGCTTCTGATCAAGTTTTGGGGTGATGGTGGGGTGGTCCAGAGTCAACGATCAAGAAAGAATTCCTCAAGGTGTCTTTGGTGCAAAAAAGGTGATTTTATTAAAGCACAGGGGACAGGACCCATGGGCAGGAAGAGCTGCTCTGGGGTTGTGATGGGTAACTCATTATATATCCTCAAGGTATGTACCTTCCGAGGAATTTTGGAAAGGTTTCCAGAACCTTGAGGGGCTAGCTGTTGCTAGGGAAACACCATAAATTACCACTTAATAAAACCACAGTCTTGAGACCCTTCAGATGTATATCAGGGGGCCAATAAGGTTGGAGCATGATTGTCAGCATATATCCTGGAGCAACTGAGATAAAGAAGGTAGATTTACAGGATCCTTGAGGTTGGGACAATGTTAAACCAAGGTTCTCTTTTGCCCCTAAGGAACTGTCCTCACTGAGGCAGTTGAGCTCCTAGAGGGAGGTCACTGTGCCTGTTTCAAGGACTTGTCAATGAGCTGAAGGCAGTAAGGGAATTTAGTTTTCTTTAATTTTTTTAATGTTTACTTATTTTTGAGAAAGAGAGAGACAGAGCGCAAGCAGGGGAGGAGCAGAGAAAGAGGGAGACACAGAATCTGAAGCAGGCTCCAGGCTCTGAGCTATCAGCACAGAACCCGATGCGGGGCTCCAACTCACTAACCGTAAGATCATGACCTGAGCTGAAGTTGGACGCTTAACCAACTAAGCCACCCAGGTGCCCGGGGAATTTAATTTATTTGCCTTAGTTTCCCACATCAACATGGCAAGCACTTAAACCCCTTTCCTTTGTTCTTGGATAGCCAGGAATGTCAGGATCCCACCTGGGGGGCTGAGGGGCGAGGTGCTAGCTTGTGCTTTGCCCCTCAGCCTGCCTCATGCTTCCTCATCACTCGTAAGTTTGATGCTTAGGTGACCCAAATTCTTAGGAAGATTTTTTTTCTTTCAGTCTGTAATACAAAGTGTCTGGTTTTCATATATGACTCTTGTCCAGAGTGCTTTTTCTATTAATGTTTGGATTGTAAGTTTTGTATACACTACCACACTGGTGGGTTCTTTCTCTAACTCCATTTTTTTTGTTTAATTTTCCATTTTGAAAGTAACATATGCTAATTCCATAATAGATGAGAGTAAAACAAACCTCCCATTGGCCTACCATCCAGTAAAAATAACTTAAAAATAATAACCAGTATTAATAACTTCCCCCATTTCTTTCTAGTCTTTTTGTTCTGCATGGTTTTCTATAGTATATAGAAGCTCATGCACGGTAATTTTTAATAATGTTTATTTTTTCAGTATATTAATATATGCAATTATAGATCTTCAAAATATAGAAAAATATACATTAGAATTTCTCCACTCAAATTTCATTAACTGAAGGGTGATTTGCTGGATCTTCTGGGTTGTAGGTACACAAGGTTTTGTTGCGGGTGGAAATTAAAACTCTGCTTCAACATGACTTTGCAACTGCTTCAATACAATGATGTGTTTGCACAACAGTAAACTTTAAGTTGTTCTGTGGCCTTTCTTGATACAGTGGAAAGAACTACCAAGGCTGCCTTGAAGGGATTTTCCACTTCTTTGTGTTATTCTCTTTGTTCAGAGAGCAAACTGAGATGGCAATATTAAAGGTGTTCTCCTTTATACCACCACTGTAACCAAGGAGAAATTTATCAGAATGGGGGCGGGGTAAGGGGGGTTGTGGCATGGAAACAAAATATAGAAGTCAGAAGTGGTTTATATAAAACAAATCTAAGATAGTTCAGGAGAGTGAGGAGGAGGAGGAACCTCACCCAGAGTAATTTATATTTCATCTTATTCTAATTGGAGGGCTATCAGTACTCTCTGAAATTCTGATTCGTCAGGGTGGCCCCCTCTTGCCTGGTTTAGAAGTAAATATTGAGGGAAGAGATTATGCAAGTAAATATAGAATTGGCACTTTTACTTATGTATCTGTGTTACAGAGCTCCTTAATGACAGGAAGAGAAGTAATTTAAAGAGAGAAATTGGCAATTAGTTAGCTCCTTGCAATCATTACCATGTATGGGAAAAGGACTCCAAAGTCAGTCCCCTGCCAATGACACATGGCTTATAACCTCTCACGCCCCGTTACCATTTCTAATATGACCACCCTCTTCTCTGGCATCAGCTCGTTCTTTTTCCCTTACAGAGTCATTAAAAAGTAAAGGCTGAAAGCCCTTCACCTCCTCCAGGGCAGAGCAGGAGAAAGAAACTCAGACATCATCAGAACCTACTCTCCAGGGCTGATTGTGTCCCCAGGGAAAGACATCACTTCTAATCAGTTCTGAAAGCAGTGGCTATTCCCTTTTACAGGGAAAACAAAATCATCCCTCTGTGGAGTTCTAATAGATCTACTTAAGATTTCAGGGGGGTATAAAAGAAACTGTCTCAAAAGGAAAGACAGACAGACAAGTGAAGACTTTGCAAGTAGATAGCTTATTAGAGAGGAACATTGCTCCTTTGGAAGGTGACATTGTGATGTTGCCCTCATGGCAATGAAAAGAGCAATGGCCTGTCAGTCAGAAATCAGGAGTGCAGCTCTGCACTTCCTAGCTGTGTGACCCTGGGTAACTTACTTGAGCCTTCTGGTCCTCAAATGTCTCATTTAATCAATGAGATATGTTAATAACACTCCTTGGTACAGTTAGTGATTCAAATGAAAATGCATTTGAAATGTCTTTGCATTATGATTATTATTATTTTCAAGATATGATATTGAACAACACAGAAATGGGTTACTACCTTTGAAATCTAAAATTTAGTAAGGGAAATATATCAAACAAGTAGGCAAATGGACATATTGCTGAGAAAGTAGAAAGGGAGATGAACTTGTAATTGATGATCAGGGAGAAAGACAGAAAATAATCTGAAACTTGAAAAATGAGAAAGTGCCAGTCATGAGTAAGAGTGGGGGTAGGGGGGGTGCTGAAATTCTGTGGTAGATAAAATAGATCAGTGAGTTGAAGACACTAAAGTAAGATTAGTGACTCTGTAACACACTAACTGAGCGGGAGACTAGCATGAAATGGGAATGGAAAGAGATTCTGGAAGCTTCTTTTTTATCTTTTACATACATTCTGAGATAGAAAGATTGGGATGGGATAGTTTGCCCAGAGCTGGAGAACAACACCTGACAGCTCAGACTCAACAATAACAGACCTAAATCCCAAAGTCTGACCTCACTACCCTCAACAAAATTGCAAGTGCTCATGTACATTAGGCCCATAACATTCCAACACTCTCCCACTGGCAAGATATAGGAAGACAAGAAATCAATAATATTTCATGATGACCACTGGAGACACTACTCAGGTCACTTCTCCAGTGTGGAAAGGTATCCACTGAGACTCCTTTGAAAGAGAGCTTAAACTCTTTAATCTCAAATCAGGAGCAACAGAGTTAGGCCCTATCTGCCACTTTTCCATCCTGGCTATTTTCTGCTACGTGTTAACCAGTCTGAGCATTTGATCCAACCAGTTGGAAATGTTAATTCATTACTTATAGGCACCCCTATCAGGAAACTATTTAAAAATAATAATTGCTGCCCAATTTGTATAGGAGATGCATTTGTCTGTTTAAGGCGCAGACCCATAATCTCTCTTCTTTACTCTATGGCCCCACCCTAAATAATCAAATCCAAATCTCTGGCACAAAAATCAGGAATATTGGGATAAAGCCCAGATCTATTCTCTGGCGCTGACCTCTCTCCCACATGACGAAATGCTGCTAACCATATCCTGGGTAACTTTATTAATTTATCCCATTGGCAAATTGGTCACCTTTCTCCAAGCCAGCTCCTCCACAGTGAGGTCATTACCATCTGATACCAAACTACTCAACCAAGAAATCTGGGACTCACCTTTACTTCCACTCTTCCACATTCAGTCAATCATTGGTCTCTATAGCTTCTATGGCCTTAATACCTCTTGAGTCTTCCCTCCTTCCATCCATCCTGTTAGGTTAGGCCTTCACCATTTTTTGCTAGATCTCCCAACTTCCCTCTGATGCACCTCTATTTGCCCTCCACAGAAATATCATGATGTCTTTATCAAAGGCAAACAGTTATGTCAGATCTCTGCTTAAAATTATTCAATGTATTCCCTAACCCCCTAGCTTTCATAACAATGGTCATATGCCATTACTCAGGACCCAAGACCCCTCATGATCTCTTTCCTACCTTTCTGGCTGTGCTTTCCTCAGCCCTTACACACTTTTCACTCCAGCCCAGCTAAACCATTTGAACTTCCCTATCCATGTACCTTGCAAGTTTGTTTTTCCTGCATTTATTTTTCCAGGTCTTCACTTAACTTTTTTTCTTTATCCACCTAAGTTATATTTAATATATTGCTAAAATAAGCAAACACTGAAACAAAATTACTTTTAGTCTTTTGGGGTATTAAAATCATGGAAGCCACCTTCCACTCCAAAAAGTTTTCTCAAAGAACAATTTCAAGTTTCTTTGGATGTTCAGAACTCAGTTCAAGCCCCTGTTTGGTTTAGCTGTGCTTCCTCCGTGTCCCCAAAGCACCCTGTTCCTATTTGTACATAACACTCACCACACTGGGCTATGCTTACTGGTTTACTTGTTTGTCTCACTAAATGGACGGCAAGAGCATCTCTCATTTGTTTCCCCAACACCTAAAACCATGCGCAGTGTAAACACGTATGCAGAGTATTTAACCAGTGGAATATTAACTACAAGCCACAATATAAGTGATCTGAAAACTATGAAATATATGGGAAAAAATGATTGTGGTTTTATCTGAGAATGTTCCATACACAATATATTATGGAAGAGTTTTGTTCATGGTATTCCATCAAATGAAACTGTAGGTAAAGACGTATTTAAAACACGAAACTTCTTTTCTATTCTTGCAGTCATTGTCAAAAGAGTAAAATATCCTGCCACAGAGAACTATCCTCTTCTGATAGTGATAAATACAGGGAAAATCACTGCAGCGACACAACTCAAATCATTTGCACAATGCAAGTCCACAATCTATTGACTGAAATTCTGAAGACAGAATTCAGAAAGTTCTGAAAACAAATGTTTTTTGGAAACTCATTTGGCAGCAAAACCTGGCCTGACCTAAACCAAACTGATGACAAAACTTAATGCAAGGGCTATTTTAAATTTATTTATTTTTTATAATGTTCATTGATTTTTGAGAGAGAGAAAGAGCAGGGGTGGGCAGAGAGAGAAAAAGACACAGAATCTGAAGCAGACCCCAGGCTCCAAACTGTCAGCACAGAGCCCAAAGCAGGGCTCGAACCCACAAACTGCAAGATCATGACCTGAGCTGAAGTCCAACACCTAATGAACTGAGCCACCCAGGTGCCCCTGCAAGGACTATTTTAAAGTCATTATTTATCACATCCTTGGGAGTAAAATTCAATACTAATTCAGTTCAAATTTTTTCCCCAATAATCCTTCTCCAGTTTCACTCTAAAATCTGGTTAGTAAAAAAGGATAAAAGGTCAAAAATATAAAATAAAATAAAATAAAATAAAATAAAATAAAATAAAATAAAATAAAATAAAATAAAATAAAATAAAAAATAAAATAAAAAATAAAATAAAATAAAAAATAAAATAAAAAATAAAATAAAATAAAATAAAATAAAATAAAATAAAATAAAATAAAATAAAATAAAATATAAAATAAAATAGTCTGGTTAGTAGTGGGGCACATGGGTGGCTTAGTTGGTTAAGCATCCGACTTTGGCCCAGTTCATGATCTCACAGTTTGTTGGTTCAAGCCCCAAGGCAGGCTCTGTGCCTGGAGCCTGCTTCAGATTCTGTGTGTGTGTGTGTGTGTGTGTGTGTGTGTGTGTGTGTGTGCGCCTGCCCCTCCCCTGCTCACACTCTGTCTCTCAAAAATAAATAAATATTTTAAAAAATAAAATCTAGTTAGTAGATAGATAAATAAATAAATAAATAAATAAATAAATAAATAAATAAATAAATAAAATGCTATTGTGTCCTTTGTCCTCAAAAGTCTGGTCCGCACCTCACAATACTTTAAGGCTCTTTAACTTTCTGTTCTTCCATTCTATACCTACCACTGGTCAGAACTCTTTGTGTCTGCCTCCAAGCTAATGTAAAGAAAGAATATTTCTTTACCTAAGTTCTATTTAATACATGGCTGAAATAAACAAAAAAGAATAGAAATTAAATTGCTTCTAGTATTTTGGAGTGTTGAAATCATGGCAGCCACCTTCCACTCCAAAAATTTTTATAATAATTCTGGTATTTTAGGATAAAAGAACATCTTCAAGTTTCTCATTCTCAATTACTTATTTTTCTGGTCTAAGCTAATTGTCTACCCAGGGATTCCAACTTTATATCAGCAAAATTTCCAAATACCTTTAAAAATTAAAAAACAAACAAAACCATGGTATTAGAGGGAAAACAGGAGAATATTTTGTACAACTTCAGAATAACAGAGACCTTTATAACTTTATTACCTTACAAAATTTAAAAACAGAATTTTTTAAACAAACTTTAAATAACCGATAAATTTGACTACTTTTAAGTTAAAATTTTCTGCAAAGCAAAAACACCATAAGCAAAGGCAAAAGACAAACGATAACTTTGGGAAATTTATGTATCAGTTTAATTAATACATAATGAATTCCTACCAATAAAAAATAGAAAAGGCAAAAGAAATGAATAAATAGTCCACAGACAAGGACCTATATATACTAAATATAGGAAATGCCTTCAATCACATTCATAACAACAATGCAAATTAAAATATACTGTGTTTTTAATTTATGCAATTGGCAGTATTTTGAAAATTTGGACGCAGCTTTGTTGGCAAAGCAGTGGCAAAAAGATGAACTACTCTTCCATATTGCTGGTGAAAATGCTGTTTGGAACAACTCATATAGAGGCAATTTGGCAATATCTATTAAAATTACAAATGTGCATATTTGATGTAGCAATTCCTCTTTTAGGAATTTATCATACAGATAGATCAACAGATTGTAAAAATGACACATGTATATGGTTATTCATTGCAGCACTGTTTGTAGTGGAAAAGATTAAAAATTACCTAAATTTCCAGCAATATGGAGTCAGCTATTATCTTACTTACATCCATTCAGTAGAATACTTCACAGCAATTTTTAAAAAAAGAAGGAAGCTCTTTGTGTACTGATATGGAAAGATAGCCAAGATATATTTTTTAATGAAAGAAGAATAAAAGCACTGGCCACAACTGTATCTGATATATACAGATGTTCCAGCTACAATTCTCTAAAATGTCCCTTGCATAAATCTAATTTTGAATATCAATCTCTTCTTGAACTAAACTTAGAGAAAAAGAAATTTAAGGTAAAAGGACAAATGTAAGAGAAATCATGTATTTTCCAAATGAACTGCTCAAAGAAAGTCTCCTTCATACTGAAGCTTTTTGAATTCACTCCTTTACATTCTGGATTAAATTGGCTTCCTACATTATTGTAAGTTTCATTAAGTCCCCAGATCTGTTGAAGAGTCTTTTCACACACTCCGTTTTAAGACAACCATTTATATAGTACCATTATTTTTGAATTTGGTACTCTGAATACTCTGAATTTGTGCATACTCCTGATTTGAATGGTGATTCATTTGCAGAGGTAATTAATTCTATCAGTTTCAACCCACAGGATTAGAGGCATTTTGCACTGGTAAGAGGTTCTCCTACCTTTCTGACAGCTCTCTTACTCTTGGCTGACTTATCTTCTTCCTTTCCCTGTTTTTCAATTACTGGTATTCTCAAGGATCTTTTCTCTCTTTATAATGTCCCAGGCAGTCTCATTTTCTTCAAGAGCTTCACCCTCTATTGTAATGAAACTGACTTCCATTAACTCCATCTAGGTGTCCTATGACCCCTCAAGCACATATCCAAAACTTAACTCTTTTTCTTCACCCAAACATCTTTTCTCCTCCTGAATCATAGTCTCCTTTCTTCTTTACCCCTAGTATCCAACCAGTTGCTGAATACTATTTTTCTGCCTCTCAAATATCTAAGCCAGTAGTCCATCCCCACCACCCCCACCTGGCTCAGAGCCACTTCATGTCTCACACCAACAATTGCAAGAGCTCACTAATGTGTCTCCTTCATCTATCTAACCTGTCTTTAAATCAGTCCTTGGCACAGCTATCATAATTTCATCTTTAAAGTAAAATCTTGATCATAATACTTATTTCCTGGATCGTTGAATGGCTCCTTGTCAGCTATAGGATAACATCCATACTATTACCTCACCCAGCATACCAAACCTCCAGGAACTGGCTCCTCTCTACCTTTTAATTCATATCCCTCACCACTCCCCTAAACCTACTGTGCAGGTTTCAGCCTTACCCTTCCATCCAATTCTGAGACCTACCAGGCTGTTTACTTCATTGTCTTCGTCCTGAAAGCCCTCCTCTGCCCTTCCCACATCTCCTTTCACTTAGTGAGCTCCTAGCCATCTTTCAAGACCACCTCAAATGTAAACACCTGTTAAGCACTCTGGACATCCCCAGAATTGTCTGTTGTACTCCACCTCCATCAGAATGCATATGCTGTGTAGTGTCTGCTTGTTTAATGAAAATCTATCCTAACCTGCTGGTATGATAGCATCTCAAGAAGCAGTGTCAGCTTCCTTATCTCTTCATCCCCACACTTAGCACAATATCTAGTACCAGGGTGTTTGATAAATTATGGTTGAATTAAATAACAATATCTAATATATGTTTGGTTCTTAAAGCTCCAATAGCATAGTGAGTTAAAGAAGAAATGTTTGAAAGATTAGAAGTGGAGTGTCTTAAAAAGCAAGTAAAAGAAGAGAGAGAGAGAGAGAGTTTAAACAACTACCATGGCAAATGTTCAAGAAAGAGGGCTGAAAATGATGTATGTGACATAAGGAGTGGGGGTCAGAAAAGTAGCATAATGAATAGATGTCCCCCAAGAGATCTAGCGGTAATAAGCTTTCTTCTTTTGCAAAAACCAAGCAGAATATTAGGACTATTGCCTTGTGCTTTCACTTCTTCTGAAATCACTACAAATTTATAGACAGAGTCACTTTTTGACTGCATTAACATCCTTTAGCGTATTAATCAGGCTTCCAGTACACCCCATTTCTAATTCCATTCTTGCGCCTCCTGCTGGTAGCCTCAAGTGTTCAACTTCTCTAGTACTAGGAAAATAAATATCTGTGGGGATCATTTCCCAAGTAATTCTGCTTTCCTATGTCAAAAGAAAGTCGAGTAGCAATATTTATACTGGACAAACTAGACTTTTTTGTTCTATTTTTTCCCTGTTTTGGTATCTGGGTACTACCAGCTTCATGGAATGATTTTGAATGTGTTCCCTCTATTTCATTATTTGTAAGATTTTGATAAAGTTTGTTCTTAATTACTTTTTTAAATGTTTTGTAGTATTCACCAGTGAAACCATGTGGTCGTGGGCTTCTCTGTGCTGGGAGATTTTTGATTCCTAACTCAACTTTCATTCTTGTTATTGTCTAAGGAGATTTGCTATTTCTTGGATTAAATATTCATGGCAACTTGTGCATTTTTAGGAATTGTCTGGTTTTTTTCTAAGTTATCTGATTTATTAGTATATAATTGTTTATAGTAACTTGTTATCACATTGTGTTTATCTGATGACTGTCTTCCATTTCTCATTTTGGTTTTTGAGGCTTCTCTGTTCCTTTTTTTAATGTAGTTAAAGCATTGCCAATTTTGCTTATTTTTTTTTGGAAAAACTGGTCACTATGTTCAATGTTATGTATTTGTTTATTCTGATCTCTATTTTATTTCTGAATTTTCTTTTATTTCCTTCCTCTGCTAAATTTCAGCTAAGTTTCTTCTTTTTCTAGTTCCTTGTGTTATAATGTTAAGAAAAAAAGTTCAAATAAACAACTTAATACAAGCATTTATATGATAAATTTCACTCTAACATCTGCTTTTGCTACATCCCATAGGTTTTGAAATATTGTGTTTTTCTTTTGAGACCTATTCTGATTTTCCATTTGATTTATTTGGCCCATTGCTTATGTAGTAGTGTGATGTTTAATATTAATATGTTAAATATTTAATATTTATCCTGTAAATTTTCCGGCTTTGTTTTATTGTTGATCTTTAGTTGTGTGCCATTGTGATTAGAATGATTTGATTTCAATCTTCTTAAATGTGTACTATTTGTTGTGTTTCTTATTATGTGAGTTAACCAGGGGATTCTTCCATGTGTTCTAGAAGAAAGTGTGTATTCCATCTTTCTTGGATGGAATATTTTAAATGTATCTTTTAGAATCATGTATTCTGAAGTATGCTTCAAGTAAAAATTGATCTTGTTGAAAGAAAAAACCTTAAGTAAGGGTACTTGTTTAAAATAAAGCATATCAGAGGTGAGGTGGGTGGGGGAATGGGTGAAATAGATGAAGGGGATTAAGAGTATCCTTATCATGAGGAGCACTGAGAAATGTATAGAATTGTTGAATGACTATATCGTACACCTGAAACTAATATAACACCATATGTTAACTATACTGGAATTAAAATTAAAAACTTAACTAAAAGGAAAAATAAAACAACACTCCAGGTATCTAGCTGCTTATCTAGATCCTAGTCCTGAAAAAGTTGGCTCCTGAATCATTAAACCCATTGTCACAAGGAGCTTGAGTTAGCCACTTTTTCTAGAACATAGCCCAGAAAAGGAGGACTATATCGTTCCTAGTTTTCTTCTCTGGTACCTTCCTGTCTATCTGACAAGATTCCTCTAAGTGGTCCCCTTCTCCCATCATTTCCTGTCTCATCAGTACATATAGTTCTATTGTGATGGTCTTTGTAACTCTGGCACCTGCTTCAGGTCAAACTGATTTCTGTTTATCAACTGTCTCAAACAACGTCCTTTTTCTCTCCTTACTTCTCTTCTGCTTCTTCCTCCTGACTCCCTTCTAATCTTCCTCCCACTTCCCTCTCCCTCTCCCACATACAGACACAGAGAACTCATACACACAATCTCCATTATTTGTCTTTCTCAACAACTACTAATGTTCACAAAGCACACATTTACACTTAAGATGGCGCCAGCCTTTCAAGACAAATGCACTTTCAGTTCCAAACATGCTTTTGGGAGACAGACTTTTGCCATCAAGAGAAAATGCCTGAGAAACAAACACTCTGGAAACTGACTGGAAAAAAAAAAGTTCAAGCCAAAGTAAGAGAAAATTTTATTTTCTTTGTGGTGTTCCCAGAATGTATACTGACCTCTGTTCTAAAATTCAGTGCAGGTGTGTAGAAATAACCGGAGCAAAAGATTTAGATTCACAGTGGGGTGAAATATCTATGGCTTAATAAAAGCCAGCAGAACAATTGCAGAAAAAAAAGGAAGAGATGCAGAGGGAGATAGTTATACAAAGCAGTTTCAGAAATATCTTCACTCTGCTCTCATAAATAAGTATATATATGGCCAACATGTACTAGATGGGACTCAATGTCTCTATTATTTTTAAGTATCTTTTTTCTTAACCTAAGAATTGTTGACATAGTATTATACCATACAATTCCTATCCAAGTTATCACAAGATTATATACACTTTTTGTTAATTATATTTTCTTTCAGTCTCTTGAAATCCAAGATATTTTTGTTTGCATTCATTTCTGAACCCAATTCCTATCCAATCCATATTTTCTCTACACACACACACACACACACACACACACACACACACACAAAAGCAAACAAAATTCTGCACCAACAGAACTCATCCAGTTCTAAAGTGATGAGATTAAATTTGCACATTCTCATCTACCTATCTCTTTACATAACCTTCATGCCTAGCACAGAGCCCAACACAGGGCTTGAACTCACAACCCCAAGATCAAGACCTGAACTGGGATCAAGAGTCATAACCAAGTGAGCCACCCAGTTGCCCCTCACCTTCTCATCTTTTTTTACAATTTTTTTTTACATTTATTTATTTTTGATAGAGAAAGACAGAGCACAAGTGGGGGAGGGGCAGAGAGAGAAGGAGACACAGAATCCGAAGTAGGCTCCAGGCTCTGAGCTGTCAGCACAGAGCCCCACGTGTGCCTGGAATTCACAAACCACAAGATCATACCCTGAGCCGAAGCTGGACGCCCAACTGACTGAGCTACTCAGGCGCCCCGCTTCTCATCTTTTAAATCTCAGTTTAAATGCTAACTCCTCAAAAGACTTTGCTAGAAAAGATCTAGTTACTCCTAGATAGCAGCAACTTATTTATTTTCTTCATGCAGTTATTCAAGTGTGTAATTTCAAAACTGTATTTCATTGTTATTATCTGATTCTTCCAATAAAACATAAACTTTATGAAGGCAGGAACCATTTCTGTGTCTCTTGCTTTGTAGCCCCATCACATAGGATTGTGCCAAATACATTGTAGAGGTTTACTAAATATTAATTTAAAAGCATGTATTTTTAATTTTCTGTAAACATAAAAGTATGTATGAGATGAAGGGATTTAAGAAAATCTGCTTACACAGAATTTACCACCCAAAATTCTTGATGTTAATACACAAACAAAACCAATAGTAACAAAGTAGGAAACCGAAATGAAACAAATAAAATTAGCAGGTAACACAATTAACAAAGACATTTTATCCTTGATACTCCAAAATGGATAATGGATTAAAAAGTTTTCTAATAATGTTTAACAATACATGAAATATACACACTTATTATCTCAGTTTCTATGGACCAAGAGTATGGGCCTAGTTGGGTCCTGTGACTCATGATTTCACAAGGTTCCAATCTAAATATCAGTGAGGGCTGCAGTCTAATCTGAGTCCCAACTGAAAGGATCGATTCCCAAGCCCACATAGTTGTTACCAGCATTTGGTTTTATTAAGTTGTTGGACTGAGAACCTCACTTTCTTGCTAACCATTGGCTGGAAGCCACTCTCAGATCTCTGCCTTCCCAACATAGTCATACCTTTCCTCAAAGCCAGCAGGAAAGAATATCCTTGCAGGACAGGGTTTACAATATTATATAATCACTTACATATAATCACATATGTCTTATCACATTTGTCATATTCTATTTGTTACAAGCAAGTCACAGCTCTACTGACACTCAAGAAAAGGAGACCACAAGAATCAGAGAACCAGGAAGCAGGGATCATGGAGGCACCCTATAGTCTGCCCACCACAAACAGAACAGTAATTATGACCCCAGTTCATCTAAGAATATTAAGAAATAAATATTTTCTGGTAGTAAAGAATTTGTCCAACCTCACAGGCTCTTCCAAAGTTTTATGAATATTAAAATAATTCACATTAAATATTTAGTAATATTTACTAACTTACATTAAAATATTCACCCAAATGATCCTCTATGGCAGGAGACTAAAGAATTGTGAATGTCTTCAGAGTTTTATCAAAGACAGATGGAATAAATAAGTTAGATGATGCAAATAGCATGAAGTAGCTAAAGATTCTATATACAAGAAACTAACTGAAACCCAGAAGTACATATGGGAAATTATATCACAACCCTTTATTCTGTCCTCATCTTTGTCATGGTTCACTGTGAATACAGTAGATGTCCTTGCCCCATTGGCTTTGGAGTTGGTCATTTGACTTGCCTTAACCAATCAAGTGTGAACAGAGATGACAATATGCCAGCTGTTAGCAGAGACTGTAAGAGGTATTACAAGCTTCAGTTTGCCCCTTTTGCATTCCTGTCCTCCACCATGAGAATAACTCACGCCAAAGAAGATCCCAGAATGAAAGACACATCAAGCTTAGCAAAGCCCAGGAGAGCCATGGCCAGCCCACCATTAGACTTATAAGCAGTGAATCAATATTTGTTATCATAAGCCACTAAATTTTGGAATTATTCATTATACTACATTGCATCAGCAAAAAGCTAACAGTGCAGAATTTTTCAAGTAACTGATCAATAAAATGAGAAGTAACTTAGCATATCTCTACAATTAAATTGTTTTGATAAAAGTGTTTATATGTGTTTTTATACCACACATTCTGATCTCTGGCAATATTATCATTAATTTATTACCATTGTTGAAGAGCAAGGTACAAAAGGCAAAGAGGCCTATTAAATGCCAGAATTAAGCTTCTCACTAAGGCAAACATAGACAAACAGTCTTTGCTTACAAGGTCAGAGGCCTCTACCACTGAAACTGATAGATTGGAGAGTAGATCTGAACATCACTTCTCCTCACTTAGTGGGGAGAGAGGCCAGAAGTGTTAGCCTAAGGAAGTTTCTAGAAGAAAATAGGAGAAGGAAGTCTTTCGTAATCTAAAACCATTAATCTCTCATACTCTGGTATTTGCACATCCTAATTATAGCACTGATTAGAGCTACCTTGTATTCTAGCTATTTATGCCTTACCTGTCCCTACTACTGAATTGCCATTCCTTAAAGAGCAGAGACCACAGTTTACTCATTTTAAAAATTCCCGTGACACACTGTACCCGCAAAAACAGGCATTCAAGAAATGAACTGAGGGGCACCTAGGTGGCTCAGTTGGTTAAGCTTCTGATTTTGACTCAAGTCTTGATCGTGCAGTTTATGAGATCGAGCCCCACATGGGGCTTTCTGGTGTCAGTGCAAAAAGCCCACTTCAGATCTTCTGTCTCCCTCTCTCTCTGCCCCTCCCCTCCTCTCTCTCTCTCTCTCTCTCAAAAATAAATAAACATTAAAAAAGAAAGAAATGAATTGCATTTCTATGTTCTTTGATAAAAGTAGTTTCTTTCCTATCAGTGAAAAATAACTAGAGGTAAGTAACTAAAGTGCTAAATGGGAGAAAAATTGGTTGAGTTTCATTTTAGGCAAAATGTAGGAAATTCTCTTGTTGTCTTGATGATAGAAGGCCAAATTCCCCATGCCTGGAGACCTAAGACTTCAGACCCAGAAACATTGGATTCATGCCAAGATCAGCTCTGATTTTTGGCAGCACTTGTAGAGAATTATCTTTGATGAGTTAGCTCCACAATACTATAAATGTTATTGGTAAAAATCATCGTTCATATATTAAGGAATATATAAAATTTTGTGTATCTAGTTTAGTGAAACATACTGATCTCCTGGAAGATTTGAATATAACATACTCCAAAGTGCATTTCAAATTACCTCTTAGATTTTCTGACCCATAGTCGGCCATGTTTAAATAAATATTAGTATAAGACTGCTTTCCAAGAGTCAGGCTTCAAAAAAAAAAAAAATAACCATGTGTTCATTCAAAGATAAAAAAAAAAATCATGTAGTCTGGCACAATAAAAAGTACATTTCTGTTCTAAAAGGAAACTTCAGTAATTGAAAATTCCTAAACTCAATAGAGAATATTTCTTTCTGATAATTGGTTCCAGCTTCATACAAGTGAAAGATGCTGAGGTCAGACTGAACATATTCTGTGATTCAGCCATGTACTCAAGCAGGAAATGTCCTAGGTTTGGGAAATACCCAGCAAAGAGTTGTCTGCAGCCAGGTAGGGCTCTATTCTCCAATCAGGCTAAAGAGTGGCTTTCAGCAACCCACTTGACAATTCTGATTGAGATGAGATTGCAGTCTGCAAGGGGTCAAGAAAACTTATATTCTAGCTGCCTAGATCACAGAAATGTCAAAAAGTAGGTGACAAGAACACGAAGTTTGTAGAGAATAAGAAAACTTGATAGCCCTATCTCCTCCAAGCATGGTAAAAGGTAAAATGTGGCTGAGAACAAATATTAGCTGCCAGGCCAGACCAATGGGCCAGAGAAAAAATCAAAATGGAATCCAAAAAATCTTGAGACAAATGAAAATGGAAACACAACAAACCAAAACTAATGGAATGCACTGAAAGCAGTTCTACCAGGGAAGTTTATGGCAATAAGCACCTACATTACGAAAAAAGAAAGATCTCAAATCAACAACCTGATATTACACTTCAAGAAACTAGAAAAACTAGAAGAATGTTAATAGAAGGCAGAAAATAACAAAGCAGAGCAAATATAAATAAAATAGACTAGAAAAAAATAGAAAAGATCAATTTCTAATATTGAGCGAATATTTTTTAAGTAAGAAAAATTTTCTCTATAAAAACTAGAAAAAAAAAACAGAGAGAGAAGACCAAAACTGGAAATGAAAGAGGTGACATCACAATGGTTAACACAGAAATACTAAGGATCATAAGAAATTACTATATGCAATTATATGCCAACAAATTAGACAACCTAGAAGAAACCAGAAATTCCTAGAAACATACAACCGACCAAAACTGAATCATGAAGAAATAGAAAAATGGGATAGACCAATTATAATTAAGGAGATTGAACCACTAATCAAAACCTTACCAATAAACAAAAGATGTTGTATCCTCACCAGGACCAGAGGCTTCACTGATGAATTCTACCAAACATTTAAAGGAGAATACCAGTCCTTCTCTAACTCTTTAAAAAAAAACTGAAAAGAGAAAACTTCCAAACTATTTTAAGAGACCAGCTTTACCCTGATTCCAAAATCAGACAAGGACACTAGAAGAAAGAAAAAACTACAGAGGCAAAACTCCTAAACAAAATATAAGCAAACTGGGGTGCCTGGGTGGCTCAGTCAGTTAAGCGTTCAACTCTTGGTTTCACCTTGGGTCACGATCTCATGATTCATATGTTTGGGCCTCGTATCAGCCTCTGCGCTGACAGTGTGGATCCTGTTGGGATTCTCTCTGTCCCTCTTTCTCTCTGCCCATTCCCTGCTCATGCTGTCTCTCTCAAAAATACATAAACATTTAAAATATATATATATAAGCAAACTGAATTCAACAATACATTAAAAAGATCATACATCATGATCAAGTGGGATTTACTCTTAAGGTACAAGGATACTTCAACATATGCAAATTAATCAATGTGAGACACCACATTAACAAAATGAAGGATAAAAATCATATGATCATCTCAATACATGAAGAAAAAGCATTTGAAAGAAATCAACATCCTTTTTATGATAAAAATTCTCAACAAATTGGTAATAGAAGGAATGTATTTCAAAATAATAAAATTTATATATTTCCAGCCCACTCTTAACATCATGGTAAGCTTTTCAATGGTAAAAACCTAAAAGTTCTTCCTCTAAGAACAGGGACAAAACAAGAATGCCCACTCTCACAACTTCCACTGAACATAGCATAGCAATTGACATTGGTAGCCATAGCAATTAGGGGGGAAAAAAAGGAAAGAAAGGGCATCCAAATCAGAAAAGAAAGAAATTACAGATGGCATCATCTAATACACAGAAAATCTAAAGATTCCACCAAAAACACTGTTAGAACAAATAAATGAATTTTATAAAGCTGCAGGAAACTAAATCAATATACAAAGTTCAGGTATATTTCTAAATACTAACAATAAGCTATCAAAAAGAAAAATTAAGAAAACAATCCCATTTATAGTAACATCAAAAAGAATAAAATACTTAACCAAGGAATGGAAAGTTCTGTACACTGAAAAGTATAAAATATTGATTAAAAAATTGAAGATATAAATAAATGGAAAGATGTTCTGTTTTCATGGATTAGAAGAAGTAATGCTGTAAAACTGCCCATACTACACAAGTAATCTACAGATTCAAAGCAATCCCTTGTCAAAATTCCATGTATTTTTCATAGAGTAGAAAAATATCCTAAAATCTGGAATCACTAGGACCCAAAATGGCCAAAACAATCTTAAGAAAGGAAACAAAGCCTGAGACATCACACTTCCTGATTTCAAACTATATTACAAAACTATTGTAATCCAAACAATATAGATGGGCATACAAACAGACACATAAATCAGTGGAAGAGAACCAAGAATCCATGACAAACTCATGCTTTATATGGTCAATTAATTTTGGACAAAGTATCCAAGAAAATACACTGGGGAAAGAGCAGCCTCTTCAATAAATGATGCTCAGAAAATTGTACATCCACATGCAAAAGAAATAAACTGCACCACTATCTTATACCATACACAAAAATGAATTAAAGACTTGAAAATAAGACCTGAAACTATAAAACTCCTACAAGAAAACATAGGGGATGAGCTCCTTGACATTGGTCTGAGCAATAAGTTTTGGATTTAACATCAAAAACGAAACCAAAAGCAAAAATAAACAAGGGGGCTACATCAAATAAAAAATCTTCTGTGTAGCAAAGGAAACCATCAGCAAAATGAAAAGCCAACCCACAGAATGAAAGAAAATATTTGCAAACGACATATCTAATATCCAAAATATACACGAAACTCCTATAACACAATAGCAAAGAGTTTTAACATGGGCAAAAGACCCGAATAAATATTTTCCCAAAAAGAAATAAAAGTGGCCAATGGGTAAATGGAAAGATGCTCAAAATCATTAATCATCAGGAAAATGCAAACTGAAACCACAATGAGATATTATTTCATACCCACTGGAAAGGCTATTATCAAAATGACAAGAGATAACCAGTGCTGGTAAGGATGTGAAGAAAAGGGAATTCTTCTATACTGTTGGTGGGAATGTAAAGTGTACAATCATTATGAACAACATTATGAAATGTCCTCAAGAAATTAAAAATAGTGCTACCATATGATCTAGCAATCCTACTTTTGGGATATACATAACTAAAGAAATTGAAATCAGGAGCTCAGAGAGATTCCTGCCCTCCCATGTTCATGCTCTTCGCAACATTATTCACAACAGCAAAGGTATGGAAACAACCTAAATGTCTGTCAACAGATGAATGAATAAAGAAAATGTGGCATATATACACAATAAAATATTATTTGATCTTTAAAAAGAAGGAAATCCTGCCATGCGTGACAAATGGATGAATCTAGAAGGTATTACACAAAGTAAAATAACCCGATGGAGAAAGACAAATACTGCATGGTATCTCTTATATGTGGGAATCTTTTCAAAATACATATGTATATCAAGTCATCACACTGTATACTTCAAATATATTACAATTTTATTTGTCAATTTTATTCCTTGGTGAAACTGGAAAAAGAAAGTTCTTACCACAACAAAAGAAAGTTTTAAAAAAGAACTAGAATCTATACATCGTGATTTTTTTTTAAGTTACAGTACTTCAAAGAGAGGAGGAGCACAACCAATTATGGGAATTTAAAAAAATTCCATAAAGGAGGTGGCCTTTCACCGAGGTCTAAAAGATGACAAGAATTTGACAGAACCCAGGCTGTGGGGCATTCCTGGTCAGAGGAATCAGCATGAGACAAGTTCAGGAATCACAATGCCTAGAGCACAAGGGGAAGCAATGACTCTCCTGATTATGTAGGAATATGAAAATAGACAGTGAAGTAAGCCTGTGAAGGTGATTTGAGGTCATTAAAGAGAACTTTCAGTAAGATGCTAAAGATTGGGGCTTAATTGCATAGACACGGGGGACTATTGAAAGTTTCTGAGATTAGCGTGGATGGTCACAGCTGGGCTTTAGGGAAGACAGTCTGATGCAGTTGTAGAGGATAGAGTCAAGGGGGAAAGACCTGGAGGCAGGGAGCACAGCTAGCAGGAAACATTTGCAGCAGGCCAGTGTGCAACTTACATCTCATGAGAATAAATCCCGAGGTGCTATCACCACCAATAACAAAACTATTATCCAATTACATTTTAAAATCATTACAAGCACCATAAGACTGAAATTCCGATGGCACTTTATAGTTAGTAATCAAGTACTTAGCTGATGTTAGGTAGAAACTAGATGTCAGCAGTGGAAGGAATGCGGGAGGCAGAGTCCCAAATCCTTAAAGGGGAATGATAGAGACATAAACGGGGGCAAGGATGGTAAGAAATAAGGTACATTAGAAGCCTGGGGCACAACATCCTGACCCAGGGGCTTCCAAGACCTTGGGGCTGAAAGATCAAGAGCCCCAGGTGCGGAGCATGAGCTTTCCTCTTCCACCTCTGCCCCAGGGTAACCCCTAGACTCATTGTAATGCATTTGCACAGCGGGACAGCCCCACCTGATAGAGAAAGGTTTCCATGATGGTTCTGGTACAACCTTGTAAAGGGTCAAAAACTCCCCAACCTGTTAAAGGACTTGCCCCAAATTATTAGAATCAGCCTCCAGTAGAGACCACCCCACTGTAGCCACAGCTCCTCCAAGCTCGAAGAGGTGCAAAAAATATCCAATACCAAAACAACCCTGGAGCCACCTCAAGCACCCTGCCCCTCTCCCACCTTGAGAGTGTACTTTTGCTTTAATAAACTCCTTTGTGCTTACTACTTTCCTTCTGGCTGTCTTACTCCAGCATGGATAGTCACATAAATGTTTTCGCGGGGGAATTCAAGGGCTGAGACCTCCATTCACACAGGGCAGACTCTCCCACCAGAGACACTATGATAAATTGAAGGAGAGGGGATGTTCACATAAAAGTAAAAGTGGTATATAATGAAAAGATCTTAAGATATTATATACTTAATTGTAGGGATCACACTATATTAGATCAATTTGTCTATCAAGAAGGTAATAGCGGGGCGCCTGGGTGGCGCAGTCGGTTAAGCGTCTGACTTCAGCCAGGTCACGATCTCGCGGTCCGTGAATTCGAGCCCCGCGTCAGGCTCTGGGCTGATGGCTCAGAGCCTGGAGCCTGTTTCCGATTCTGTGCCTCCCTCTCTCTCTGCCCCTCGCCCGTTCATGCTCTGTCTCTCTCTGTCCCAAAAATACATAAACGTTGAAAAAAAAAAAAAGAAGGTAATAGCTAGTTTAATGGCTTTTGATAGTCTGAGCCTAAGACTGAAATATACATGGTAGGTAAGGAAATTATACTAAAAGTTATGATAGATGTAGATACAGTACATTACATTATGCAAGTGTTCACAAATGAAGATTGGTTGAACAGCTGAATTAATCAGATCCCCAAAATAAGAAAGAATCTTGAGCTGATATTTACTACCTATTATTATTTTGAGACATCATTCATTCACTCAAGGAATACTTATTAAGCACCTACTGTGTTCCAGGCATTGTTCTAAATAAGTGCTTGGGATATGTGAATCACTAAAACAAATATCCCTGTAGTCTTGAGGCTTATATTCTAGCAGGGGAAAAAGAAAAAGACTATGAACAGAATAAATAGTCAGCATAGTATATTAGAAGGTGACAGATGCAGGAAAAAGGAAATAACAACAAGGTATAGGGAGTCTGGAGTGTTGCAATTTTAAACACAGTGGTTCAGGATGGGTGTCTTTAGGAAGGTACTACTCAAACAAACTTTCCGTAACAGATCATAGATAAAAGCTGTGGCTTCAAAGACTGATAACAAAAATTCCACCCAGGATGCCAAAGAGTCTATCATCTGAGGTTCTAGAAAACATCAGATTCCAAACTTTTAGCTTCTAGAGTAAAAGCAACATGGAGGGATAGCTGGCATCCTCTTAAAGCTGTAGGTCCACTCACTGCTGTTGTATTAGCAAGTAGTACATGAGACAGCAGACACCACAGTTGTGTGGGCACTGCCTATCACTCCTCTTTGACACCTTCCTTTCACTACCACCCCCCAATACTCCCCACCACCTACCCCAGCCAACTCCCTTTCTGTTTGCACTGTATGGTTTGGCTATTGTGTGTCACAGTCCCAGATTTGAGTTTCAAATAATCAAGTCATTCAGACTTGATTTTTGCTGTTAATCAGAATTCCTAAACTACTCACGGTAGTCAGCAAGGATTTTTTTAATCCAGGGCTTACAACAAGGAGAGTCTTAGCTTTCTGAGAGATTAGATACTTATGCATTATGCAAGTCAGTGAAGATGTAAGTAGGAGTCCAAGTGCAGAAGGAAACAGAGTACAAGCTTCAAGAGATGGCAGAAAACACCTGGGACGCATCTATTGTAGAATTAGCCAGCAATTAGCTTGATAGACATCAGCCAACGTGCCGAGGCTAAATGGAGAAGTAGCCAAAAGCTGTCCTGGAGCTGAATCTACATCATCCAACAGAGAACTGGGGAAATGTTAATGGATCTGTGAAGAACCTCTTTTGGCAACCTCAGAGGCTGTATCTCTAATTGTAATTCACATTCAAGTTGACTTTTATAGGCAATGTTTTTACACAAAGAGAACTTTAATAAAAATTAGAGACAGAGGAAAAAGGAAAGGATTTATGTTAAATTGCTTTCCTTTTAAACTTCCATGGGAATGGAACATTTCAGGCAACTCTAACAAGTTAAATAAGTTAAAGGATGCACCTAAAGCAACCCAGATCTGTACTTGGACGTGTTATAAGACAACAATGATTGTTTTTAAATGGCATCTAATCTTTTGACAGATCTATCTCCAGATCCTGCAGCTAGCACCCAATGACTTGATATAATTGAACTATTTCTGATGAAATGAATTGAAGGACTCAGAGGAGAGATCAAGGGCCACATATAAAGCCACACATAAAGCAGTTTAATCCTTGCTTTGTTCTATTTGGTAACTTCACAATGCCAAGTGGTTTAAAAAAAAAAAAAGAGGGCTATTTTTACAAAGGGAGAAGATCTTGAGACTATGAGGGCTGGAGACTAAGAGGGTTGGAGAGTCGGGGGAAGAGGCAGTAGAGCACGTATCTCCAGAATGGCCTTTTAAAAACATAAATCAGATCATGTCTTTCCCTAGTTTAACACCTTCCAACGGTCTCCCTTCCAACCAGTCAAGTCCAAACTCCTCCTAATGGCCTTCCCTTCCTTTTCCTTGTTCATCCCTCACCTGCCAAGCTGGCTTCTTGCTACTCAAACATGCTAAGCTCCTTCCCACCCCAGGGCATTTGCACATTCTTCCATCTGCCTGGTTCACCTCCTGCCTTATTCTCACTTACCATTTGGGGTCTGCCCAAAAGTCACTTTTTCTAGGAGGTCTTGCTTCACCTTCATTTGTGAACATCGGCTTCCACTCCCTTCTCTAATTCAAACACTCTGTAATCTGCCCTTGCTTCGTTTTTCCATGACTTATCTCCATCTGAAATTATATGAATTCTTTTTTGCTTATTTTCTACTTCCCTGACTACAACATAAGCAGAAATTGAGGTGCCACATTACCCTTGAAAAACTAGGAAATAATAAGGAGGGTTAAGTACCCAGAGAGAGCAGCAAGGATGGGCTAAGAAAAAACTTAGTATGTACAATAATTTAAAATAGTCATTACTTAAGGCAGAAAAAGAAAACACATTTCAGAAGCTGTAGAAATGTCCTGGAGGAAGTACACGTAGGAGTGAAATTAAATGGTCAAATAAGGGAAAGCTATTAATTAGTACCTATGAGATTTTCTTTCTTTTCATTCTAACTGGGATTTGCAATTTATACATAAGAAGTTACCAATACCTAAGTAAATTATATAGTCAGAGGAGAGAAGTGAAAAATAGATATCAGCTAGACAACAGTAAAGTCTAATTATATCCAATATGGTGAAATATTAAATATGATAATTTCCAGGCTTTTCAAGTTGAATAAAATCTCGTATCTGGCACTCTCAGACATTGTTGCTTCACAACCTTGAGAGTTTTCTGGTGAAAAGAGACCTGGTTCCTGGCCCAGAGAGCAAGGAGGAGAGATGGAAGAAAGGCCATTGCAGACTGGAAGGCGGCCATCTCAATAAGCAAGGGAACTTACTTACCAGGCTTATCTTGGGCAGCTGGGAAATGAGTAGATGTCCACACCTGCCTTCCAGAATCTTAAAAGTTTATATAGAGACCTGCACTGAGTTCAGTCACAATTTAGCCCAGATGGTCTCAACAACATGTGGCTTTCTCAAGGAAGCGTCCTTGAAAATGGCTCTGGCTGTGGGAATAACCAGGGAAGTGGAAGGTATATTCCAAGGATGGGGAACAGGTGAGCAGCCCGATAGCCCAGGTGTAGCTCACAGGTCAACAGGCGGTCACATCCTCTTGACCCCTTTCAACAAACATACATTTATTAGTGTGAATACGAAGTGTTGCAACTTTTTTTGTATTCACAAACATGAGTATGTTTATTTAAAACTGAATAGGAACCTATTCTGTCAGAAAGTTTATTCTTTTGTTGTAGCATAATGTTACATGAGTTTCAGGTATACAACCTAGCCATTGAACAACTCTGTGTACTATGCTATTCTCCCCACAAGTGTAGCTAAAAATGGTGCAATTTATGAAGAATAACATGGCAATAGACAGCTATCAATCCCACTTTTAAGATTTTATTTCACAAATACACATATTTGCACAAAGATGTAAGGAAGTTGCTTTCAGGATTAATTGTAATAATGGGAAACAACAAAAGGTCCATCATTTAACTTGGTTGATAAGTTGTGATGATTCCTTATGTAAGATGCAATAACTAGGTCAGGTAGAAATGGAATGGAATTATATCAAAAATAAATTGTTTTTAAAAAGCAGTTTGAAGAAATAGGCACAGTGTAAATTGTAAAAATAAAGATTGAATGCACAGGGAGGTACGCACAGAGAAAAATGAAAGAAAACATGGAATATCTTAAAGGTTTTGATTCCTCTGGGCAGTGGCACTAGGAGATAAAGAACTTTTACTTTTCACCTTATATCTTTCTGCATCATTTGGATTTGTTTACTGTAAATAAGTATTGTTTCATAATGGAATACTAGCTAATAGAAAGAGAATAGCAGGCAACTGCATGTGTGATCTGACTCCTGCTTAGTTCCTATATTGCCATTTATCTACCTTCACAAACTCACCTATTCACATACAATTCACCCTTTTCTTTCCAGCTTTATTGAGATACTGCTGGCATATAACATTGTATAAGTTTAAGGTGTACAATACTATTTAACACATATATATTGCAAAATGACTACCACAATAAGCTTAATTAATACATCCATCACCTCACATAATTACTTTCTTTTCTGCAATTCTACTTCTGGGTATATATTTGAAAAAAAAATGAAATCACTATCTTGAAGAGAAATCTGCACCCCTATGTTCATTGCAGCATTATTCACAATAGTCAATACAAGGAAACACCTAAGCATCCAGTGATTGATGAGTGGATAAAGAAGATGTGGTAAACATTTACAATAGGATATTATTTAGCCAGGAGAAAGAAGAAAATCCTGTCATTTGTAACAACATGGGTGGACCTTGAGGGCATTATGTTAAGTGAAATAAGTCAGACAGACAAAGACAAATGCTGTATCATCTCACTTATATGTAGAATCGAGAAAAAGCCAAACTCAGAGAAACAGTAGGGTGGTGGTTGTCAGGGACTCGGGGGGGGGGGGGGGGGGGGGGGGGGAGAAATAAGGAGATGTTGGTCAAAAGGTATAAACTTCCAGGTATAAGATGAATAAGTTCTGAGGATCCAATGTATAGTGTGGTTACTATAATTGATGATACTGTATCATATACTTCAAAGTTGCTATGAGAGTAAATCCTAAATGTTCTCCCTGCATACACCACTTGCTGGGACAGAAACATCATCTCCAGAAACATCAGCTCTCCACCCAGGCCTAATATCCCTTTAAGACTATATGCATAGGGGCGCCTGGGTGGCGCAGTGGGTTAAGCGTCCGACTTCAGCCAGGTCGCGATCTCACGGTCCGTGAGTTCGAGCCCTGCGTCAGGCTCTGGGCTGATGGCTCGGAGCCTGGAGCCTGTTTCCGATTCTGTGTCTCCCTCTCTCTCTGCCCCTCCCCCGTTCATGCTCTGTCTCTCTCTGTCCCAAAAATAAATAAACGTTGAAAAAAAAAATTAAAAAAAAAAAAAAAAGACTATATGCACAGATGCAACCTCATTTTAGCAGTTGTCCCTGACCTCTGCTGAGCTGGTGTGCCTCTTCATGTGCACCTCCCAACTACCCATGGCTGACCCACCACACTGCCCACCCCCCTAAAAGTTGTGGCTATATCACTTTTATGCAATCATGAGAATCTCAGTATGCACGGCTCTTTCTTGAAGGAGTTAAAGTTTGGATCCCAAACTTCAGACACTTCTCCACAGAGGTTTTTAGGAACATCCTGTGTGGGAGGGAATACTGTCTTGTCTTTACAGGTGAAATGTCCTATGAGCCCTTTAAAGCAAGGATCATGTCTCTATAATCCCCAAATCTATCCCTCAGGCACACAGTAGGTTCTCAATAAATACTGGTAAAAGGAAGACTTAAAGGTCATTTTAAAAAAAAAAAAAATCTGAAAACCTGCTTAAAGTATTTACATTTTAGGGGTGCCTGGGTGGCTCGGTCGGTTAAGCATCCGACTTCGGCTCAGGTCATGATCTCGCAGTCCATGAGTTCAAGCCCCACATCGGGCTCTGTGTTGACAGCTCAGAGCCTGGAGCCTATTTCAGATTCTGTGTCTCCCTCTCTCTCTGCCCCTCCCCTGTTCATGCTCTGTCTCTCTCTGTCTCAAAAATAAATAAACGTTAAAAAAAAATTTTTTTTAAGTATTTACATTTTAAAAGAGAATAGCCCATCTTTCAAAAGAAATGTTCCAGCCCCTCAGAGAGAGCTGCCTGTCTGGTAGGGCAGATATGGCCTCCTTCACATAAGCTTAGTGCTAATTCCCAGAGCCTGGGCTTAAGAGACTACAGAGCACTGTGCTCTCTTTAACTCAGGTGGCCGGAGGACATTTGATTGAATGATTATCTAGACATGTAGGGTATAATCTACCTCAGGGTTGAAGTCTCCAGTTAGCAGGAATTCCCAAGGTGTCAGTATTAATGGTCACAAAAGGACCTCAAATGAATACAGGAGAAAATGGCTTATTAAAAGGTTAGAGAGGGAGGGAGCCAAAACATAAGAAATTCTTAAAAACTGAGAACAAACTGAGGGTTGATGGGGGGTGGGAGGGAGGGGAGGGTGGGTGATGGGCATTGAGGAGGGCACCTGTTGGGATGAGCACTGGATGTTGTATGGAAACCAATTTTGACAATAAATTTCATATTTTAAAAAAGCAACTATTTTACCATAAAATAAATAAATAAATGTTTAAAAACTAAAAAAAAAGATAATGTAGATCCATATTGCTTGTCATCTTTGAATCTTCTTTTATTCTACTCATCAACGTATTCATCAAGTTCTTTTGATTTTGTTCCTCCTACATATATTTTTTAAATGTTTATTTTTGAGAAAGAGAGCACAAGCAGGGGAGAACCACAGAGAGAAGGGGACAGAGGATCCAAAGTGGGTTCTGCTCTGACAGCAACAAGCCCAATGCACGGCTTGAACTCATGAACCGTGAGACCATGACCTGAGCCAAAGTTGGATGCTCAACCAACTAAGCCACCCAGGTGCCTACCCCCTACACATTTTTAAATATGGTCCTCCCCCTTTACCCCAGCTCCTTACCAAGACTTCACAGTGTCCCTGTGATCAGGATCCCGTAGAACAATATTCTGGCCTCTTCTCTTGCAATTCCCTGCCTTCATCCATTCTTTCATTCATTCAGCAACGATGACTGATCATAAACCATGTGCCCTGGGTCCTCAGGGAGCTGAGTCTATAACAATAAGCAAGACAGGTAATGTCTTTGCCTTCAGGAACAATGTTTCAACCACTACAAACTGCTTCCAACTTAGCCCCTTAAGGGCCAACTGCCTAAATTCCCCTCTACCTGGTTAACCCTTAATTGTTTCATGCCTCACCTCCTCCAGGATACCTTCCAGAATTCCCACATGCTGTGTTAAGTGACCCTGTGCTGCATTTCTAAGGTGCCTCCTCCATCTGGCAGGATATAAGCCACACATTTAGTGAGGGCACCCAGGGAGGCCCTTAATAAAGTAACTGTTTACAAAATGTGGCCAGGGTCAAAAGATACAAAAGGATAGCAAAGCCCTGAGGCTAGAGAGAGACCAGAGAGCTGTCATCTCCTCCTAGGACTGGACCAGCAGGGGAAGAGGCAATTACCAAAACCTTGAGAAATCAGTAAAATTATAAAGGAGGACCAATCACTTAACAGAAGCTGTGCTCTTAAGTAAAAGAACTCATATAACCTATGATAACCAGGAGAAAAGCCAAGGAATGCCTCAACCTGATTGCCCTCCCTCCCTCCAATCTCTTGCTAGTGCTTTCCTTTGCCCAAACCCTACCTGGAGCCAGAGGGTAAGAAACCTTCTGATTTATTCATGGGGCTCAAAGCATGATGGAAAAGGGAAGAGAGTATAACTGGAAGGGCAAACAAAACATCCAACGCAATTTCACTCATTGTGCTTACATGGTATAATGGCTTTCCCAACTGAACTGTCACTTTGATGGAGAAGACTCAGGCCTCTTTGATGTCGGAATTGAGATGTGTGTTAAGTTCATCAACCACATGAATAAGATACAATTAGAGCTGTCTTCCAACCTCCTTTAATCCTTTCCCTTTGTCTCTACTCTGAAAAGAAAAAAAAAAAAAATGGAAGCCACTGAAATGCAGCTCTACTCTAGCCTTAACATGAAAACACTCCGTCTATGCTTCATTGGGTTGAATATACTGAAGAATTTTTTTAAATTAGATATGACCCTTCTGGGCCACAGAGTAACTGTGTGCATACACTGCATACTCTGATCAGCATTCCCAAGTCCTAGAAGCTCAAAGGTAACCCAGCCAGGATTTCTGTCCTGTCAGAGGAATGGTGGGGACCTCAGTACTCAGCCCACCTGCCCCAGTGTGGCCAAAACTCCAGTGGCAGCCACCTGGGCCATGAACATCCTTGCTCTCTTAAAAAAAAAAAAAAAAAAAAAAGGATTGAGGGTTGCAAGCCTGTTTTCAAGGCAGGTTTTAAAATAGCACATGATGAACACATATTACAAGAAAATATTGAAATCTCTGATGTCTCATGAGAAAATCAAAGGAAATGTTCACCACTAGCATATTTGATATTACTGAGCCCCTTCTTCAGGCCAGCAGTGTGGGTAAGAATCAGGATGAGATCTGAGCTCATCTAATTGCTGAAGACATATGCTGCACCACAAGCTCAGCTTGTCCCTTTTAAGCTCATTGTTTTTACCAAGTAAGTTCTTTTTCCTCTCCAGTGCTGCTTAATTTAACCAAAGATTAGAATTCTAAGCCCTCTGGGAATGATCAGAACTCTCCTCCACCATGATGTTTCATCCAAGGGAGTTAAGGCAAAGGGAATATGTTTTTTCCCAGGGTCTCCCATAGCTCAAGAAAATTTAATCACATTCTCCCCTTTGACATCTTCTTAAAAGTCCCTTCAGAAGCTTCCCAGAACTTGGCCCCCAAAACTGATCTGAGTTTAAACAGGCTTAGTGAAGGGCAGTGTTTGCCCCCACCCTAGGCTACAGTGTAACAGGTTTACCAAGCACCCCCATAGGGGTTGAGAGCATTTCTGTAAGGCAGCCTCCTTGCAGAGGTGGCCTTTTCAGACCTAAGGCTCTCTCTTTTGCAGTTATTTTGATTTCTGTAATGACCCACCTGCCTGATGCTAATAATCACTCTGTGTGCTCCACTCACATAACATTCTCTCCAGTTCAGGAATCTAAGCTTCCTTTATGTTCTAGATGAAAACTCCACATTTGTGTGAGTTAAAACCATGCTGATTCAACTCAATAGACATCAACCAAGTGTCTTCCATGTACATTTGGTGAGAATTTGGAGGAAGGACACAGAAGAGTAAGACACAGTCCCTTCAGACAATTTACAAATGACTTGTGTTGAGCAAGAGAAGCACAAATACTGAGGAAGAGGTAAGTGACTAAGAGAGGGGGCAGAAAGAAGTGGTATTTCAGCACGAGAAAAGAAGAGGTCCCTTCCAGCTGGAGCATCTTGTGAGGGGCTTCCCAGGGGAGAGAGAATTTTCTATGGTCCCAGAAGGGTGTGGGCAAGTTCCAGGAACAGAAACTACTACAAGCAGAGACAGCAGTGGCATCATGAACAAATGTCTCCTCTACTAACCTGATTAAGGCATCCATTTGTTCATGCAATAAGCATTCATGACATGCCTAGAATGCCTGCACTGAGGATATAAAAACAAGTAAGAGTAAGACCTTCCACTACCAGTTTACAGGCTGGTAGGGAAGGAGAGGTAAACAGTAGTTGCTATCCTAAGGGATAAGCACAATCATAGAAATTCAGCCCATGGTGGCCAAGAGAGATCCCCTCTAAATGGAGAGGGAAGTCTCCACAGAGGGAGAGCCATCTGAATTGGATCTGGGAGAATGAGTACATGCTTGATAAATAGGCAAGGTGTTTCTGGCAGAAGGAAATGCAAAGACATGGACACGGGAAATGACGTGGGATACCAAGAAACTGCAAGCCTTCTAGCCTGGCTAAAACACAAGTTTCATGAAAGGGAATGTCAAGGAAATGAGGTAGAGGGTCAGGCATGAACATAATCCACAAGGTCCTCTTATGATGGCCCAAGAAGTTTCGAGTTTTACCTGTGAGATATGAACCTTAAGAAAAGCACTAACCGGATCTGATTTACATTTAGAAGAAGTCAAGAAGCTCTAGAGAGGATAAAGTATATTGTCTGGAGAGGGAAGAATAGGTTAGGAGAGAATTGCATGGGTACAGGCAGGAGGTGATAGTGGCCCAAGCTGAGTCAGCTGCTGTGAAAATAGACAAAAGAAAGAATAAATTAAAGTACAATGATTCTTCAAAAAGGTAAAGTAAAGCGAGCACTCGAGATGCCCAATGGATTTGGAAATTAGAAAATCCTTAGTAAGCTCAAACAGATTGGGTTTTTTTTCCAATTTGGAAAATGTATTTTTGAGATTTTTATTAAAGTTTAGCATGCACACCAAGAAGTACACATAAATTTACAGTGTGAACACATTCACATAACCAGGTTAAGAAATAGAACAATACCAATACCCCAAAACCTCCCCTTGGCCCATTGCACTTATCCTGCCAAGGATAAACATTAGCCTGACTTCTAACACTATACATTAGCTTCTCTATTTTTATAACCTTTTCAAAAAAATTTTACTTACTTTCTAATTGAAGTATAATTAAAGTACACTATTATATTACTTTCAGGTGTACAACAATTCTATAAATTACTCAGTGCTCACCATAATAAGAGTATTCTTAATCCCCTTTATCTATTTCACCCATGTTCCCACACACCTCCCCTCTGGCAAACACCAGTTTCTTCTCTGTATTTAAGAGCATGTTTGCTTGTCTCCTTTTTCCTTTGTTCGTTTGTTTTGTTTTGTAAATTCCACATATAAGAGAAATCATTACAGTATTTGTCTTTCTCTGACTTATTTCACTTAGCATTATACCCTCTGGGTCCATCCATGTTGTTGCCAATGGTAAAATTTCATTCTTTTTGTGGCCATTTAATATTCCATTGCATATATATACACCAGATTTTTTTTATCCATTCATCTATGGATGAACATTTGGGTTGTTTCCATATCTTAGCTACTGTAAACAATGCTGCAATAATTTTCTTTTTTTGTAGTGCCTTTGTCTGGATTTGGTATCAAGGTAATGCTGGCCTCATAGAAAATTTGGAAGATTGTCTTCTCTTTTTCTGGAATAGTTTGAGAATCGGTGTGAACTCTCCTTTCAATGTTTGGTAGAATTCACCCATGAAGCCATCTGGTCCTGGACTTTGCTTTGTTGGAAGCTCTTTGATTACTGATTACTTGTTAGTAATGGGTCTCTTCAAATTTTCTACTGTCTCCTGAATCAGTTTTGGAAGGTTATTTGTTTCTAGAAATTTATCCATTTGTTGTAAGTTGTCCAATTCCTAGAATATGATTTTTTATTCTCTTATAATACTTTGTATTGCTGTGGTATTATTTCTCTACCACTTCTTTTTTCCCTTTTCAAATTTTTATTTAAATTCTGGTTAGTTAACATATAGTGCAGTATTGGTTTCAGGAGAATTCAGTGATTCATCACTTACATACAACACCCAGTGCTCATCATAACAAATGTCCTCCTTAGTACGCATCACCCTTCTAGCCCATCTCCCACTCACCTCCCTCCATCAACTCACAATTTGTTCTCTGTCACTAAGAGTCTCTTGTGGTTTGTTTCCCTCTCTTCTCTTCCTCTGCTTTCCTAGATGTTTATCTGCTTTGTTTCTTAAATTCCACATATGAGTGAAATCATATGGTATTTTTCTATAATTTTTCTTAGCATAATACACTTTAGCTCCATCCATATCACTGCAAATTGCAAGATTTCATTCTTTTTGGTGGCTGAGAAATATTCAGTTGTATATGTACATACCACTTCTTTATCCATTCATCAGTCCATGGACATTTGGGCTCTTTCCATAGTCTGGCTATTCTTTATAGTGCTGCTATAAACAATGGGGTGTATGTACCCCTTTTAATCTGTATTTTTGTATCCTTTGGGTATATACCCAGTAGTTTCTGATTCATAGAGTGCTTCTATTTTTATTTTGAGGAACCTCCATACTGTTTTCCAGAGTGGCTGCACCAGTTTGCATTTCCACCAAAAGTGCAGGAGCGATTCCCTTTCTCTGCACCTTCACCAACACCTGTTGTTTCTTTTGTTTTTAACTTTAGCCATTCTGACAGGTGTGAGGTAGTGTCTCATTATGGTTTTGATTTCTATTTCCCTGGACATAAGTGATATTGAGCATCTTTTCACATATCTGTTAGCCATCTGTATGTATTCTTTGAAAAAATGTCTATTCATGTCTTCTGCCCATTTCTTATTTTGATTATTTGTTTTCTGGATGTTAAGTTTGATAAGTTATAGATTTTGGACACTAACCCTTTATCAGATATTTCATTTGCAAATGTCTTCTCCTATTCCATAGGCTACCTTTTAGTTTTGTTGGTTGTTTTCTGCACTGTACAGAAGGTTTGTATCTTGATGAAGTTCCAATAGTTCATTTTTGCTTTTGTTTCCCTTGCCTCTGGAGATGTGTCAAATACAAAGTTGCTCTAAGGTCAAAGAGGTTTCTACCTGTGTTCTCCTCTAGGATTTTGATGATTTCCTGTCTCACATTTAGGTCTTTGATTCATTTTGAATTTATTTTTGTGTATAATATGAGAAAGTGGTCCAGTTTTATTATCCTGCATGTTGCTGTCCCATTTTCCCGACACCAAATGTTGAAGAGTCTTTTTCCACCAGTTATGCTTTCCTGATTTGTCTAAGATTAGTTGACCATTTAGTTGTGGGTCCATTTCTGGGTTTCCTATTCTGTTCCACTGATCTCTGTGTCTTTTCATGTGCCAGTACCATACTGTCTTGATAATTACAGTTTTGTAATATAGCTTGAAGTCTGGAATCATGATGCCTCCAGCTTTGCTTTCCTTTTTCAGGATTGCTTTAGCTATTTTGGATCTTATACGGTTTCATACAAATTTTAGGATTGTTTGGCTGGGTGAGTATAAAATGAGGGGACCATTTTGATAGGGATTGCATTGAATGTGTAGATTGCTTTGGGTAGTATAGACAGTTTAACAATGGTTGTTCTTCCAATCCATGAGCATGGAATGTTTTTCCATTTCTTTATGTCCTCTTCAATTTCTTTCATAAGTGTTCTATAGTTTTCAGACTACGGATCTTTTATCTCTCTGGTTAGGTTTATTCCTATGTATCCTAGCTGAGGCTAGGACTTCCAATACTATGTTAAATAACAATGGTGAGAGTGGACATCCCTGTCTTGTTCATGATCATAGAGGAAAAGCTCTCAATTTTTCCCAATTAAGGATGATATTAGCTGTGGGTCTTTCGTATATGGTCTTTATGATGTTGAGGTATATTCCATCTATCCCCACTTTGTTGAGGGATTTTATCAAGAATGGAGGCTATATTTTGTCAAATGCTTTCTCTGCGTCTTTTGAGAGAATCATATGGTTCTTTTCCTTTCTTTTATGAATGTGGTGTATCATATTGATTGATTTGCAAAGATTCCTTGCAGCCCAGGAGTAAGTCCCACTTGATCATGGTGAATAATTCTCTTAATGTACTTTGGATTTGATTTGCTAGTATCTTGTTTAGAATTTCTACATCCATGTTCATCAGGGATATTGGCCTATAATTCTCCTTTTTAGTGGGGTCTTTGGTTTTGGAATGATGGAAATGCTGGCCTTGTAGAAGGAGTTTGGGAGTTTTCCTTCCATTTCTGTTTTTTGGAACTATTTGAGAAGAATGGGTATTAACTATTTAAATGTCTGGTAGAATTCCCCAGGGAACCCACCTGGCCCTGGATTTTTGTTTGTTCGGAGTTTTTTGATTCAAAATTCAATTTCTGTTCATATTTTCTATTTCTTCTTTGTTTTAGTTTTGGTAGTTTGTATGTTTCTAGGAATTTGTCTATTTCTTCCATGTTGCCCAGTTTGTTGGCATATAATTTTTCATAATATTCTCTTATAATTGTATGTGTTTCTGTGGTGTTGGTTGTAATCCCTCCTCTTTCATTGTGATTTTATTTTTTGGGGGTCCTTTCTCTTTTCTTGTTGATAAGTCTGACTAGGGGTTTATCAATTTTATTAATTCTTTCAAAGAACCAGCTCTTAGTTTCACAGATATGTTCTACTTTTATTGTTTCTATATTGTTTATTTCTGCTCTAATCTTTATTATTTCCCTTCTGCTGGCTTAGGCTTTATTTCTTGTTCATTTTCTAGCTCCTTTAGGTGTAAGGTTAGGTTGTATATTTGAGACTCTTCTTACTTTCTGAGGTAGGCCTGTATTGCAATATACTTCCCTCTTAGGACTGTCTTTGCTGCATCCCAAAGGTTTTAGACTATCATGTTTTCATTTTCACTTGTTTCCTTCTAATTTCTTATTTCCTCTTTAATTTTTTGGTTAACCTATCCATTCTTTAGTAGGATGTTCTTTAACCTCCACATATTTGTGGTCTTTCCAAATTTTGTCTAATGGCTGATTTCAAGTTTCCTAGCACTGTGATCTGAAAATATGCGTGGTATGATCTCAGTCTTTTTTTACTGGTTGAGGATTGATTTGTGACCCAGTATGTGACCTATTCTGGAGAATGTTCCATGTGCACTAGAAAATAATGTGTGTTCTGCTGCTTTAGGATGAAATGTTCTGACTCTGTCTGTTAAGTCCATCCAGTCCAGTGTGTCATTCAAAGCTATTGTTTCCTTGTTGGTTTTCTGCTTAGATATCTGTCCATTGCTGTGAGGTGTTAAAGTCCCCTAGTATTTTTGTATTATTATCAATGAGTTTCTCTATGTTTGTTATTAATTGATTTATATATTTGGGTACTCCCAGATATACAAATTTATATATTTGGGGCATAAATATTTACAATTGTTATATATTCTTGATGGGTAGACCCCTTAATTATGACATAATGCCCTTCTTCATCTCTTGTGACAATCTTTGGTTTAAAATTTAGTTTGCTGATATAAGTATGACTACTCTAGCTTTCTTTTGATGTCCGTTAGCATTATAGATGATTCTCCATCCCCTCACTTTTAATCTGCTGAGGTCTTTAAAATGAGTCTCTTGTAAGCAGCATATAGATGGATCTTGTTGTTTTATTTTTATTCTGACAGAATATCTTTTTATTGGAGCAGTTAGTCTATTTACATTTGGAATGGTTATTGAAAGATACTAATTTGGTGCAATTGTGTTACCTGTAAAGTTGGGGTTTCTGGTGATGTTCTCTGTTCCTTTCTAGTCTGTGTTGCTTTGGTCTTTTTTCCCCAAAGAGTCGACTTTAATATTGTTGCAGGAGTGGTTTAGTTGTCACAAACTCCTTTAGTTTTTGCTTGTCTGGGAAACTCTATCTTTCCTTCTAATCTAATGACAGCCTTGCTGGATAAACTATTCTCACCTGCATATTTTTCCCATTCAGCATGCTGAATATATCCTGCCATTCCCTTCTGGCCTGCAAGTTTCCTTGGAGAGATCTGCTGTGAAACTGAATTTTCTCCCCCTGTAGGATAAGGAGTTCTTTCCCTTGCTGCTTTCAGGATTCTTTCCTTGTCTGTGTATTTTGTGAATTTGACTAAATGTCTTGGCAATAGCCAGCTTTTGTTGAATTTAATGGGAGTTCTCTGTGCTTCTCAGATTTTGATGTCTGTGTCCTTTCCCAGAGTAGGGAGGTTTTCAGCCATAATTTTCTCAAATAAACCTTAAATTTTCTGTCCCTTTTTCTCTCTCTTTATCTTCTGGGACTCCTATGATACAAATATTATTACATTTTAAGAAGTAACTGAGTTCCCTAAGCCTACCTTATGATCCAATACCTTTCCCTCTTATTTTCTTCTTCATTATTTTACATAATATTATCTTCCATATCACAGATTCTATATCTTCTGCATCGTCCATCCTCATTGTCATGGTATCCACCATTCAAGTCTGCATCTTGGTTATGGCATTTTTAATTTTGGCCTAACTATATTTTAATTATTTTATCTCTGCAGTAAGCGATTCTCTAGTGTCACCTATGCTTTTCAAGCCCAGCTAGTATTCTTATAATTGTTGTTTTAAATTCTAGTTCAGATATCTTACTTCTATCTGTATTGATTAAATCTCTGCCCATTACTTTTACTTCCTGTTCTTTCTTTTGGGGTGAATTCCTCTGTCTTGTCATGTTTCCCAGAAAAAAAAAATAGAGAGAAAACAAAAAAAAAAACTAGATCCTAGGTATGTTTTTGTCTGCTTGATAAAAGAAGCTAGGTCCAAAATTGTGTGTGTGTGTGTGTGTGTGTGTGTGTGTGTGTGTTTAAAAAGAAAAAAGAAAAATAAAAATTTTTTAAGTTTTAATTTAAAGATTAAAAATAAATAGGAAGCTCCTATTTCCTCTAGAGCTGAAGCTTTGTAGCACTCTATGACCAGTAGACTTTGTGCTTGTGAGGGGTTTGTGCTCCTCTTCTGTAGGAGAGGCCTGTTGTGCTGACTCTCAGGGGGACTTGCCCTGGCACAGGGTTGTGAGGCTTGGTGTAAGTGACTCTGTCTTCCCCTTGGTGGCACTGCTTTTCTCAGTGAATTCAGAGCTGATGGGTGGGGTGAAAATGGCTTCATCCTGCTCTCTCATCTCTAGAACAGGTAGTTAGCATCTACCAACGTTCAGGAAGCCCTCAAAGAAGAGCAACCCCCTCTCCCCCACTGTGTACCCGGCCTCCATCTGATCCCTGCTTTCACCCTGCTTGTGTCTGAGCTATCTGCCTACCAGGCAGCACAGCACTCCTGGGCTTTATCTCAGGCACACAGCTGGATTCTAAAACTCCAAATTTTATAGATGCATGAGGTGAGGGCCTGTGCTTATTCTCTGGGGAAGGGTCTCATTACCCTGCAGCAACATACAGGTTTGGCCCACAAATCAGATAACCATGGAGCAGCTTGGACTTTATGGCAAAGCACAGCAAAAAGCCAGCATTGAGACTCAACTGCCCTCAGCTAGAACCCCCATTCCTATGCTAGCAAATGGGGCAGCTCAGTGGTGTCTGCCAGGTTCCTTGCTCCCAGAGAGGTTGCACCCCCTCTCCCATATGCACTTGAAGCAGGGGAACTGCCTCTCCCTGTTCAACCCAGGGGATCTTTGGACCTTCCCACCTGCTCCCTGGTCTCCACCCTCCTTCTCCACCAGAGAGCACTGCTAAAACCACCAAGGCTAGCTACCCTGGTGATGTCACAGACCTCCAAAACCTCAGACTCTGCACTCTGCTGTTTATAAAAACTTGCAGTAGTCCTCCCCTCTCCTTTCCTGAATGTTTTTGGGGAAGAGTTTTTTCTTGTGCAATTCCCCACATGTACTTCCACTCTTCCTCTCTCTTTCTCCCTTCTCTCTCCACAATCAGGGCTCCCCCTACCACTGCAGCACCCACACTTCTTTTGTCCCCCAACTGAAATCTCCATAGTTCCTACTTTTCATGATGTAGCAGCTTTTTCACCTCTAGTTGTACATTTTTGATTTCTCACCCAATTTCTTGGGTGTTCAAAATGATTTTATATTTATCTGTGTTTGAGGGATGAGGCAAGCCTAAGGTCTCCCTACTCCTCCATCTTAACTCCTTCCCTTCTCCATTTCTGATTTTATTTATTTCAGGCATCTCTCTTTTTTTGATAAATCTGGATAAAGATTTATCAACTTTTGATGTTTTCAAAGAATCAGCTCCTGCTTTCATTGATCTATTTTATCTTTGTTTTGTTTTTTAGTCTCTGTTTCATTTATTTCTGCTCTAATCTTTATTATTTCCTTCCTTCAGTTGGCTTCAGGCTTTACTCTTTTTTGTAGCTCTTTTAGGGGTAAGGTTTGGTTGTTTATTTGAGGTTTTCTTATTTCTTGAAATAGGCCGGCATTACTGTAAATTTGCATTTTAGAACAGCTTTTGCTGTATCCCAAAGATTTTGGACTGTTGCGTTTTCATTTTCATCTGTCTCTATGTATTTTTTATTTCCTCTTTGATTTCTTGGTTGACCCATTCATTGTTTAGTGGCATGTTATTTAGCCACCAAGTATTTGTGTGTTTTTTTTCCAGATTTTTTTCTTATGGTTGATTTCTAGTTTAATACTACTGTGGTCAGAAAAGATGGATGATAGGATTTCAAACTATTTGAGTTTATTAAGACTTGTTTTGTGGCCTAATATGCAATATATCCTGGAGAATGTTCCATGAGTGTTTGAAAAAATGCATTCAACTCTTTTGGGATGGAATGTTCTGAATGTACGTTAGTTCTATCTGGTCTAATGTGACATTCAAAGCAACTGTTTCCTTGTTGATTTTCTGTCTGAAATATCTGTCCACTGATGTAAAGTCCCCTACTATTGTTGATTGCTGTCAATTTTTTCCTTTATGTCTGTTAATAGTTGCTCTATGTATTTAGGTGCTTTTTTGTTTGGTGCATAGAATTTACAATTGTTATATCAACTTTTGGATTTTTCCCTTCTTCATTACATAGTGTCCCACTTTGGCTCTTATTACAGTCTTTGTTTTAAAGTCTATTTTATCTGATATAAATATTGCTACCCCAGCTTTCTTTTTGCTTCCATTTGCACAGTAAATGTTTTTCTATCCCTTCACTTTCAATCCACACGTGCTTTAGGTCTGAAGTGGGTCTCTTGTAGGCAGTATACAAATGGTTCTTACTTTTTGATACAGTTACCCTGTGTCATTTTTTATTTTTGTACTTTGTACATACTAAATCATATAACAAGTCACCTTTGGTATCTGTCTTCTTCACTCAACATTATGTCTTGTGTGGGTTTTTTACTGAAGTGTAGTTGACACTAGTTTCAAGTGTACAACATAGTGATTCAACAAGTGTATACCTCATGCTATGCTGACAAGTGTAGCTACCATCTGTCACCATACATTGCTATTATAATACCATTGACTATATTCCCTATGCTGTATCTTTTATCCCCATGGATTTTTCATTCCATAACTAGAAGACGGTACCTCCCACTCCTCTTCACCAGTTTGCCCATTCTCCCGAACCCCTTCCTTCTGGCAACAATCAGTTTGTTGTCTGTCTTTATGAGTGTGGTTATTTTTTCATTTGTTTATTTGCAACGGTTTGATTTTTAAATTCCACATATAAGTGAAATCATATGGTATTTGTCTTTCTCTCTCTGACTTATTTTACTTAGCATATCTTCTAGGTCTATCCATGTTGTCACTAATAGCAAAATCTCATTCATTCTTATGAGCAGTTTTGATAAAATTATGGAGAATAGAAGTCTGAGAAATGGTTGGAAGGTGAGGAAGCAGGAGCAATGAGCACAGATGTCTCATTCAAGGAGGTTGACTTTAAAGGGAGTGAATATAAATGGGTGATATGCACCTGGGGTTGGAGTGCACTTATTAAGATGATAGATATTTTAGCATCTTTTTTTTTTTTTTTGCTTAAGAGAATGTAGTGGAGATAAAGGTTTAAAATATAAAGTTAAACCCCTAATCTCTAGCTCTGTTTAGAAGAAAGGAAGGGGTGACTTTAAAACCACACTTCTCAAACTTTAAGAATGTGCATACAACTCTGTGGTTGTTGTTAAAATGAAGATTCTGATTCAACAAGTATTGGATGGAAACTAAAATTCCACATTTCCAACAAGACCAGGTGATGTCTATGTTATTGGTCTAAAAATTACATATGAGCAAGACCTTAGTTAATAAGAGGGTCCCTTCAATATCATAAAGATAAAAATTCTCCCCAAACTACTTATAAATTCAGAGCAATTCTATTTAAAATACCAACAGTATTTTCCATGAAAATTGATCCTGAAATTCACTTTGAAAGAATAAAAGGCCAAAATAGTCGAGACAATTTGAAAAAAATAAATAACAATGAGTCACTCACCCTTGAGACGCCATAGATGTTAAGACAAATTGCAAAGCTATAAAAGTTGTAGTGTGGGAACAAAGAGAATCACACAGACCATGAATAGAATAAAATGTGCTTAGACAAAAGGTCCTTCATGTACACAGTGAAAAAATTACGTTCTAATTTTATACCATACAAAAAGGTCAATGCAAATAGATTAAAGAACAAAGGTATTTTTTAAAAAATCAAAGCTAAATTTAAAGAAAATATAGCATAGAGGAGGAGTTAAGATGGCAGAGCCGTAGGGGGACCCTAGGTTTGCCTCATCCCTAGACCATAGATAAATATTAAATCATTCCAAACACCCAAGAAAGTTATCTGAATGCCAAAGAACAAACTGAAGAACTTGAGGGAGAAAAGAAGCCACAATGTGGCAGGTAGGAGGTGCCAAGACATGATTCCAGGGAGAAAAGAATAGTGGGTGCTGCAGAGGGGAGTGAGTCTTGATCTCAGAGAGACAGAGAGAAAGTGGCACACAGGACTGCACAAGAGAATACTTCCCCAAAACCAATGACTTGGAAATGAGAGGGGCTGATTATTGCAAGTTTTTATAAGCATCAAAGCCCAAACTCTGAAGTTTTAGAAGTCTACACCACCTCTGGGTGGACCCTGGAAGGCATAGCAGTACTCCTGTGGGGAAGGAGGGCAGAGGCATGGGAGTAGACAGTGTAGTAGTCTAAGAATCCCTTGGGTCACACTAGGAGAGACAATTTCCCTTCTTGGAGTGCATTTGGGAGAGGTGGCATGGTCTCTCAGGGGACAAAAGAGATGGTGGGAGCCAACATGCTGCCCCATTCATTAGCATAGGAACACAGACCCCTTTTTGAGGGCAGCAGACCTTGGTGTTGGTTTTTTGCTGTGCTTTACCATAAACTCCAAGCTGCTGCATGATCATGTGACTGCTTTTCTGGGACTAACCGGCACAACTGCAGTGTGAGGAGACCCTCCCCCAGAGAATCAGCAAAGGTCACCATGCCAGGTCCCTAAAATTTGGAGTTTGAAACCCAGCTGTGTGCCTGAGATAAAACACAGGCAGACAGCTCTGGCACAGGGTGAAGGCAGGGATCTGAGGGAAGCCAGGGACACAAGAGGGGAGAGTGTTCACTCTTCTGTGAGAGTTTCCAGAATAGTGGCAGGTGTGAATTCCATGCTCCAGGGACTGAAGTGTGGGATGATGCCATTTCTCCCTACTCCCCTGCCCCTCGGCACTGACAGACCTCATTGAGCAACACAGTGTCCCCAGTGGAGGCTGGAGCAACTTACACCAACCCCTACCCACTGAGCCCTCCAGGTGCATCTTTTCTAGGCAAGTCAGCCTGAGAACCAGGGCATCAGGCCCATCACCCAGAAAACCAATACAATTCCCCACACACACCAAGTCTACTGATCATGGAGAGCTGCAAATCTCCAGCTCCAGGGGAAACAGGATCTAGCCTCTTAATAAGCAGACTAAAACACACTTATTTAAAACTTGCCACACTGTGGACAAGGTCCAAACACTCCCCACTGCAGTCAAGGACAAAATCTGCAGAGGACTGTCCTGAGGAAGAAAGCAGCCAAAATACAACAGCAGAGTGCACTCTCTGAAATACTTCCTGAAGCATCAATCCATGGACAGTACAGCACCTCTTCTTAATATAGCCATCACGCTCAGTCAGGAGCAGAATATATAACAAATTTCGTAACACACACACAACAATAACCTAGATAAAATGACAAAATAAAGGAATTCACCCCAAAAGAAAGAACAGGAAGAGGTCATGGCCAGGGATATAATCAAAAGAGATATAAACAATATGTCTGAATCAAAATTTAAAACAACAATCGTAAGGATATTATTTGTGATTCAGAAAAGCATAGAAGACACTAGAGAATCCCTTTATGTACAGGTAAAAGAACTAAATTCTAGTCAGCCCCAAATAAAAAAATACTATAACCCAGACGCAAAACTGAATGGATGTGGCGACAATGAAGATGGACAAAGCAGGGGAACAAATCAGTGATACAGAATATAAAATTACAGAAAATAGTGAAGCTGAAAACAATAGGGAAAGAAAAGTATTAGATCACAAATGTAGCCTTAGGAAACTCAATGGCTCCATAAAGCATAAAAACATTTGTATCATAGCAGTCACAGAACGAGAGAGGGAAAAGGAGCAGAAGGTTTATTTGAGAAAATTATAGCTGAAAACCTCCCTAATCTGGGAAAAGAAACAGTCATCCAAACAAGGAAGCACAGAGAACTCTTATCAAATTCAATAAGGCCAGCCAAAATGAAGACATATCATAGTACAATTTGCAAAATATAGAAATAAAGAAATAATCTTGAAAACTAACCTTACCAACATCCTAACCAACAGGGAAAGATAAATCAGGTTATCAGTAGATCTCTCACAAAAACCTGGCAGGCCAGATGAGAATGGCAGGATATATTCAACATGCTGAAGGGGAAAATATGCAGCCAAGAATACGTTATACAGTATGGTTGTCATTCTGAACAGAAGAAGAGACAACGAGCTTCCCAGACAAACAAAAACTAAAGGAGTTTGTGGCCACTAAACTAGCCCTATAAGAAATATTAAAGGGGTCCCTTTAAGTGGGAAAGAAACACCAAAACCAACAAAAAACTAGAAAGGAACAGAGAAAATCTCCAGAAACAGTGACTTTCTAGGTAACACAATGGCACTAAATTATCATCTACCAATAATTACTTTGAATGTAAATGGACTAAATGCTCTAATCAAAAGATATAGGGTATCAGAATGGATTTAAAAAAAAAGACCCATCTATATGCAACTTAAAAGAGACTCATTTTAGACCTAAAGACATCTGCAGATTGAAAGTGAGGGGATGAAGAACCATCTATCATGCTAATAGAAGTCAAAAGAAATCCAGAGTAGCTCCACTTATATCAGACAAACTAAATTTTAAACCAAAGATTGTAACAAGAGATGAAGAAGGGTTTATATCATAATTAAGAGGTCTATCCACCAAGAAGATCTAACAGTTGTAAACACTTATGCCCCCAACTTGAGGGACATACATATATAAATCAACTAATAACCAATATAAAGAAACTCATTGAATACAATAATAGTAGGGGACTTTAACACCCCACAATCAACAAGAAAACAATGACTTTGAATGATACACTGGACTGAAAGGACTTAACAGACATAGTCAGAACACATTATTTTACAGTGAACATGGAACATTCTCTAGAATAGACTAAATACTGGATCACAAATCAGCCCTCAACCAGTACCAAAAATTGGGACCATATTAAGCATATTTTCAGATGACAACACTCTGAAACTTGAAATCAACCACAAGAAAAAATTAGGAAAGACCACAAATACATGGAGGTTAAAGAACATCCTACTAAAGAATGAATGGGTTAACCAGGAAATTAAAAAATTAAAAAAAAAATAGAGGCCAAGAAAAATAGAGGTGAACTGGGTGGTTCAGTTGGTTGAGCATCTAACTCTTGATTTTCGCTCAGGTCATGATCTCACAGTTCATGGGATCTAGACCCACATCTGGCTGTGCACTGACAGCACAGGGTCTGCTTGGGATTCTACCTTTCCCTTTCTCTCTGCCCCCTTCCCTGCTCACTTGCTCTGTCTCTCTCAAAATAAGCTTTAAAACAACTTTTTTAAAAAAGAAATAAAAATATAGGGAATCAAATGAAAATTAAATCATGATAGTGATTGTCCAAAACCTCTGCAACACAGCAAAGGAGGTCCTAAGAGGGAGGTATATAGCAAAACAGGCCTACCTCAAGAAGAAAGAATGGTCTCAAATATACAACCTAACCATACACCTAAAGGAGCTAGAAAACAAACAACAAATAAAGCCTAAAGCCAGCAGAAGAAAGGAAATAATAAAGATTAGAGCATAAAGAAACAATATAGAAACAGACAAACGAGAAAGAGTAGAAAGATCAATGAACATGGGGCACCTGGGTGGCTCAGTCTGTTAAGTGTCCAACTTCAGCTCAGGTCATGATCTCATGGTTCATGAGTTCCAGTCCCACATCAGGCTCTGTGCTGACAGCTCAGAGCCTGAAGCCTACTTCAGATTCTGTGTCTCCCTCTCTCTATGTTCCTTCCTCCCCTGCTTGTGCTCTGTCTCTCTCTCTCAAATATATTTTTAAAATTTTTTAAAAAGAAAAGAAGGTCAATGAACCTAACAGCTGGTTCTTTAGAAGAATTAAAATTGATAAACTCCTAGCCAGACTTATCAAAAATAAAAGAGAAAGGACCCACATAAATAAAATCACAAATGAAAAGAGAGATTACAACCAACACCACATAAATATATATAATTATAAGAGAATAGTATGAAAAATTATATGCCAACAAACTGGGCAATATGGAAGAAATTTACAAATTCCTAGAAACATACAAACTACCAAAACTGAAGATGGAAGAAACAGAAAATATGAACAGACTCATAACCAGCAAAGAAATTAAATCAGTAATCAAAATCAAAACTCTCCCAATAAACAAAAGTCCAGGCTTTCTAGGAGAATTCTACCAGACATTTAAAGGAGAGTTACTACCTCTTCTTCTCAAACAGTTCCAAAAGAGGAAATGGAAGGAAAACTTCCAAACTCCTTCTATGAGGCCAGCATTTCCTTGATTCCAAAACCAAAGACCCCGCTAAAAAGAAGAATTATAGGCCAATATCCCTGATGAACATGGATGCAAAAATTCTGAACAAGATATTAGCAAATCAAACCCAAAGTACATTAAAAGAATTATTCACCATGATCAAGTGGGATTTATTCCTGGGATGCATGGTGGTTTAATATTTGCAAATCAATCAATATGATACATCACATTAATAAAATAAAAGCTAACAAAGGATATAGGAGTGCTGATTTGAAGGGGCACAGGCACCCCAATATTTATAGCAGCACTATCAACAATAGCCAAAGTATGAAAAGAGCCCAATTGTCCATCAACTGATGAATGGATAAAGAAGATGTAGTGTGTGTGTATCCATGTATGTATGTATGTATGTATGTACATTGTATAAATATACATACACACAATGGAATATTAGTTGGTAATCAAAAAGATTACCATTTGCCATGTTGCCATTTGCAACAACGTGGATGGAACTAGAATGTATAATGCTAAACGAAATAAGTCAGTCAGAGAAAGCAAGTATTTTATGATTTCACTCATATGTAGAATTTAACAAACAAAACAGATGAACAGAGGCGAAGGGAAACAAAAATAAGATTAAAAAAATAGAGAGGGACAATGTCACTCATCATCAAGGAAATACAAATCAAAGCCACATTGAGATACCACCTCACACCAGTCAGAGTGGATAAAATTAACAACTTAGGAAACAACAGATGCTGGTGAGGATGTGGAGAAATGGGAACCCTGTTGCACTGTTGGTGGGCATGGAAACTGGTGCAGCCACTCTGGAGAACAGTATGAAGTTCATCAAAAAATTAAAAATAGAACTACCATACGACCCAGCAATAGCACTACCTGGAATTTATCCAAACAATACAGGAGTGCTGATTCATAGGGACATATGTACCCCAATGTTTATAGTGCCTTTTATATAAAATGGAATACTACTTGGCAATGAGAAAAAAAATGAAATCATGCTATTTGCAGCAATGTGGATAGAATTGGAAGGTATTATGCTGAGTGAAATAAGTGAGTCCGAGAAAGACAGATATATTTCCACTCATATGTGGACCTTGAGAAACTTTACAGAAGACCATGGGGGAAGGGAAGGGGGAAAAAAAAGTTACAGAGAGGGAGGGAGGCAAACCATAAGAGACTATTAAATACAGAGAACAATCTGAGGGTTGATGGGGGAGAGAGGAAAATGGGTGATGGACATTGAAGAGGGCAGTTGTTGGGATGAGCACTGGGTGTTGTATGTAAGCGATGAACCACAGGAATCTACCCCAAAAACCAAGAGCACACTTTACACACTGTATGTTAGCCAATTTGAAAATAAATTATATTAAAATAACAATAATAATAAATTAAATTAAATTAAATTAAATTAAATTAAATTAAATTAAATTAAATTAAATAAACAGAGAGGGAGACAAACCATAAAAGACTCTTAAATACAGAGAACAAACTGAGGGTTGCTGGTAGGGTATTGGGTGGGGAATGGGCTAAATGAGTGATAGGCATTAAGGAGGGCACTTCTTGGGATGAGCACTGGGTGTTATATATAAGTGATGAATCACTAAATTCTATTCCTGAAATCTTTATTACACTTGGTAACTAACTTAGATTTAAGTAAAAAATAATAATCAAAAGAATAGATAAATAAATAACCAAAAGGAAAAGAACCATATGATTATCTCAAAAGATGCAGAAAAAGTATTTGACAAAATACAGCATCCATTCTTGATAAAAACCCTCAACAAAGTAGGGACAAATGGAGAATACCTCAACATGATAAAGGCTATATACAAAAGACTCACAGCTAATATTGTCCTCAATGGGGACAAACTGAAAGGTTTTTCCTCTATGGTCATGAACAAGACAGGGATGTCCACTCTCACCATTGTTATTTAACATAGTACTGGAAGTCCTAGCCTCAGCTCTCAGACAACAGAAAGAAATAAAGGCATCCAAATGGACAAGGAAAAAGTCAAACTTTCACTATTTGCAGACAACATGATATACTACGTAGAAAACTCAAAAGACTCCACCAAAAAATTACTAGAACTGATACACAAATTCAGCAAAATTACAACATATAAAATCAATGTACAGAAATCTGTTGCATTTCTATAAACCAATAATGAATCAGCAAAAAGAGAAATCAAGGAATCAATTCCATTTACAGTTGCACCAAAAACCATAAGATACACAGGAATAAACCTAACCAAAGAGACAAAACATCTATACTTTGAGAACTATAGAACACTAATAAAAGACACAAAGAAAAGGAAACAAAAAATCTCATGCTCATGGATTGGAAGAACAAATATTGTTAAAATATCTATACTACCCAAAGCAATCTACACATTTAATGTCATCCATATCAAAATATCACCAGCATTTTTCACAGAGCTAGAACAAACAATCATAAAAATTCATATGAAATGTCAAAAGACCTCAAATAGTCAAAGCAGTCCTGAAAAAAGAAAAGCAAAACTGGAGGGATCATGATTCCACACTTCAAGCTATACTACAAAGCTGTAATCATCAAGACAGTATGGTACTGGCACAAAAACAGACACATAGTTCTGTGGGACAGAAAACAGGACCCAGAAATGGACCCACAACTATATAGTCAACCAATCTTTAACAAAGCAGGAAAAAGTATCCAAATGAAGAAAGAAAGTCTATGGGGCGCCTGGGTGGCGCAGTCGGTTAAGCGTCCGACTTCAGCCAGGTCACGATCTCGCGGTCCGTGAGTTTGAGCCCCGCGTCAGGCTCTGGGCTGATGGCTCAGAGCCTGGAGCCTGTTTCCGATTCTGTGTCTCCCTCTCTCTCTGCTCCTCCCCCGTTCATGCTCTGTCTCTCTCTGTCCCAAAAATAAATAAACGTTGAAAAAAAAAATTAAAAAAAAAAAAAAAGAAAAAAGAAAGTCTCTTTAACAAATGGTGTTAGGAAAACTAGACGGCAACAAGCAAAAGAATGAAACTAGACCACTTTCTTACACCATACATGAAAATAAATTAAAAATGGATGAAAGACATAAATATGAGACAGGAAACCATCAAAATCCTAGAGGAGAAGACAGGAAAAAATCCCTTTGACCTTGACTATAGCAACTTCTTACTAGACATGTCTCCAGAGGCAGGGGAAATAAAAGCAAAAATGAATTATTGGGACTTCATCAAGATAAAGAGCTTTTGCATAACAAAGGAAACAATGAACAAAACTAAAAGACAATCTATGGAATAGGAGATGATATTTACAAATGACATATCAGATAAAGAGTTAGTATCTAAAATCTATAAAGAACCTATCAGACTCAACACCCAAAAAATAAATAATCAGGTTAGGAATTGGGTAGGAGACATCAACAAGTATTTTCCAAAGAAGACTTCCAGATGGCTAACAGACACATGAAAAGTTGCTCAACATCACTCATCATCAGGAAAATACAAATCAAAACCACAATGAGATACCAATGAGATATATATTGTATATATTGTATATACACCATGGCTTCCTTCCATGGGGTCTAGACTAGATCACAGAATGGACACAGGAAGGGATTGATGAATTGGAAAAGCAAATAAAAAAGAGGAACTGAGGGAATTTAAATGTTTTCTTGGCATAAAGAAGATATTTTGTATGAGTATGGAAGTAAGAAATCAGGAAGGACATGAAAGTAGGGTTGAGGTATAAATACTGACATTTAAGACATCAGAGATTGGGCTGTTCCTGGGGTATCAATCTTCCAGCCTTAGAAGTGGGTTGAATCTAGCACATCATTAATTGGAATATGCTATATGCCATCATTTCATAAGGTACTAAGAAAGAAAAAAAATGAAGATAATTAAGGTATAATACATTCTTACAACTTTTTATAAAAAAAAAACCTTTAAAATTTTAGATGCAGATTTTTTTCACGTATCTCTCCTATACATTTATTTAAAAGGAAAAATGTATACTTATAACAAATTGTTTAAGGCAGTCCCCAAATTTTTTCACACTGGATGTAGCTCTGTTCAGATGACTTTTTGACTCATTGATGGTCATGTTTTCCTGCACATTACTGTCCTTTGTGTCATTAAGAGCAGCATTTGTCTCTCAGGCTTTCTTTCAAGCCCTTTACCATGCAAACTACCAATTTTAATACTAGCACTTTTTTTTTTCTCTTTTAACTTACCAGAAAGGGTAATCAGAAAGTTCCCAGACAGGAGCACCTGGGTGGCTCAGTCAACTGAGTGTCGGACTTAGGCTCAGGTCATGATCTCACATTTTGTGAGTTCAAGCCCCACTGCTGCTGTCAGTGTGGAGCCTATTTTGGATTTTCTGTCCCCCCCCCCCGCCCCGCTCCTTCCCCACTTGCACTCCCTCTCTCAAAAATAAATAAACCTTAAAAAAAAAAAGTTCCCACACAAGAGCCAGGATTCACATTCCTTCCTCAAATTGTCTTTAAATGGTCTGTGGCTGGAAATGTTGAAGGCTTACAGATGTCCCATCATGCCCTGAAAAATAATAACCAAGTCCCTAAACTTTATGTGAGTTTGTTCTTTAGTTATTTGAACATATATCCAAATTACATTAAGAATTAACATTTTTGGTGATTTATGCACAGCTACAAGCAGTCAATATCAGATTACATTAAGCCAATCTTCTATCAACTCAACCATCATCCATCCATATTCTTAAATCTTTGAGGAGTATCTTATTCTTAGATATTGTTTCGTGGACTAAATTAAATATGGCTAACAACTTCTGGCCTCTGAAATTTTACATATTATTACAGTAATATGATGTTTTTCCCTACCCATGATCAAGTTCTTTATCTCTCTCATACCTCTAACATAAAAATTTCTAAACATGCAAAAATTATTGAGACTTCATCAGCATTTTCCATTTGATTTAATTTATACTTTTTTCCTCAGGTGAATCACATGTTGCTGAAAATTAATCTGCTTCCATTCAAAGTTAACAAAATTTTCTCACAAATTGATGTTTAGTGATGCAGTGCCTTAAGCATCATCATCTTCAACACTTAGCCTCCTGTGGCTTTAAAAGTTCTTTTCATGTATTCTGAGAACTTTGACAATTTTTCCATCTTTATTTGCATATCTAAGCATGGGGCTGGCAATCCTTGTATATATATCTCAGCAATAAAATATAACAGTTTTTTTTTTATTTTTTTTTACATTTATTTATTTTTGATAGAGACAGAGCACAAGTCGGGGAGGAGCAGAGAGAGAAGGAGACACAGAATCCAAAGCAGGCTCCGGGCCCTGAGGTGTCAGTACAGAGCCCGACACAGGACTCAAACTCACCAGCTGTGAGATCATGACCTGAGCCCACGTCAGACGCTTAACCGACTGAGCCACCCAGACGCCCCAAAATATAACAGTTTTATCTATTCATGGGAGTTTTCCTTCCTTAGGTCCTATCTTGGCTCTTCCTGTTCAAGTGAATATGGAATTGTTATCATGCCTCCAACTACAAATATCCCCTTAAGCAATATTAAATGTACATGCTGCTGCTCTGTTTCCATGTCTATTTGGGTTCATAATGTATCACTTTAATGCCAACTATCAGCATAACATTTATTAAGGTATTTAAAATAACAATCAAACCAACACTGTACATAACTCAATTGCAGCAACAATAATATGAATAGCTGTGGCCCCGTTTGTTCATGCAATGACAGGCAATGCCAACTGCATCACAATTCCTGCCTGGCCCACAACAACTGTAAAACTCCATCCATTTTAAGATTGATCGCAGTTTTTGAAATGCAAAAATGTACATTTGACAGCCAATGAAGTATGGTGATAGGAGTTGAGAAGAAAGGGGATTTTGGACTCTGGGTGTTAGTAAGTCTCCACAAGGACGTTGAAGTGGCCTTGGATAATGGTGAATCTTGAGATGGAGAGGCCACTTACACATTTAAGCACCCACTTCTCCATTTCCATTTGTCCTTTTCTGTAAACATAGGGGTAATTCAAATACTAATGCCATTTGTTGCATGATTCTTGTATGTCAGGCATTGTTCAAAGTGCCACATATGCATGAATTCCCACAGCTCATGTTAATCTTTACAACAACCCAGTGAGGCTGGCACCATTATCATCCAAATTTTTCTGAGAAAACTGAGGAACAGAGAGGCTAAGTAACTTGCCTATGGTAGTAAGTGGCAGAATCTGGATTAAAATCCAGGTAGTCTGAATCTGAATCCATAATTTGGCCATTATGCTTCTCTATTCATACCTTCCCATGTTTCCCAGCAGGATCAATAGATCTGCTAAAAGAAGTGCCTTATGCCCCTCCAGACCCTTTATTATTGGCACCCATCTTCTTTTTTTTTTTCAACGTTTTTTTTTGGGGGGGGGGGGACAGAGAGAGACAGAGCATGAACGGGGGAGGGGAAGAGAGAGAGGGAGACACAGAATCGGAAACAGGCTCCAGGCTCTGAGCCATCAGCCCAGAGCCTGACGCGGGGCTCGAACTCACGGACCGCGAGATCGTGACCTGGCTGAAGTCGGACGCTTAACCGACTGCGTCACCCAGGCGCCCCTGGCACCCATCTTCTATCCCATCCTCTGTCATGCCTACCTGTGGTCTCATGTACAATGCAATGTAATGGCAAAAACAATAAAAGCTAACATTATAATAGTATGTACTTTACAATTTATAAAACATTTATATACATCATGTAACAACCCTCACAACAGTTCTGTCAAGAAGCTATGATTTCCCCAATCTTACAATAAAGATATAGATGTTCTATTAAGGCTAAGAATAAGTACCTATAATGAGACAAAAAATGCCGTGGATGAAATAGACATTTGTCTCTCTCATACTTTATAGTATGGAGCTTTGGAGGTGCAAGCTGGCAAGGCAGCTAGATGTCATGAAGACATCTTGAGATTCAGGTCCTTCCATCTTATTCATCTGCTATCCCCTAGGGGTGTTGTCTTCATCTACACCATAGAAGCTGGGTCATCCTGCCCCACTAATACAAGGAGAAGAAGAAAGAATGCATGGTAGGCCATTTCCCCACACATCACCTCTCCTTACATTCCACTGGAGAGAACTTAGTCATGATACCATACCCAGCTATGAAGAAGGCTGAGAAATGTGGTCTCTAATTGGGCAACCATGTGCCCACAAAGAAAGAAGGAAAGATTTTAGAGTACAGCAGATGCTCAGAAAGACTATGTGAATTTCCTAAGGGCACTTAGCTAATGAGTCAGAACTCAAACCCAGCCTTCCAACTCCAGACCTAGGAGTTGATTTTCCTACACCAGAGCACCTTCATGACGAAAACTTCAAAGACACCTTAAATAGCATCCTACCCAATTTACAGAGACTAAAATCAATCCTGTTTCAATTAAGGCAAGATGAGCAGCCTAGGAAACATGTCCACTCTAAATGGGCAACAAGAGTCCCTGAGGATCAGTTTTTCTCAGAGGTCCCAGCAGAGATGACAAGTAACACAGTCACATTACACTCTCAATGACTTATCCAGATCCTTTTCTTTTTTACACCATTTGGAATGCCAGCTTTTCCGTTATTTCTGTTTTCTCTGCACGTCTGTAGCTCTTGTTAAAATTTGCTAGTAGATGGGATTGAAAAGGAACAGCTTATCTGAGCAGCTGTTAGTCAGTGACAGGCGGCACCTGAAAGCAACATTGTGACATTTTTGGAATGGGAGATTTGGAGGTGAAGAGAGACAGGGAAGATTTTGGAACCCTCAGACTAGCACTAAATAAAAAAAGATTTGAGGTACACTAAGATATGTAAATATTTAATGATGGTTAACATATGGAAGCCAGTAATGTCTGGGTAGAATGCACTGAGATACATCCAGTGAGAACTTAACAGAGGAGAAAGATGATGTGTCATCATTAATGTGACCTTTCATCTTTTCTCTTAACTGGGTCCTGCCCCTCTTGGATCACTGAAGCTCATCTGCCCTGAGCTTGCTCTCGCTCTCTCATTCTCTTGCTCTCTCTGGGCTTCAATCCCCTGGCTTCCAGGACTGACTGCAAATGACCCCTGCCATCACAGCATGACACTCCAAAGAAAAAATGTCACCTGTCCTGACATTGCATTTCACCCAATAACAGAGCAGTTTTGCATGTATATGGCATTTTACATGGTACAAGGTTGGTGCTGTTCAGTGCAGCACCGGCCAGGTGTCTTGTGTAGACATAGCCCTCTCCCTTCCAGGGCTCACCTCCACTTCAGGGTCTCTTCAAGGTCAGGAATAAGAACTTAGTGACTAATGCCTCTCCACCCAGTCTACAGATGGAAAAAGAGGCCCAGAGTGGCAGAATAGCTAGACTTACCTCTTTGAGTGGACAGACTAGAGCAGCACCTCTCGAACTCTGATGTGCGCGTGAAGTAGCTGAGATTCCAGATTCTGCACTAACAAGTTCCTAGTGTTTGCCACCCTGGTCCTTATTCTTTGTGCATCACTCCTCATTATACCTACTTCTCAGTCTGTTGAATGAACTCCATATTTCATAGAACTCTGCATTTCAATTCTGTGACCAAATGTGATTTATAAATATGAGGTGACGTGGGAAGTCATTCTAGAGTTAAGAATCTAGTCCTTACATTCTGATGTTAACATTCCAAAGCTTTCCATTCTCTCCAGCTTTCCTCAACCATTAAGTGAGTTTTATGAAGATGTTTTCTTAGTCTAGACCTAACATACATTCTGAAAATCTGAAGTTAATTTCTTTTGCCTTCATTTTCCTTAGGAAATTCTTACACATATCAGTGAAAGTCTATTTTTAACTGTTAGGGAGGGGAACAGAAGACAGTTCTTCTTCAGGATTAATATTCCATTTTACAGTTTTGAGTTTTTAAGCCACATTTAGTCATGTGGATAATTTGCCATAAGAACTTTATTTCCTCCAATTGCTACAGACATCTTAAAGCACACAAGTTCCTTATCTTCTATTCAGTGTGTTGTTGTCACTTTGATCCCCTAAAGTTCAAGGACATTTTTTCAATGTCCATTATGAGACAGCTGGGAGATCCTAGTGGTTCTCAAGGAGCACCTTCTAATCACAGAGACTGCAAGGTGACTGATTTCATAAAACAAGTGTGCTGCTTATGACTGAATTGTAAGTCTGGCTTTTCAAAGCACCTACAGGTAATTCACAAACAGTCTCATTGAAAAGTGACATATCTGTTAAGATAAATTGCCCTGAAGATGAGACAGTATACCCTCTCCACTTCCCCTCTGTATCAAGAGGGGATTAAAACAACAGTAACAGAAAGATATTTTCTCAACATCAGTTTAAGATAATTATTACTGACATTGTATCATATATTAATTTTTGTTATCCAATGAGAATTAACTTTCTCACCCCTGGAAATATATTGTGTAATGCCCCTTGGTTTCTTTAAAATCAAAAGCTTTTTTCCAGGCAATTTCATCAGTATATTGTGTTTATTTACCCAATTTCTTCTCTGTTTCTATTTCTTAAAGTTTCTTAAGTCACACCATCTATTATTAGAATATATTTTACTAACGTTCTAGCAGTGACGTGGACATTTCTTTATCCTTTAACATAATGATGCATGATTCAATGCAGGCCATACATATCTGAGCACCCACGTAAGCAAAAAAAATATTGTTTAGACACTGTGTAAATAAAGATTGTTAATGACAAATGACTCCAGAAAACAACAGCCAATCTTCTGCCTATTTCAGTCATCCATTCATTCCTTAAAAATTTTTTGAATGTCTTTCATGTGACTGACACTGTGAAAGTCACTTGGATATCAGAGATAAATGGGGCATGGTTTCTACTGTCAAGATGCTCAAGGCTTATTTTTTTTTAATTTATGTATTTAAATTCAAGTTACTTAACACACAGGGTAGTATGGGCTTCGGGAGTAGAATTCAGTGGTTCATCACTTACATATAACCCAATGCTCATCCCAACAAGTGCCTTCTTAAATGCCCATCATCCATTTAGCCCATATCCACACCCTTCTCTCCTCCAGCAACCCTCAGTTTATTCTCTGTATTTAAGAGTCTCTTAAGAGTCTCAGAAACAAAACTGATGAACACAGAGGAAGGGAAGGAAAAATAAGATGCTCAAGGCCTATTAGAGAGTAAGACTATTAAAGACAATTGTCCTGCAGGGTAATAAGTGCTACTGCAGAAGAATTCAGTGTTCCTCTGGGATTACAATGAATGATCATCTAACTAACAAGGTCAAGGAAGTATTATACAGAAGATACTTGAGCTTGATTAGTAGGACTTAGCCATTCCTAGAGGGAGAGAAGAGGAAATGGGCATATCTGACTTGGGGGATAGCACCTGAAAAGGTCAAGAATTTATGGAGGCAATATACATGGACTTCAGGTGCATCTGAATGGTTGGGAATAGAAAGTGACAAAAAGTGAAAAGCGATGTGCCTAGAGAAACACTGAAAAGGGGACAGAGAAAACTCAGTTCCAGTCTTTCCAACTCCAAACACTGGTGCTTCTACCCTACCAAGCTGTTCAGAGCAACTATATGAAAAGACATACATGCCGTACATTCTGTAGGAGGCTGGAGGAAGCGGAAGTCACGTTAGGTTAGCTCAATCATGGAAGAGTCTATAGAGTAAGAAGAAACTTCACTGCATCTGATTCATGTTGAACAGTTGGAAAGTGTCATGGTGTGCACGTTCCTGTGTCTTTTTTATCCTTTTCCGACTGGATCATTTCCAATAGCATATAATGGGTTCAAGGGATTACCATCTTAAGAAAACCTTCCTTGGGGAACCTGGGTTGGTTAAGCGTCCGACTTTGGCTCAGGTCATGATCTTGCAGTTCGTGGACTCAAGCCCCACATTACAATCTATGCTAACAGCTCAGAGCCTGGAGCCTGCTTTTTATTCTCTCTCTCTCTCTCTCTCTCTCTCTCTCTCTCTCTCTCTCTGTTCCTCCTCCATTCATGCTGTCTCTGTCTCTCAAAAATAAATAAATATTTTAAAAATTTTTTTCAAGAAAATCTTCCTTGACCCCACATCCTACACCCCCTTCCACTCCACCTTATTTCCCTGCTATTCTTCCTGTGTAATTTTTTTCAGGGTCTTTTACACCAGACAGTCTCCATGTCCTTACCTCTAGTTCTATCCTCAATGATTCTAGTCTGGCTTCCCACCATCAATCTGAGGAAGCATCTCTATCAAGGTCATTGATGCTGCCATGGTTATCCCACTAATCAATAACATTTGAAATAGTGACCACTCCTTCCTTCTTGACCAAATCTTCTCTCTTGGCTCCTTTGACATCCTTTCCTAGTTTTCCTTCTATTTCCCCTTCTACTCTGTCAAACACCTTCCCTATGCATCCTCTAAATGTTGAAGAACTTAAGGCTCAATCTTTGGCTCATTTCTCCATTCTCTACTCTCTCTTCCTAGATAATCTCAACAGTCCTTCTGGAGTTAAATGTGTTATGCTATTGACTCTGAAACTTGTACCTCTAGCCTACACTTTACTGAAATTGGAGGCAAACGTCTAAATTCTTACTTGATGTCTTCACCTGACTATCCCATAGGCAATTCAAATTAATATCTCCAAAACAGAATTCATCATCTCCCCACTTGTCCTCTACTTCTAGTCTTACCTATCCCTTTAGCTGTTCACCCAGGAAAATCATGGAGAGTAAGAAGGAACAAAGGAAGACAGGAAGCAACCAGTTTATAAAGGACCAATGATGGAAAAGATGAAATCTGGGATTAAAGATGGTATATTAAAGGGGCACCTGGCTGGCTCAATTGGTTAGGTGTCCAAGTTCAGCTCAGGTCATGATCTCACGGCTCCTGAGTTCAAGTCCTACTCTGGGCTCCATACTGACAGTGCAGAGCCTGCTTGGAATTCTCTCTGTCCCTCTCTCTCTGCCCCTTCCCCCTTCATGTGTGAATGCTCTCTCTCTCAAAATAAATAAGCTATTTTTAAAAATATTATATGTTAGATAGACTATCACCAGCTGCTTTAACAAATAAGTCATAAAATTCTAGTGACTTAACACAAGAGAAGGTTATCGCATACTTATGGCACTGTCCAGGCATTTGCCAAGTGTCTTCATGTGGTAATTCAGGACATAGTCACCTTCTGCCCGGTGGCTCCACCATCCCCTTGGACCTCAGAGTTCTTTGAATCTTGTCAGAGGTCCTGAGAAGAAAGGGCTGAGAATGCACAATCATTTCTTAAAACCCCAGCTCAGAAGAGAAGCATATAACTTCTGCTCATATTCTATTTGGAAAAAACTAATCACACAATCCTGCTTTGATTCAAGGAGACTGGGAAGAGTAGTCTCCAGCTGGACAGTTGCCCACTGTGGAAAGGGAAGTACACATGTGTGGTGGTTAGCTAGCTGTCTCTGCTACAGCCAGATAACCCACAGAACCCAGAACTGGGGCTTATCTGAGGAAAAGTAAAGATCTAAGGAGAAATTACAAATACAGTGAAAAATAATTTTCATGTGAAGAAAGAAAAGAGTATTATGTGAGGGTAGAGAAGAGAATTGAGATGTTACAATTCTGTAAAATTTTTATGAGGGGATTTCTTATACCTTCCCTTGTAAGTTAACCTGAAGCTCCTGCTCTCTGGACTCCTACAAGCTATATTTCTTTAGGATATGAAAAAGTACAATCTCTCCATGAGACTACCATGGAAGAAAAACTGAAAACTGGATTTCTACTAGCTCCTGCCAGTGTTTTTAAATGAATGAACACACAAATATGTTCTGACAGTTGCAAGAACAGGATAAATAATGAAGTAGATCCAGAAAAAGATATTGTCAGCTAATTGTTCTCTGCTACTTTCTTACGTTCCCTTGGATGTCTGTTACAAATGAAGTTTTTAGTAAATGTAGTTTTCAAGGTAGCCTGACATCTTACCTAGGAATTTGGCAGCCCTGTGTAATGAGCTGCCAGAGAATGGGATGGCAGGTAATGAAGAATTGAGTGCTCTAAACTCCCTTCCTCCTCTTTGACTTCATGTTCTTATTATTAAGAAGTGGGTCATGAACAAGAAGAGAACTTTATTCAAGTGTCATGACAGATCAGCTGCCAAATTATATCCCTGGGTTGGAAGAGACAGAAAATCACAAAGTCCTGCAGGGCATGGATCATAGAGGGAATATCAAGGTCACAGGCAATGGCCAGATTGGCAGCCATAAGCCTTTCTCCTTCTAAGAAGTTTGGCTTTCCCACAGAATCAATGACCTGGGATACTAGCCACACCAGAATAGAGAACATAGACTTGAAAGAAATGGGTGGTGTCATGTCAGGTGGAGATCAGTAGAGTCCCAAACTATGAAATATAAGAGTCTAAATCCTCCTCAGAACAAATATTCAGGGGATAATATTCTAATATGATGCTCTGTAACTTGTTAGAAATGAAAAACAAACAGCTGGTGGCACTTTTCCATAAGTCAGGGTGGCTGTGGGACATGTTCTCACCCACTTAGTTGCCAAAAAGACTTCCAACTAGGTTGCCATGGAGACAACCTAGAAATCAAAGACATGACTTAAATTATTAAAATCTACTAATCCAAGAAGGAGAAACTCTGATTGAATAGGTTTTCACTGAGACTGGCAATACTTATCTCAGGGAAAATGAAGAATTAAAATCTTTTTCTACATTGTTTATGAGCTGTGACACCAGGTTTATATCACTGTATTCACTATTAGTTTAGACATAGAGATTTTTATAGCACAGTAAATTCTTCTTTCAGTTTATCAACGTATATATGATTTATCATGTATATTAGTCTCACACATAACAAATGTGTTAATCAATGCCCCCCCAACAAATAATCTATGTTCTATCCCAGTTCAATGTCAGAAGATGGCATAAGAATAATTCATTGGTAGGAAAATCTGCCATTTGACTTGTGATGCTGGTGGCTTCTGAATTAAATACAGTCATGAACATAAAACAGCTTTTGCACAGAAGGCCACCCTGTTCAAAGTCTATCCCCCAGGAATCTAGAGAGCATCTAGGTAGAATTCTAGCATTCTAGGGCTTAGGTATTCAGTGTCACTGAGATGAGTTAAAGGACAAGGTCTACCACTAAACACCCTTGCTTAGGCAAGTAGAAAACTTGATGTATTAGATAGATGGTACGAACTTTTATCTTCCCAAATCCCTCCTACTTAAAATTGCCTGCCTCACTAGTATAATAATCTGTGCCCTTCCTAACTACTCAACCAGAAAACATGATCTTAGAGTCATTCTTTTGCTTTAGACAGCAAATATACAGCCAGTGTCTCCAGAGGAATAAAGAAACTCAAAGAAACCACTTTGGTTGTTGACAGAGAAGACAGACAACCACCAAACAGGTATTGTGGACCAAAGCAAATCCTTGTAAGACTCATCAAACAATAATGGGTGAACAAGAGGTTCTCCTTTCAGAGAGGAAAGGAAGGCAGAAGTGGCATGAAATTTAAGGAATACTTACCTCCTAGGTCTTCTCTCTTAGAAACAAAATGGCACCTTATATGAAGTAGAAATTAACTAAATTTACTAAAAATGAAGGGATTCCATTCCTCTAGCATCCAATTCCTCTTCCTGACAGTACCTTCCTCTTTCTCCTATCTTTTCCCCCATATCCTCAACCTACAGTTGTTTCTAACCACCACTGCAACAAACTATAGAAAAGAAAAAGATAATAAATAATGGAAACTGCCAATATCCATTCATCCTTTCCTCCTCACTTAGAGAATCCCAATTTTGTTTTGGGAGGCAATATGACCACTGAGAAATATTCATTTCCTCAGACTCTATTCCACTGTGGAACACCATGGAACATAGTTCTGGCCAGTAAGATGTAAGCAGAGTAGGGAAGCTCTTATTTTCCTGATAAAAGTATTTGTTGGCATAATCCTTCTCCTCCTGCCCTTTCTTTCCTCCTTTCTTCTAGAATGGAAATATAAAGCTGTATTGAGCAAAAGGTTAATAGAACTTTGTTATCATCTTATATCAGGAGTAGGAAAACCATGGCCCAGGGGTACTAGTGGGGGGCTAGAAGGTGCCTTGGTTTTTAAAGTTTCTCTTGAGGACCCAGCTTAGACTGCAGACTAATTGTTATGTAAAAACAATAAAGCTCTTTTGATGAAGACATTATGTCTGTTTTATGCCACTAAAAAGTAATGTTGTCCAATATGCCATGGCTGTTATTTGACAGTGTGAGAATTTCCATGAGCAGCGACACATTTAAATATCAGGGAATGATGGAAGAGATGCCCAAAGGTACATGTCTATACCAAATCAGGAGCTGTGGCTTAATGGCTTGGCAGGATTGTCAAGGATTTGGAAGGAACAAGGTTAGAAAATTGTGGCTAGGAGGTCTAGGAAGGAGGTATGTAGACAGCTATTTTTGAATAGACACAGAATGTGAAAAATATTTTTGTCCCATGTGAATGATCTCAGAGGATTTTAACATACAGGTGGTTTGGACAGCCAATCCATAAAGAGTCATCAGCCTCTTTTTCCAGCCACCCCTGCCATTGCCCAACAAGCTCATGAACAAAATGGCCATGGCAGCAAGGATGGAGGTTATGCATGGGCTCAAAACCACAGGCTTCCACTTGCCAAGGCCAACCTGGCTTCAGCTACTGCTGAGTGCCCAATCTGCAAACAGCCAGCAACTATGTGAATGGATTCGGAAGCAGACCTTCCTACAGTCAAGCCTTGAGATGATTACAGCCCCAGCCAACAGCTTCACTGTAACTTCATGATAAACCCAGAGATAGAAACATCCAGCTGAGCTGCTTCCTACTTTCTAACACACAGAAACTCTGATATAATAAATGTTTATTATTTTAAGCTGCTAATCTTGAAGTAGTTTGTTACACAATAGTAGACAACATATACTTAGAGTGAAAAACACTGTGACCAGAGAGTCCCAGATAACCTAGATGTGATAGTGGTAAAGAACTCCAAGAGATATACTCAAGGCTTTTTTTAATTTTAGTTTTCTATCTTGGTATTTTTTTTTAATTCTTACATTATGTGACAAATAGAAGCATGCCTTATGGCTAAAGTAGCTGATTTCCAAAAAATGAAATTTCTTTTTTATTATTTCCCCAGAAGATTATATCTGGATATTGACAGCTTGGAGAAAGTTCCCCCTAAGTGCCATCTCTTTCACCTGTCAGCTGTCATCCAAAGCACCATGATGATGATAGGAACTTATAAAAATAAAAGAGAGAGTGGATGATCAGAGCCATAGAAACAGCTGTGTGACATCTCTGACGCAGTAATAGCCAAGAAAAATGAAAATTTATAATGGCTATGAGAGTTAAAATTGAGAATTCATAAAACCATGATGAATAAAACCAGGATGACTAGGAACATCTCGGCTTCTAATTCTTTCTCACTCTGATTGATTTGCCCTTCCTATAGAACAGAGTGCAGCCACCTCTGAGTGACCAATGGACTCTGACATGAAACCAAACCCGACTTCCACAGATCTTTTAATCAGGAATAATTTTTATTCATGTATCGGTCCCCAGCCAGCTGACACTCAAAGAGCAACCACAATCACTTTCAACGGATTTATTTCCAGGTATAAATCTATGTCTTTTTAATTGCATTTTTGTTGTTGTTGTTCAGAAAAAGATTAATTCTGCGACCTTGCAATATAATTTTCCTCTTTGATTTTCTAACAAAGAAAATAGGTCTTTGGAGAAATCATCACTATGGACAAGTTTCTTTTATCAGAAAGCTATTTATTCTCCTTTCTCTCCTATCTAGTAAAGATACAGATCTTGTACCTTAGCTCCAGAACTAGAGTCCTTATCTCAAGTCTTTAAGATTTAATCTATTTCATTTTCTACCTTAGGTCTGCAATTATTCACTACAAATCACTTGCAAATAACCTTTGGTTACTTTATCACTTCTGGATGTCAAGAGATCACTGCAATTTTTACCTCAATATTATCCTATAGGAATTAAATTTTAAAACAATGTATGATCTTCACTGTGGCAGTTGTCACATCTCCTCAAAGAATGTGTTAAACTACCCATTGGCATGGTTTTCAGATCTAGGGACACCAGTTGCTCGTGAGCTAAAATCAATTTGCCAAGTAATGAAACAATCATCCTTACCCATTTCCGTAGTTAGTATTTTCCATATTCAAAGGAAATTCTGACCTCTTCTTTCTGTCTTCCTCTAAGCAAATGATTAAAGACAAAACACTGACCTTGGGTCTCCAAGACCCAGACTCTCCAAACTTCACCTAATGTCACCTGACCTTTTTCTATTTAAGATTGGTTGTAAGGCCCTACAATTACACAACCAGCAAAGGCAGACACAGCATTAATAGTTAAGATAGGAAACCAAGCTAACAACATTGCTTCAAAGTTTGGGAAAATGTCTGAGATAGGAATCACAGGAGAGGGAAAGCACTCAAGAAATGTAATTTCTTACCATTTTATTTAGCTTATGCATATAAATACATGGTATATTCATTCCGAGTTTGTAGTAACAAATTACTCCAATGTTGGTGACATCAAACAACAGAAATTTATTCTTTCACAGCTATGGAGGCCAGAGGTCTGACATCAAGGTGTCTTGGAAGTTTGTGCAGGAGCATCTTTCCCTGCCTCTTCCTGCTTTTGATGGTTCAAGGCATTCCTTGGCCATCATTCCAATACCTGCCTCTGTGGCCCCACTGTCTCCTTCACTTTTCTGTATCTTCTCTTCTATCTGTCCCAAATAACCCTCTTTGTCTTGCAATTGGATTTAGGACCCATCTGGGTAATCTAGGATAATGATCTCCTAATATCAAGATCTTTAATTACATCTGCAAAGGACCTTTTCTCAGCTAAAGTAACATTTACAGGTTCCAGGAATTTGACATGATCATTTTTCAGATGCTCATACATGAGTATATGGATAAAGGTAGGGACATACACTCAGGGGAACCTATTTCTGTGCTGGTTGAAGAATGAGATATTGGATCAGTTGAGTACAACCACAGCAGGTTAGCATTTTTTGATGTCTGCTTTCTGCTCGTCATGTGTGATTCTGTGAAAATACAGAAATTTTAAAACTTGGTTCAATTTTCAAAATGTTAGAATAGAATAAAATACACTTGATGCTAGAAACCTGCTAATGCACAGAAAAGAAAGAGCATGTGGGCACATGAGTTAGAAAGAACAGAGTTTAAATCCTGGCTGTACTGAACTCCAGTTGTATGATTATGGGTGAGTTAATTTGTTCATTATTTTTTTAAAAAAACAAATAAATATTGCAGTTATAAGAGTAGTTTGGAGAGATGTATGGAGAGGGAAACTAACCACTGAAGTAGAGCCTTGCTATGGTCCATGGGAGAAAGGGGATTTAACGCCTACTCATTAGCACTCTTAGGTAGGTTATACTTTTGACTTTATTACCACCTCACAATAATGCTAAGGCATAGCTGTGTAATCCACAATATATAGGTGAGCAGAGAGGGTGAATAACTTTCCCAAAGTCTCACAGCTGTTGACCAATACAGCTGGAGTCCAAATGCAGCTCTTTCTGACCACAAAGTCCATTGAAATGAGAAAAATGATTAGGATGTGTTGACTAACCTTATCGTGCTAATCATTTTTGTAATATCTAATCATTAAAATGTGCACCTTAAACTTACACAACGTTTAATATCAATTATATCTCAACAAAACGGGGGAGGGAGAGAAATTGTAACAGCGCTCTTTTGTGCATTCAATGGGAGTTGCATGCCCAGGTTATGGATAGAACATAATTCTTACTTTGGATCAGGGAAGAGAGTAAAGAAAGGCACAGGGCATTTAAAGCAGTGCAAAGACTTGAAAATCTAAATCAGTATCTAAAACTGGTTGGTGTCTACAATAAAGGATTAAATATGAGAGCTTGGGAAAAATAGGAAAAATAAATGGTAAGGCTTATAGATTGAAGCTCACTGTCTAAAATATCCTTTCTGGTATTTATTCAGATGTCACCTGTGACATGTTGGCCATGTTCAATGCATAGTGAGAGGTCCTGAGATGTGTAAGAGAATAGGTAAGTCGCAGCTCTTGCCCTCAAGAAGCAACCGAAAATATACTAGGTCAGTCATCTGGAGGTTTGGCCATGGGGCAAGAGGAATCCAGGCTAGCATCAAATTAGGAACTTCCCAGTTATCTCCTATCTCAAGTCTGAATATCTAGAGTAGAGGGGTCCTAAATGTAGCCACAGATGTTGTATTTTGTTCCCATTCCATAGGATCTTCCCACCTCAACCACAACCTCCTGCCCAGGCTTTCTGCTAACTCTACCTCCACCCCACCTCCAGCCACCTACCACATTCTGAAGGGAGGAACTGGAACAGTCGTCCTGAATTCTAACCACTGAGCTAGGCGACCTCACATACTTGCCTAGTTCTTACCAGTCTCCTTGGGAGTTGTAACCAGTTACTGGTTCTTCTCACATGAAGGCCAGACCCAAATATCAGTCAAGATGCCAGTGCCTTTGCCCTTTTGTGATTCAGGCCAGTTCTCTGGGTAGTAACACCAGCCTGGATTTGATTGAAGGTTTTTCACATTTGTTCAGACTTCGCTGCAAGGGACAGGGTACCTGCCACTTCTGTCCTGATAACTTTTTCTATTCCCATCCATCTGGCCCTCTCACAGCATATGCCTAGCAGCACTGAATGGAGGTGTTTGTCAAGTGACTGAGATGCACAGGGAGCTGTATAACAAATGAAGTAAATTAACAAGGAGCTACCCAAAGGACGAATGAAATGAGCAGGGTAGTGTATAACCAACGAGTGAAAAGACCAGGGAAGGGAAAGTTTGGAGGTCTCAGTGAGGGTGGAGAGCTAACACAGGCAGAGGCAGGTACATGGGCTGTGGCAGAATAACAGAATCACTGAATTTAGAGGGTTTTATTTCCTTACGTGTCTGTCGTCACATTAGTGAGTCAACTTCTTTCATGTATTTGAAGAAATTTTTTTGTCATATTATTCTCAGGTCACCTAAAATAGAGGTGGGGTCAGCACTCAAAAAAACAAAGTACTCCTGTGATTTAAAAACAAGCTATTTCCCAGGAAGAGATGGATGGGTTAAACTGTTCTATACATGTTCTGCTCAACCATATCAATTTCTTGGGTGGGTTGTTTTCCTAACAATTGTAGAGAAAGTGACCCCAAGATTCCCAGAATCAATCATGGCTAATCTCAATAGTGTGTTATTCCAGGAAATGCTCTGATCTAACAAAGGTTTCTTTCAAATGACGCCTCGATTGCCTAAAATTTATACCTACCCAATGCCCTGGTACCTTCTGTGATTCTGAGTCAGTGATAATTTTCTTGAGTTTTCTAAGCTTTATTATTAACAGAGCCAAATCCAAAGAGGAGGCAAAACAGGTTAAGGGGACATCTCTCCTCTCATAATTCACAGAGTGTCAGTATAAATCACCCAGACGATGACAGATAATTACAAAACAGTATTTATAGCTAACGCCTAAGTATTCAATCCAGTTTATGGATTAGACTCTCCTGCCCCATTACTTTACCTATTTTCTTTCCATCTCAGTGCTTCCCATCATCACCAAATATTAGATTAGCAAGAAACAAAAATAAAACTCAAACTAGTCTGTGAAGAACCTAGGGTCTCAAAGATGGTTGGTAAGGATTAAAGCAATTGACATTTTTGGATTAGCATAAATTTCTACCATCCATGCTTTCCCTGTGTTCACCTGTGTTTACTAGCATAGTAATCCTTTCAGATTCTCCACAAAGTAAATACTTATACCTAAGGCTCTTCTCCGCATCTAGGGTGAGGCCATGGTGAAATGACATGACTTGGTATGAAAAAAGACAGTTGTGCTAATTTCACATGAAAGTCAGAGGAGCAAGAATGGATCTGTGCCTTGCAACTCCCACGGCCCACAGACTGTATAAAAACCACACCCAAAATGTACACCCATCCCAATGCTGAAATGCTCTGAAAGCTTCAATCAAGAGACCTTTCCTGGAACAGATCTAGGAAATGTCACCCATGGTGGGCCTACATTCTCCCTCTTTCTTAGGAAGGACAGCACATTTATTCCACACAAATTTAAGAGATTTCATCTTTCCTGTTTCTTTCTTTGGCATTTTCCAGGCAAGTAGATCTGAGGGTGAACTTTAAAGTGTGATTTGATTACAGGATTTTTATACTGGTTGTGAGGCATTGCTTCCCTCAGTTACCCTCTGTCCTCTTGAGTCTGCAGACTGGTGATTTCGACCTGACTCACTTGCTCTGCAGGGGAGGATAAAAATTATGGTCATAGTAATGCCTTTTGGCATTTACCAAGAATTTGCCATCCACAAGGCACTGTACCAAGTTCTCTGTGGTTTATTTTATGAGCTGATTACTATAAGGCACAACCAGGAAATGGCTCTATTTTTCTCCTGTTACTGGCATGCTACATCAAAGCTTACTGTGCCCCCCAGACAACATCTCAGGCAGTTCCCACCACTTTAATGCAATTTAAGACTCACTTCCAGGTATTAAAAAATTCAGTAGTATCATATAAAAACAGCAATATCATATCTTATTTACAATTTCTTCCTTGCTTCCTAATTCAGTTCTGGCCCATGGGCCAAACACATGCCATAGGTACATGATCTAGTCTCTCACACCGTTTCCACCTTTCACTTTCCATCTTTGCCCTCTTCCACACTCAGGGAGGCAGGGAGGTGGGGACGATGAAGGGGAGAAAACTACAGAAAATCCCCCTGAGATCACTGTAGCCAGACATCAAGCCTTCAAGTTATATAGGGGCCCATCCTTCAGAGCCTCCCTGACAGACGTGTTGAATTTGGCACTGACCGGTTCTCTGACCTGGGCCCTGGGCTCTCTGGACAGCCTCTTCCAGTACCCACCCTCCCATCTCCTATACTCAGCAGTCCAACCTTGGCCTCTAATTGCTGCTGTCTCCCTCCCCTTGCAGGTGCCCTTTTGGGGGAAGATCCCTTCAAGATGGCTGGTAGCCTGTTTACCTCTACTGGTGATGGTGATGGGAACTCAAACGTCATTATAGATTGGCCCAGATGCAGTGCTCCCCTGCCCCCCTTCTCTACCTCTGAGGGCTGTTCCAGACAGCCTACCCACTTCATAACTCTCTATGAAGGAGGCAGGCATCAATCTTACTCTCCAATCCCAGGGACACGTGAAGTTTCCCATACCTCTCTCTCTCTCTCTCTGCCCCATTCCAAAAGTAAACTACCCACCAGGCCTCTGCCAGGATTGAGAGACCAGCACTCCCTTCTGTAGGACTGCTAGTCTCTACAGTGGTCCTCTTGGAAAGGAGTTGCGGGGGGGGGGGGGGGGGGGGCGGTGCGTAGTGTTTGGAACAACCCGGAATAAAAGCCAAAGAGTTTTCCATTAATATGGAAGTTAATTAATGGAATTAATTCCATTAATATGGATTTCTTTCAATAAAATCCTTTCAGATGTCTTTTTTTATAAGCAAAAACAGATGAAACAGATTGTTACTTGCTGATCATATTCATCATCTCTTAGTAAGACTGCCCTAGATGTGTCTCTCCCTTGTCTTTAGAATGTAAAACTTCACATTCCATATCATGTTCTATTATACATATCCAACACAGGTGCCCACTTCCCTTTATTGCTCATATTCCAGGTCTCATTAACACATGGAGACAAGCATACAGCTTTACACAGCTCTAAGTGGTCACTCAGGAGCAGTCTTCAGCATCAAGGATTCATACCCCATCCCTCCCAGCTTCCCCTGGGCAATTACTCACAGTCCTGATGTCCACACATGGAAATCCCAACTCTATCTACCCATAGGATGAAGCTTCCTCTTTAAGATACAAAGGAGATGGGGCACAAGATTCCCTTTTCTCTTTACCACCCTGTCTTTCATATCCCCAGAAAGCCATAACAGGCTGTACATACATGAATTTCTTCACTAAACAAATTTTTAAAGGGAATTATAACTTGGGAGAAGGAGAGATTAATTGTAACTATTCCCAGAGTCTAGAGGAAAAGTCCCCAAGAAAATCAGCCCTTCACAAGAAGATCATTCATAGATGCTCCCCCCAGATTCTAACCTGGTTGCTCTACCTGGAGGGTCCTGATTTCCTCTCTCTGCAATCACTTATTTTTATAAGTTTCCATCCATGAATTCCATTCACCTCTCAATAAAACTACCCCTATCCACAGAGAGGAATATAACTTCCTGGATCTTACCTAATAAAAATATGTGTTTTTAAAGTGTTTATGTGTTTCATAAGTTTTATTATAAAATATTTCAAGCAATGATAACACTATAAAGTACCCTATTCCAAATATCCATGCATCCTCTACTCAGCTTTATCAAATATTAACATTTTGCTATATTTGCTTCAGATTCTTTTTCTTAAAAAGAAACATTTTACAAGTGTGGCTGAATCTCTACCACTCTACCACCCCAAATCCTGCACCCATTCTGTATTCTATCCCCAACCCCACTGTGACAAGATGCTCTACAGGATATTATGTTCTGCCTCATATTTTTCCTTAGGCTTCAATCAATCAGGCTATACTATCCTATGGTTTGCTTTCCATGATATCAGCAGGATATCCATGCTACTCAAAACAATCTGGAGAGGATGGAATCCCCTCAAGATGCCACTGTATAGAGTGGACACAAGGTCTTTCAGGCTGGGTTTCCCTTGTGATTTCCCATTCATTTATTCATTTATCAATAAGTGTATGTGCCAGGCACAGTTCTATAGTCTGGGAACACAATAATCAACAAGACTGGCAAAACCACCACACCTAAAGAACTTGCATTCTATGCAGGAAGAGAGACAATAAAAACGTAAACCAAGGATCACAGGGCACCTGGGTAGCTCAGTAGGTTGAGCATCTGACTCTTGATTTCCACTCAGGTCATGATCTCACAGCTCATGGGAAAGAGCCCCACAGTGGGCTCTGTGCTGACAGCACAGAGCCTGCTTGGGATTCTCTCTTTCTCTGTCTCTCTCTGCCCTTCCCCCACTTTCTCTCCCTCCCTCAAATTAAATAAATAAACATTTAAATATATATATGTATATAAATGATGGGTGCCTGGGTGGCTCAGTCAGTTGAGCATCCAACTCTTGATTTTGGCTCAGGTCATGATCTCAGGGTCGTGGGATTGAGTCCCACACTGGGCTCCAAACAGAGTGTGGAGTTTGCTTAGGATCCTCTCTCTCTCTCTCTCTCTCTCTCTCTCTCTCTCTCTCTGCCTCTCTCCCCCACTTGTGTGCTTTCTCTATATATAAAATAAAATGAAGTATAAAGTATAATAAAAGTAAAATAAAAAATATTTAAAAATATAATAAAATATATATGGTATATATACATATACCAATAGATCAAATAACCATTACCAGATAATGGGTAAATGATTAGTAGAAAAGGGAGAGAAAACCATGATTGTAGGATAGAGAGTTATGAGAAGCAAGAGGGGTCATTTAGCTAGGAGGGGTGGCCAGGTCCTCTCTCTTAGGAGATGACAATGGACCTGCCTAGGACTTAGATGATGAGGGAAAATCTGGAAGAGACATGTTCCAGGCAGAGAGGACCACGAATGTCAAGTCACAGATCCAGGATTGAATTGAGAGTTCATCAAACGGAAGGACAACCTATTGTGCCTGGTGTCTGGAGGGAGGAGAAGACAGGAGGCAGAGGAGCCCCCAGAGCCTGGGCGGCTTGTGAGATCAGTCACGTGCAGTCAGCGCAGGTGGGGTCAAGGCTGGGGTGATGGGAAGTAGCATCAAAACCTGGCTCAGAGTTGACATCTGCACTTGCTGCATCATAATTAGCAATACAGCCCCTCTGACCTTTGGACCCTGTAAGACACTGGTGGGCAGAATAGAGTCTGGCTCTTTTCCTGCTTGCCCCAGACCCTACAGAATCAAGAAGTGGGCCTTAATGTACCTTAATGGTACCTTTCAATAGTTTTCTCAAGAGATTCCATTAAATGGCTCATTCTAAGAGCCCTATTATATTCTTCCCAGAAGTCTTGACTCTAATTAGTCTGGGAGAAGAGGAACAGGATGGCCTGTCTTCTCAATATATAAGCATTCCTGCATCTAATCCCCCAGCAACCCAGTGACGAGCGTATCACAAACCCTGTTTTTCAGGCAAGCCATCTGAAGTTCAGAAAGTTTCATCAGCTCCTCAGAGGGGCACAAAGCCACACCCAAAATCAAACACACTACTATTTCAGTGAAACATGAATATATACACTAGGTAAGATAAAGATCATAGATACCAACATGTCAGTTCTGGTCAAGTTTTACTACCAAATAATTACTTTTTTAAAAATCTCTTTGTTTCAATGCTTTTGGATGCAAGGGATTACGAACCTATGCTTGGGTGACCCTAATGTGCTCATCGGTTAAGTGGGAAACAAAACTATGCTGACTGGGTCACAGATTTCCTGGGAAAAACAAAGGTAACAAGAGCCATCACTGAATACTTCCTATATAGTAAGCACTGTTCTAAGTCCGTCTAAACTCTCACAACCCTAGCAAGCAGGTAGGTACTTTTACTATTCCCTTCCAGCAAAGGAAATGAAGCACAAAAAAAGGTTAAGTAACCTGCAGAGCCAAGATTTGAATGCAGTCAGTCACCAGAGACTGGAGTGCATAAGCCACTGCCCTGCACCACCTCGTGGAAATGGGGACTCTGAAAAGAAGCCTAGACTTAGAAGCAACACGATGCAAGGCAGTGAGTGAAAAAGGAATTGCACCTGTCACTCCACAAAAAAGATGTTCCCACTGCAACCCACAAGCAGGGCGTGAAGGCTCCCAGTGGAATGAGGGACTGACAGCCTATCAGCCAGAGGTCAGACCACATCTGTGACACAGTGAACTTTCAAATGGCCAGATCTCTGGCCACCAAGCCCATGTGTGACCTCCTGGCGCGAGCTACTTCAGAAAGACCCATGATGTCTCGTCTGGTGAGAAAGGGAAAGGGCTCTGTGACACAGGAATACAAAAAAGTGGCATTCATTCACAGGCTGAAATACTGTTAGAATCACATCCATAGCAGGGAGATATTGCCACAAAAGAAGAAATTGACATTTGCTCATGACCATGTCCAGCTTTCTCCCTATTGAAAAAATACGCACAGGAGAAGACGGAGGCCTCTGGAGAGATAAAATGTCTCCCTTCCCGCTTATTTCGCTTTTAGGTTTCTTGCTATAGGAATAGGGAGTGGGGGTTGCCACAGAAAGAGAGTCCTTGTCCTTCCAAACAAGCAGAAATCATGCTTTGCCTGGAAATTTATGAAGAAACACTTGCTTAGAATCTAGTCCTTATTCATGAGTTTTCATCATTACACACATAAAATATAATCACCATTTGTTGAACCCTGGCTAAGCTCTTTGCAGGCATTATGGTAGAGAGTCTCAGACTGTTGAAAGGTGGGCATTATTAACACCATTTTACAGAAAATAAACTGAGCTGTCCTTCAGTTGTGGGCAAGATGCTCAGTCTGCTGCTTTGCACGATTACCTCGCATTTCATGAGATGACACCAAAACCCTAAGGCACCTTTATCCCCGTGTGACAGGCATGCAGGCCAAGGCTCAGATATGGAAAGTAGCCATTTGTGATGTGCAAGACTTTGGAGGCAGGCAGCCTGGTTTGAACGTACTGGCTAAATGGACACCTAAGTTCCTGAAATCTCCCCAAGCCTTATTTTTCTCCTCCATAAAATGGGCCAGGGCAGTTCCTAGGAGTGGAACATCTCAGACATCCACGATCACACAAGTGGCCTACATCTTAGTAAAATGCAGGCTCTGATTCAGGGGATCTGAAGCAGGTTCTAAAAGCTGAATTTCTCACAGGTTCCTAGTAATGCCCATGCAACTGATCTGCGGACCACATTTTGAGGAGAAAAGCTATATAGGGTTTTTAAGACTTAAATGAGATTTGATGCACATAAAGTTCTCAGCACAGGGGCACTTGGGTGACTCAGTTGGTTAAGCGACCAACTCTTGATTTCGGCTCAGATCATGATCTCATGGTTCATGAGCTCAAGCCCTGCATGAGGTCCTGCACTGCCAGTGTGGAGCCTGCTAAGGATTCTCTGTCTCCCTCTCTCTGCCCCTCCTGTGTGCTCATTCTCTCATTCTCTCCCTCCCTCCCTCCCTCCCTCTCTCCCTTTCTCTCTCTCTCTCTCTCTCTCTCTCTCTCTCTCTCTCTCTCTCTCAAAAATAAATACAAACTTTTAAAAATTAGGGGCGTCTGGGTGGCGCAGTCGGTTAAGCGTCCGACTTCAGCCAGGTCACGATCTCGCCGTCCGTGAGTTTGAGCCCCGCGTCAGGCTCTGGGCTGATGGCTCAGAGCCTGGAGCCTGTTTCCGATTCTGTGTCTCCCTCTCTCTCTGCCCCTCCCCCGTTCATGCTCTGTCTCTCTCTGTCCCAAAAATAAATAAACGTTGAAAAAAAAAATTAAAAAAAAAGTTTTCAGTGCAGTGCCTGGCACATAGTAAGCATTCAATAATTATTAGCTGATATTATTATTATTATCAGCTCTAAATTATTGGGTGGCTCAAAGCTAATGGTTGGATATTCTATAAAGTCTTCTTTATAATGTTCTGGAAAGTTCTTGAAAGAACATGGTAACAGGTAGAGCAGTGTGGTGTAATGAAAAAGCATTGGAGTTAAGATAAAAAGATCTGGATTTGAATCCTGGTGTTACCCTTTGGGCAAGCTTGAAACCTCATAAGATCTTTTTATTTTTTTAACATTTATTTTTAAGACAGAGAAAGAGCATGAGTGGGGGAGGGGCAGAGAGAGAGGGAGACAGAGAATCTGAAGCAGACTCCAGGCTCTGAGCTGTCAGCACAGAGCCCGACACAGGGCTCGAACCCATGAACTGTGAGATCATGACCTGAGCTAAAGATGGTCACTTGACCGACTGAGCCACCCAGGCACCCCTATTTATTTTTATTCTTTTTAATGTTTATTTATTTTTGAGAGAGAGATAGACATGCACACACACACACACACACACACACACACACACACAGCACAAGTGGGGGAGGGGCAGAGAGAGGGAGACACAGAATCTGAAGCAGGCTTCAGGCTCTGAGCTGTAAGCACAGAGCCCGATGTGGGGCTCGAACTCACAAACCGTGAAATCATGACCTGAGTCAAAGTTGGACACTTAACCAACTGAGCCACCCAGGCACCCCAGAAACCTCATAAGATCTTTTAAGATAATAATAGAACTAGTTGAGGGAACTGTTGTGAGAATCCAATGTAACAGCATCTGGGAAAGTTCTCGAAAGTAAGCCCTTCAGGTACTGTGTGTGGAAGGTAGAAGGTGGTCTGATTCTTTCTGTCCAAGTGTAAACATTTTCCAGCCACTAGCCCCACACCACCTCTCTCTAGGATGTCAAACTGCTGGTGTCTGTGATGTCAGGAGACACAGAGGGTAATGCAGACCAACCTTGACATCTGGTGGGAGAAACAGATACGAGCCATTTCACATGCTGCCTCTACTGTGCATGCATAAGGTCATGGAAGAGGAGGAGGAGAGCCTTTAGGAGAGAAAACTGCAGAGGAAAGATAAAAACCCTGGCCAGCTGACCCAACCCTCAGCCCACACTATATTCCCTACACCATGCTTCCTCCTAAAAGTCACACTGAAATAGTTGGTTCATGCACGATGCTAACAAATACTGAAGGCAGTGAGGGGCTGGCCCCAGATCTGAGGTCTCACTCTCAGAGGGATAAGACCATGAGAGCTAGATTCAGGTTGGGGCCTGGGGAGAGCAACCCAAGAAGGCATCTGCCTGATTTCCATTTCGGTCTAAGGTAAAGGGAGGGAAAGGTCAGGTACCCACATGCAAATGTGACTTGGCACCTTGAGAGCTGCCCTGTGGTCCATGTGGGACACTTGGGAATCAGAAGGAACAGCCCAATAGATTTCTCAAGGTTTATGGGATGGTTCCCAATGCTATCATTTGAAGGTCTTTCCATCAAACATGGCAGGCAACCTAGCAGAAAAGAGGCCAAATTTACAAGTTAACAGTTTATAAAACTGTTAACAAAGAGTAGGCATCTATATGAAATTATATATTTGGTACTGTAACAAAATGGCTACCATCTTGAGCAAAAGAATCAATATTAGAGTTGAAAATGTGAAACTGGGTTCAGATTCCAGCCTATATTGCTGGTTAATTACAGTAAAACTGAATGCTTAGAAGCATGACCTGGGGGCCTGCAGACATTTGGAGGTGGGCAGCCCTCCTTAGTCAGACGACAGGAGTCCAAATCCTGACTCAGTTTCTTTCTAGCTGTGTGATCTTAGACAAGTTAATTAACCTTTCTGGGTCGTACTTCCCTTGCTCGTAAAAATGAGGCTAATGATAGAACCTACCTCAGAGGATGGTTGTTAGGATTAAATGAGTTGATATCTGTAAAATGCTTAAAATAGTAAAGAGACAACAGTAAGCACCAAATAAACAAGCTCTTATTGTTTGACCTTAACAAATCAATTGACCTTTCTGAGTCACTTTTCCTCAGCTGTAACAGAATAACATGCTAACAGTGAAAACAAACAAGGCATGCGACATATTCTGAAAAAATAAAACAACTAGATAAGCCTGTGAAATGATACAATTTTTAGTATTACAGAAGAGGTTTTTAATTTTGTGCCACATTTCTATTCGGTAAATGGGAGCCTCTGCGTGCATTGTCTCTGGAATGAATATTCTATGATTTCTCTAAATGTCTGACATCTCCTCCAGGGCCTCGACCTGCCAAGAGCTTTCGTTCTACCACATCCAGAGGTCATTGGGAGGAAGAACCAATTAATACAAATTTGAAAAGAATACGAACTCTAAGTTAACCCACCGCTTGGAGCAGGAACCAATCTGTGACAAAATAAGTCCCTCCCAAAGGTGTAACCCCCTATTTTATTTTATTTTCAACGTTTATTTATTTTTGGGACAGAGAGAGACAGAGCATGAACAGGGGAGGGGCAGAGAGAGAGGGAGACACAGAATCAGAAACAGGCTCCAGGCTCTGAGCCATCAGCCCAGAGCCTGACGCGCGGCTCGAACTCTCGGACCGCGAGATCGTGACCTGGCTGAAGTCGGATGCTTAACCAACTGCGCCACCCAGGCGCCCTTGTAACCCCCTATTTTAAACAAATTTTCTTTGTCCTCTACACAAGTCCAAATCCTTGACAGGCACAAGATACCAGACTGAGGGAGCTACTGAGCTCACGCTTTGGATCCACACTAGACTTTGAAGTCACCGATTTAATGAGGGAGTGATTCTGACTGGGCTGAGTTCTACGTACACAGCGTCCTTGATACAGAAAGGTGATCCTGCCAACCCACTGTGGGCAGAGAGCTTATTCTCATACAAGGGATGGATTTATACCACTTCCTGCACACTGGGGACCACCCCACCCAAGTGATCAAATAATACATGTCTACAAAAACACCAACTGGGGTCCTCAGTTCTTCCCCAAGAAGGAAGCAGTGTTTTATCATCTAATCCAAAGCGACACCCAGTCCTCCTGCCCTATGCTGTTGGTCACACAAACCAACCCTGGTACAACGTGGGGACTAAGGACATGATGGTGTGAACACCAGGAACTGGGGACCATTGGGGGCCACCTTGGAGACCTGATAGGGTTACTGGCAAAATCAGTAAGTTCTTAACTGTAAAGGTCCTAGAACAGTATCAGTACTCAGTGTAAGGACTCAGTAAAATGTTAGCTATCACCATCGTGGTGGTGGTGGTGCTGTTGTTGACAGCATTAAGGGTTCAGTTGGTGACCGTGAAATGTCGACACCAGCCAAATCGCTCAGAAAATCAGCTCCACCCCGACCTCATTAACAACTTAATCTAACCAGTCTACACACACGATTTTCTCTGCAACTTGCCCCTCAGTTTCTTTGCTTTTCAAGTGTGTTCCAAGTATCAAATGCAGCACCAAACCTTAAAAGGAAGTCTCCTCCTGCCCTGATCATTTGAGAGATTTATAGATGGACATATCAGAATACCCAAAAGAACTCTTTAGGAGTTTTGATTCTTTCACATAATAAGAAACCTGAATAAAGGTGGTGCCAAGGTTGGCTCAGGGATTCAATGTGTCATCAAGGATTCAGGACTTCTCCACCTCTCCCACCTGCCATTTTTGGTGCAAGAGTGGTGGATCCCTTTGTGACAGCAAGAGGGCTATAGTGAATTTAATCACAACGCAGTGCAAAGGCAGGAGGGGAGGCCGCTGGGGCACATGGACAGTAAGAGGACTTTCCTGATAGGTCTCTGTATTGTTCAGTTGTTTTTTTTGTTGTTTTTTTTTTTTTTTTTTAATCCAAGAGGAAAGCTTTTCCAGAAACTTCCCAACGGACTTTCCCTTGCATTTCATTAGTCATATGTCAGTCATATGCTGACCCCTAGCTGCAAGGAAGACCAGAAAATTATCTGATATTTTCTGAGATGGTGGCCTTCATCAGAGCCATCTTGAGAGAACAAAGTGGGACCTGGCTGTTGGGGCAGTAACCAAAAGCCTGTCATGCTCCTTCATGCAGGTTCTCTCATTTGAGCAACTTTGCTATCATTCTTTCTACCTAGAATAGAAATATGCATGAACCCGGAAGGCTGTGAACCAAGCAACTCATCTGAAATTGATTAAGTCCTATTTGCCTAACATCATCCAGAAATTGCACAGACCTGAATTTTGTAGATAAGCTTTCTCTAGAAGTGCTAAAGCTTACTGTATTTTTACCACTCTTCTGACAGTCTTTACTGAAATGCTTTACCTCTATGTCCTATTTGGGGGTGTGTCTAAACATAATTTCACACTAACTGGGGGAACTTGGGTGGCTCAGTCGTTAAGGGACCAACTCTTGGTTTCAGCTCAGGTCTTGATCTCATGGTTCATGGGTTCAAGTCCTACATCAGGCTGTGTGTTGGTGGCACAGGGCCTGCTTTGGATTCTCTTTCTCTCCCTCTCTCTCTGCACCTCCCCTGCTCATACTCTCTCTCAAAATAAATAAACTTTAAAAACAATTAAAAAAAATAATAATTTTACACTTCCTGAATGGCAGAACTGCCATTATGGTTATCAATTATTGCACCAGGAATAAACACTCTAATAGCCCAGGAGGCTCTCTCTGCTCCAACACCAAACAACCCCATCTTGCTCAGCCTGCTCCAGGTAGTATATGCTGCACCTTAAAATATCTGTGGCTTCTGTGGAAGTGCCTTGTTTTCTGCTGCCACTTCCAACTCCTCAGAACTTCCAACGACAGTACTTGCTACTACACTTTAATCAAGACTTAGGACAGCATGGAAAAAGACCAGGAGAAAGCCTAAGGAGTCAGGCTTCCCTGCAGGGACACAGCAGTAAAGAGGCTGCCTCACAGATTGCAATGGAGCATTGGAGGACAGGTCTGAGTTGGTAGAAGGGATGTCACCACTGGGTGCCAGGGGAGTGCAGGAGGTCTGAGACGGGACCTTGAATTCAAGGTCTCTCCATGGTGTTAGACAGGGCATCTTGGACCTAGGGGCTTTGGGAACTCAGTTCCTTGTTTGGCAATTGCTTCCAAAGTTTGAAATGACCTCAGTGTTCTCACTACTCAAGTGGGGGTAGCTTAGATAGCTTGCAAAGATGAATCAAACTTTACAATTAACCAGCTAAATTATTCTTCCTACCTCTCTGGCTTTCACCTATGAATTTAATTCATGGAGGCGTATAAGCAGGACCCAGATTAGACTTCCTGGCCTCTCTGTGCCTGAGTGTAATCCCCTGGCTGCATCAAACAGCATCCTCCTTTGCAGGCTGTTTGATTGATGGCCTTGTCTTGGGAGGAATGTAAGGTTAGCTTTGGCAATCCCTTGTGTTCTTGATTCTCCTAGGGTGGAAGTCCTGTCTCAAGATTAAAACCCTCTGTGTTTCAAGGCACCTGGGTGGTGTTTCAAGGCATGTGGGTGGCTCAGTCGCTTAAGCATCTGACTTCAGCTCAGGTCATAGTCTCACAGTTTGTGGGTTTGAGCCCCGCATCGGGCTCTGTGCTGACAGCTCAGAGCCTGGAGCCTGCTTCAGATTCTGTCTCCCTCTCTCTCTGCCCCTCTCCCACTTGCACTCTATATCTCTCCCAAAAATAAATAAAACATAAAAAAAACCCTCTGTGTTTCACATGCTGTTTTACATGATACATGGGAGGCAAAAGGAGGTTAAGTCTGTTGTGAGTTCTCACTACTTAAAGGGAAATATGGGTTAGCCATCGACTGGCTGGTGTTCTCTCACTTGGACTGGTGAAAGGGTCTTTGCTGTCATGCAGGGTTTAAATTTGCAAGGCAAGCACGTCATCCAATTGTTGCTTTCTCCCTACAAATCAGAGCAGAACAGTGTGGGATCAAGGATTTCTTCAGACAGGGGTTAACTGAGCATAGTTTAGCACATGGTTAACCAAATTAAACTTTGGTTATATAAATAACTCCACTCATTCATCATGTACAGTCAATCTTCATTCATTATTCATGGATTCCATGTTTGCAAATTCTTTGTAACCCCAAAATCAATATTTGGGGGGGCTCTTGTGGTCATTTATAAAAATGTGCAGAGTGGCAAAAACTTCGAGTCACCTGATTCACATGTTCCTAGTGTTCCTAGCTGGTGCTGCACCTTCTTACTCCAGCTCACATACTGGAGGTAGATGTCCTTTATGCTCTCTACTTAATGCCACACTTTCACATTTTTGTGTGAAAATGACTCCCAATCATTGGGATGCTGACGTGCTGTCTAGTGTTCCTAAGTAGAGAAGGCTGTGATGTACCTTATGGAGAAAACACACGTGTTACATAAGCTTCATTCAGGCATGAGTTATAGTGCTATTGGCCATATAAACGAATCAACTATCTATATTAAATAAGGTGTCTTTAAACAGGCATACACATAAAACAAGTTTATATATTGATCTATTAATGAAAATATTGTGACCAGAGGCTCACAGGAACTTATCCTGCATTCCCCCAGGAGCCAACATTCATTATTTGCTAACTCTGTGTTCACGGAGAACACGACTACTGTGAATCATGAGAATTGACTCTATTGTGAATGTTCCATTTTAAATGAACTTAAATGTTCCTGGACCTTTCATAAAACCAGAAGACTTTCTGAATGTAGACAGGCCTCCAACTCTCAAATATGTATTTGTGGTAACAAAGGTTTGATTTATTCCTGATCTAGACTTCTTCAGAATAAATTAAGAGGTCTTCTGTTTATCTATCAAAACTAGTAGAAGTACTATAAACAGAGCCCTATCCATCATGAAGAATAAAGGAAGATTGCAATTTATTAGTAACTAGGAGATTAAATTAAAGTTTTCAGTTCCTATGTGCATTAAGAAAGTCCCCACAAGCCTCAAGAAAGGCCATAGGCAAAGGCACTTCAGGGGATGATATTTCCCATTTTCCAATTTTATTATGGCATATCTCCCAGCATTCTCCACGGTAGATGAAAAATTCAGCCAAGGTCACAGAGAGAAAAGAGAGGGGAGACCTACATTCTCCTCTAAATTTAACCTAGAAACTCCTTTAGAGGGCATTACTCTAAGAAAACAGATTCATGGCTTTTTATTATCCACTTTAAAATTTATAGCATCCTAGTTGAAGCCTTTATCATTGTGCTAGATTATACTGCCACAGCCTGCCAAGCACTCCCTCTGCCTTACCTCACCTCACATCCTCAATTTTTTACAACTCTATATAAAGTTGTAAAGGTGCCCGCAGTTCTCATCTAAGAACTGAGGTGCCCGCAGTTCTCAGATAAAGTCCAAAATCCATAGCCTGGCATTCAAGACCACCTGAAATTTAGTTCCAAGCTATGACATTTACCTTCCTTACCTCTACTTTCCAATATACAATCTCTTCTCCAACCCACTTAGCTCCCTGTTTCCACATGTAACTTGTTTCTGCTCAGCATAATGACTGAGTGGCTGAGACTCTAGAGCTAGGTTGTCCTGAGTTCAAATCCTGACTCAGTCACTTACAATATAACTTGAGGTAAAAAAAAAAACAAAAAACAAAAAACCCACACCCCTCAATGCCTTCATTTAAAAAATAAGGTTAATAAGAACACATATCTCAGAGATATGGTCTGATAATTAAATGTTATTATGCATGCAAAATACTTAGCAGTACCTAGCACATTAAAGGTAATGAATAAATATTAACATAAAAAATAAACATTGTAAAGTCCCATTTCCACATTTTCACCTCACAACCTTGAAATATTGTCCTTCCTATAATTTCCATTTTCCTTCCCAACTCCTAAATTTACCTTTCTTTACAGCTTTGACCAATGAAGTAAGTCTCACATCTTGAGGTTAAGGGTAGGGAGGAGGAACAAGGAAGAGTAACAAGGAGAGTATACGTGCCAGGTTTCCTGGGAAAAGTGGAAATAGAAGCTCTACTGTTCTACAGTTGGCAAAATTTTTCTGTAAAAGGTCATATAGTAAATGTATTAAGCTTTGTGGGCCATTCAGCTTCTATCACAACTATTCAGCTCTGCTGCTATAGCACAATGGCACCCATAAAAAGCATGTAAATGAATGGCTGCGTTTCAATAAAACTTTATTTACAAAAATAGGCAGCAACAACTCAACAGAAACATCAACAACCTGATCCAAAAATGAGCAAAGGACTTGAATAGACATTTCTCCAAAGGAGATATACAAATGACCATAAAATGATGCTCAGCAAAACTAACCATTAGTAAAATGCAAATCAAAGCCACTAGATACCACTTCACACCCATTAGTATGGCTGTTATTTTAAAAATTAATTAAAAAAAACAGAAAATAGCAAATGTTGGCAAAGATGTGGAGAAACCTCATGCATTGCTTGCAGGAATGTAAAACGATGCAGCCACTGTAGAAAACAGTATGATGACTCCTCAAAACACTTAAACATAGAATTACCATATGAGCAATACTCCTTCTAGGTATATACCCCCCAAAAATTGAAGCAAGGAGCATTATTTGCAAGAACCAAAAGATGGGAACAACCCAAATATCCATCAACAGATGAATGGATAAACAGATGTATTATATGCACACAATGGAATATTATTCAATCTTTACAAAAAGAAGGAGATTCCAACATGCTATACAACATGGATGAACTTTAAGGATGTTATACTAAGTGAAATAAGCCAGGTACAAAAGGATAAATATTGTATTATCCACTTACATAAAGTACCTAGAAAAGGCAAATTCAGAGACAGAAAGTCAAACAGAGATTCCTAGGAGTTGGGAGGAGGGAGGAATGGAAGTTTCACTGAACAGCTACTAATTTTCAGATTGGGAGGATGAACGAGTTCTAGGGGTGGAAGATGGTGATGGCCGCACAACAATGGGAATGTACTTAACACCACTGAATGTACATGTAAACATAGTTAAAATGGTAAAATTTGTATTAAACATATTTTACCATAATAAAAGAAACACAAAAAAAATTAAATTGTTGAAACTAGGCAGCATGCCAGACTTGTTGGTAGGCCATCATTGGTGTATATTTGTGAAGAAGCATATGGTTGTTAGAATAGGTTAGGCTATGCTGCACTAACAAAGAATCCCAGAAATTTCAGAGGCTTAAAACTACAAAAGTTTATTTTTCACTCATACCAGACGCCCAGCATAGATTGGCAGATCAGTTTTGTTTCATGTGGTCATTGCATCGAGAGACGCCGCCATTTCTCCACCATGACTCAGGGCACACCACTGCAAGGAACAGGCAGAGCTGGAGGGTCACACACCAGCAAGTAAGTGTTCTAACCCTGAAGTGACACATGTTTCTTCCACTCACAACTCGGTGGCAATAACTACTTAGCCAACTGCAACGCAGAAAGAAAGTACAATCCTCCCATGTTCCTGGAAAGAGAAGGGCACTGGATTTGGGAGCCTATTAGAAGTCTCTTCCAGAGTAGATATTTTCCACAAGGTACTAGGATAATAAATTCAGGAACATATATATCTGTTTTACCAGGGTTTATTCTAAGTTCTTCAGTGGTTAAGATAATTTATGTTCCATTTGAATAAAAAAAATGGTGAAAATATTTCTAAAAGTATTAACTATAGTGCATATGAGGAAATTCCAGAAGCTCATTATAATGCCTCAATCCCAGTAAAAATTAAATATACACAAGGACTTCTATAGGTTACCACCCACCAGAGTAGTTAGAAAGAAGGCTAATATCTCAGCAGTTATAATACCCCTGCAATACCAAACACATCTTTAGTGAAAAGGAGAAAGTGATTTTAAAGTTGGAAATGCCTCAGGGAAGCAGGACACCAGTTGGAAGGATTATCTAGCAATACCTTGCAGATTAGTACAAATCCATACTTCAAGAATATTTCTAGAACTCAGAGAAGAGCCATCATTAAAGACTAAATCTTACTAGCCTGGATATAAGAGAAACTCTGAAATAAAAAGTCTTATTTCCAAAATGATTTTTTTTCAATTAGACAAATATATTCAGGCATATGAAATGCTCAGCTCCTTACCTGGTGATAAGGAATGACAAGCCTTCTTCCTTCTAACATACCCTCTACCTTTTGAAATTGAAGCCTGTATTACTACCATCATAATTTTAATAAAAATGCTTCCCTAGTAGCCCCTAGGACCCTGTCTCACACATCTCCCCTGCTTATCCAAACTCCATAGAAATTGTTCCTCAAAAGTGCAGTCTCTTTGAAGGAAAGCATTTTTAACCATAATATTAATAATATTTATGGTAGATAATTAAACTGTTCAACACTCCCCACTTTTTAAATCATCTCTAGTATTTCCAACCCCTTCCCATGAGGCCGCATTTATGAGGTCTCTTAAAACAGAAGCCATTGAGGTATCATGAAAACAGAAGGAGTTTGGCTTTGCCCTGAAGGGGGTACTCCTATCCAATAATCAAAGGCTGTTTTATTTCCTTTATTTTCTTAAAGAAAACTAGCCTTATTTTCGTGCTAACCTGGACATATAACCAGACTTCTTCTCACTGGTATTTCCAAAATGGAAGGCAGTGAGCAAGGCCAGGAGGTGGGATGAGGTTGTTCAAGATCACACTTGGGGGGAGATTCGGGTATGATGGTGTGCAGAATGGTAGGGGAGGGCTCCACACACCTCTGTTCATTGCACAGGCCTTGAAAACACTTAACACAGAAGCTGGCCCCTCCATAGCTGTTCTTTTAACCCCAGATCGCAATTCCAAATCTCTCATTTCTGCCTTTCTCTCCTGGCCTCTTTTTCCTCTCCCATGAGCACTGTCCCCTCCTGCCTCCTTCCTAGCCTCATATCATATTAGACTGAAAATAACTATCCATGTTACCTCCCAACAAAATCCCTATAGTCAAAAGGAGGAGTTGTATCACAGAAGATGGCATCAACATTCCTTTGTAAGAAAGAGCTGGGAAAGTAAGAGTTCTCATCTCCTGACACCTGCATCTGAAAGGAAGCTAATATTCCTGCTCAAACAGCAAACTAAGCGCCACTCAAACTTGAGGATGAGAAAGAAGAAAACACACCCTTGCTTCACCTCTAGCTGCATAGAACACAAGCGTTGCGTGAAGGAGCCATGGTTGGCTTGTTCCGTAGCAAACAAATCACAGTTTCAAAATCCCCACACTGACTCCTGAGAGGAATCCCTTTCAAGCATGACTAGACACTTCTCTGGGCATATGACCAGCCCACCAGCCATCAGTCACCTTGCCTGCACTAGCTCAAAAGTTAGGTAATGTATTGCTCTGGAAATGTCATCTGGGCTTTTTAACATTTGAGTTCTTCCCCAAACTGCACTTTGAAGTAGCATGCTTAGAGGAATGAACAGATAAAGGAGATATTTTATGTCCTGCAGAGAGGGACGAGTGCAATTATCTCAGCAGGCATACTTCTTTCTTCCACTTCTTCCCTTTCGAAACTCTGTCATCCAACATGGGTAACTACAAAGAGAATCAGTTTGCAAAATGAAGCTAATGGCTGAGTTGACAGCAGCATTTTCAATGGAAGGCTGACATAGAAAGTGCTGTGGCCTTGATACGTGGTATCTGTTCCCATAAAATGCTGGCTACATCATCCAAACGTAAGCACGGTCACTCTTACAGATATTAAGGACTTAAGGCAAGAGGAAAATAGTTATTTTTAAAATAAATAATTGAGGGTGTGTGCAATTGCCTTTGGGGAACTGTGGTGGGCTTCTCCCATTTAAATGGACACTCTGCAGCTGAATGTTTAATAACAATGATAGTGCTGATGGTGATGACCACCTGAGAGCAACAGCATATGGCTTCACCTGGAAAATACTTCTTTTTCCTTAGGCTAACTGCTAGGTGCCAAACATTCTGTAACTTTGGTGTGGAATCCAGAAGCTTGCTTCTAAACATAGATGGCAGTGCTGGATTTACATGAGACTGCCTGGAAAAGACAAGGTCATGAGAGGCAGACCTCCTGAACAAGAAAGCTGGTGACCACCCAATGCGGACTCTGAATCTTTTTAAAACATTGATCATTCCCATTGTTTTCCAAAAGCCAAAGCATATTAGTGATATATTGCTGCATAACAAATTACCTCAAAATTTAGTGGTTTTAGGGGCAACGGGGTGACTCAGTTAAGTGTCCAACTCTCAGTTTCAGCTCAGGTCATGATCTCATGGTTCATGGGTTCGGGTCCCACAACAGGCTCCATGCTGATGATGCCGAGCCTGCCTGGGATTCATTCTCTCTCACTCTCTGCCCATCCCCTGCTCTCTCTCTCAAAAATAAATAAACTTTAAAAAAAAAACTTAGTGGTTTTAACCAATAAAATTTTTCAGCTTCAGGAATTTAGAAGCAGCTTAAACAGGTATCTCTGCCTCAGATTCTCTTGTGAGTTAGAATCAAAATGGCAGCTAAAGCTGCTGTCATCTAAAGGCTTCCATGGAGCCATAGGACCTGCTGCCCAGCTGGCTCACTCACACGTACCTGGCAGCTGGTGCTGATTGTGAATAGGAAGCCTCAGGTTCTCCCCACATGAGCCTCTCCTCAGGTACCTTGAGTGTCCTCACATCATGATGATGAGCTACCCACTTGTCAGGAGTCATCCAAGAGAACAAGATGGAACAGCAATGCCTACTATAACCCAGCTCAGAAGTCACACACCAACACTTCTGGAACATTCGATGTGTTAGAAGCCAATAACTAAGTCCACCCACATGCAAGGGGAGGGTGAGTTAAGACAGTAGGGGAATTAGGCAGCACCTCGTAAAAGGAGGAGTGTTGAAGAATTCATGGACATATTTTTAAACCATCACATAAAGTTACATAGTCCTTACATAAATAACCCACAAATAGAACTTCTTGTGTTTAGCAAAATGATCTCACTTTTTAAAAAATGCACATCTATGGAGCATTTTATAGGCATGGCTTGAAAGTGATAAAATACCTTGGTCACAGTCATTCTTCATGTGTGGCATGCTTATTGCTTTCAAAATACAGAACTCATATAGAAGTCCTTTACAAATGAAAGGATTTGTACAACGATAGCTCAACATGCCAGACGTCAGGCTGTACCTCTCAACTCCAAACCCACCCTTGTACCCTGGGCTGTGTGATGCTGAAGTGTGATTCTGTCACCCCATCTGCTCCCTTGCTTGCTCCTCCTTGTCAGGTCCTGCCAGTACCAGGGTGACAGGGAGATTGCAAAGCTAGAGGAGGGAGAAGGGATTTGCTCCTTCCTGTTTGCTTCTTTGGCATTTTCTTCTTGCTTCCTGTGCTACCCCTGCCTGTGTCACCCCAGCAGCAGCTCCCACCCAAGCAGCAAGTGGACCCAGTGCTGTGGATCCAGCCACATTGCAAGCACAGAGATGTCAGCACCCACTAGCCAGTGTCCTTGCCTTAGAAGTCAGAGCACGTTAGTGCACCTAGGTGGCTTAGTTAGTTAAGTTTCTGAGTTTGGCTCAGGTCATGATCACATGGTGTGAGTTCAAGGCTGGCATCGATCCCCACATTGGGCTCTGAGCTGACAGTGCAGAAACTGCTTTGCATCCTCTGTCTTCTTCTCTCTATGCCCCTCCCCTGTTCATTCTCTATCAAAAATTTTTTTTTAATTTTTAAAAAGAAGTCAGAGCACCTTCTCCAAGCTCAGAGACACCAGACTCAATGAGGCAGTGGCTCCTTCTCAGAATTCTGAGTTTTTGCTCCTTGGGACATCTTTTCCATCATTCTAAATTTCAAGAATTCCAACCTCTTCTCTTTGTTCCGTGATACCTCCATGATAACTTAGCATAGTTTGCCTTTCATTTACATCATTAACCATTCTCTATACCAAATTCTCTCTGTTAAAACAATGCAAGTTGTATGGTTTCTATCTCCTGACTGATGTACTCATCATGTATTTTCCCAGAAGAACCAGGAGAGACGTATGATGGATGGTGTTGTTTGGAACGTGGAAATTAGGTAAAGTCACAGGGGAATATTAGCATGCCCTCACCAGTGCTTGGGATCGTTTAAGGTCATAGAGCAAAACCATCTGTCATGAAATGGGGAAATGTTATAATCCCAATGCTTTAAACATGAAAAGCTTTTTACTGATAAGGTTTTGTGAGGTGTTTTCTTTTTTAAATCAAATCAGACACATAGGGAAACACAAATACATCCAGAACTCCCCAGAGAGGGCTACAGGATGATGAGGAGTCTTCTCCTGAGGGGAGAAGACCGGAGAACAGGCTGTCCTGGTGCTCACAACCCTCTAGCCATATACACATTCTGCTTCAGAATCACTCCAATGTGAAAATCAGGAATCTTCTGTCCAGTGACCAGCCACCCCATGACAGACAAATGAAAAGCGACCCTGTGTCACTTTGCTGCACACGGCAAAAAAACCTACTGCATCTTCAACCAATAGCCAAGAACTTCATCAAGCTAAGACAATATTGTCCCAAACCAGCAGGTATAGGTAAAAGGAAAAAGTAAGTTCAGAAATCTAGTTTAGAAGGAAACTGTTAACTGAATTAAAAAAAAAAAAAAATCCACTCCGAGCAGAGAAAGGCACAAAAAGGTGGGGCACAGAGGGTAACACCAGAAACAGACTGGTTTCAAGGTTAAACCAAAGATGACCCAACCATCTGGTTGTGACCTTATAGAAGTACTAATAAAGAACTTTCTGATCTCTCTCCCACGTCAGTCCACCTTTTGCAGTTCAACCACCAACGATGTTGTTCTTTTTAGTGTTTTTATTCCTCAGATGTAACTATGATTTACATGTGCACCTTCCTAAATATATTCTGGGGGTTAAGAAGACATCATCACCACAGCTACAAATTAGACTCAAAGCCACTCCTTTCACTCAGTATATAAAGGAAAGAACATGAAACATGAGCAAAAAGTCACTAACACTTATGAATCCAGAAGTCAGATAAACAGAAGGAATTTAATGTCAGTTGCAAATAACAGAATATTAAATCAACCATAATAGCATGTATTATAAAGTTATAAATACATACACAGTAACTTCTAGAAAAGAGCTGCTATAATTTAAATTTTATTATACAAGTACTTATTTCAAAATTGCTGAGCTGAAACTAAATTACCTCTTCAAAATGGTTAAGTGGCTGTTCTTGGTTTGGGCTGAAATTTTGTTATATGACTGAGTAAGTATAAAATCTGTTTCAATACATTTGCTTTAACTGCATGGGTCTCTTAACCAAGAGGGATTTAAAGAATTGGTACAATAAACTGACAATTTACCTACACTAAATCTTCAAGAAAATGTTACCGAATGTGACAAGTTTGGTGAAAGGGTCTTAAGTATTAGAACTTTGAGGTATTTTCAGAAGACCCAGTTTAGATCTGGGCTAACATCCAAAACCAGACCACCACTCTCCACTAGCCACATCAAGAAAAGGCATAAAATTAGCACAAAGGAAGGAAGACCCCACACTGTGCACATTTCCAGAGGAAGGAAACATGTACAGATATTAAGAGCATGGTCTTTTAAGGAAGATAAACTGAGCTGCCAGCTTGCACTAAGACTAATCTTTTTTTTTTTTTTTTTTCAAATTAAGGTATTTCTGAGAGAGATAGAGAAAGAGAGAGAGAGAATGCATGCACGTGAGTGGGGCAGGGGCAGAGAGAGAGAGGGGGAGAGGGAGAATTCCAAGCAGGCCCTGCATTGTCAGCGTAGAGACGGGCACAGGGCTCAAACTCACAAACCACAAGTTCATGACCTGACCCCAAATCAAGAGTTGGACACTTTAACCGACTGAGCCACCTGGGTGCTCCAAGCCTAGTTTAAACTATCTTCTAATCTCAACTTGTTCATCTGCAAAATGGGACCACCCGCAAAACTACTCTAATACCCGAGATGTCCATGTGACCAAATTAGATGGGCACTTTTCCACGATGGCTTGCTTGGCTTCATTCAACATAGCTAATACTGTCTCCTTTTGGGAAAACTCTCCCCAAGCTTTGTAGAAGAGAGGCATTATCCACTCTCCATATTCCTACTTTGGTTCCCAGTGGTATGAGCCAATCTTTCCTGTAAATATATGACTTCCATCAAACCACACTTACTAGGAAGCAAGGGCATGGTTGTAAAAGGTCACTGCTCATGCATACCAGTCCCCTACTAGCTATGGCTAGCACATGCCTCCCAACACCAGGGCCCATGTGCTGAGCCTATCACCCCCACCTCACCAATGGGCAGGGCCTCTGCACAGGAAAGATGCCCACCACTGATTCTTCCTTGCTCTTCGTTTCTCCTCTCTCCACTCATCCCCGGTTTTTTCTCTCCCCTACTTCCTACATTTGACTGGATGACTGAGGTAGGACTGTGTTGTTGTTCTTTTTTAATTTTGCCAGAAATCAAGGAGATGTTCTTGATTCCTCCTGATTTTTAACCCTGGCCACAATCAGTCAACACCAATTTGTGCTCATTCTTTTTTTATACTAATCTTGACTCGATTAAGGAGAGTCTTGATCCCCACAACCACCCTCTATTTCACCATCATTTCTCAATGGACCATGGAAATAGTTCCATGTGATAGCGATTGTTAATGTTATATGTCAACTTAGTAAGCTATAGTGCCCACTTGTCTGGTCAGACTCTGGTCTACATGTTGCTACAAAGATATTTTCTATACATAATTAACATTTAAATCACTAGACTTTGCCTAAAGCACATTATCCTCCATAGTGTGGGTGGGCATCTCTAGTTAAAGACCTTTAGGGAAAAGGCTGAGGTCCCCAAAGAGGAAGGAATTTGAACTCAACATCAATTCTTTTTTTTTTTCATGTTTACTTATTTTTGAGAGAGAGACAGAGCGTGAGTGGAGGAGGTGCAGAGAGATAGAGAGAGGGAGACACGAATCCGAAAGTGGCTCCAGACTCAGAGCTGTCAGCACAGAGCCCAACGTGGGGTTCAAACCCACAGACCATTAGGCCATGACCTGAGCCGAAGTCGGATGCCTAACTGAGTCACCTAGGTGCCCCATTAGACTCAACATCAATTCTTACTGGCATTTCCAATCTGTTGGCCTGCCCTGCAAGTTTCCGACTCACTAGCCCAAAAAATCACATGATCCACGTCTAAAAACAAATCTATGTGTGTGTGTCCAGATAGATATGTTTATATCCTATTGCTTCCATCTCTCTAGAGAACCCCAAATAGACTAACACAGCCCCCAGGTGGTTTCCTCACCCCACTTTCCTCTCCATTCTCTACAGGGAAGGCTGAATGTTCTTCCTTAAGGCACATACTTTATTGTATCATGTCATTTTTTCAGTATAAAACACAGGTATGGCTTCCCATCGCACTTAGAAAAATAAAAAAGCAGAATCCTTAAAATTCTCCTCAAATCTCAACGTAATCTGATCTCTGTCCTCGGGAGCCTCATCTCAGCCTCTGGCCACTTGGCATACTCTCTACATGGGCTCTTTCTGCCCTCAGTCTCTCAAATGTACTGTGCTCCTTCTTATCTCAGAAGCTTTTCCCTCTGCCTAGAGCCCACTCCCTAACCCTCTTCATGGAGCTTCCTCTAAATCCTCCTCAACTGGCATTTCCTCAGGGAGGCTCTCTCCCTGACCCCCAGAAGTAATAATAATAGTCAAAGTTCTGCTTTGTGCCAGTCTGTTCTAATCACCTTGCACATACTAATTCACTTAATCCTCACAACTCCATCAAGTAGATATTATTAGTATCCCCATTTTCCAGCTGAGCAAAGTGAGGCACTGAAGGCTTAAGTAATGTGCCCAAGATCACACAGCTGAGGTGGGATTTGAATCCAGACACTTGGACTCCAGAGTCTGTGAACTTCGCCAGTGAGATCATCTTTCCCCGGGCAAATCCTCCTTTTATTTTCCTTCACAGTATTTATTGCAACTCATAGCATATATGCACATATCTGGTCACTTTCTAGCGCCCACCACCATCCTATCAAGTAATATGAAGACAGAGACCCTACTTGTTTTGCTCGTCTGCATACCTGGTTCAGTGTTTAGTATATATTTGTCCTCAGTAAATATTTGTGGTTGTATATCCTCATGCCTCCTTTCCCTAGCTTGTCATTTACAGGTAGCAAATTCTCAAACTCATCCTCAGTGCTTCCAAACCAGTTAGGAATAACAAAGGGAGTCCAGATGAAGAATCAGACTAAAATCCTCACTGTCTAACTTTGGCTCTGTTTTTGTAAGCTGTGTTCATTGCATGGAACAGCCTCCATAGCAACACAGATACCTGTGGGATAAGACTGGAGAATTCCCCAAACCCCAAAATTTCACCCACCATCTACTTGAAATATAATCATTAGAGATGCTATTCCTTATAATCTCTCATTACAACTCAAATAGGCCCTGGAATCTGAGAACTGGAAGTCATTATTAATTAATATCTCAGGTAGGATTATAGGACACCCTGGGAATGCAGCACTGAGTAGGGTCTCCATAGCAGATGGGCCTGGTATTTGGAGCTGGGTCACTAGTCTAGAGGGAGGGAGCTCTAGGTAGAGTTCACATCACCCAAAACTGATTGTGCCTTCTCCACAGTGTTCAGCTGCTTCCAAGTAAGCCCTACAGGAGCTACCTTGACAAATGTCAATGCCTCCTATGGTTTGCAGAAAACCTCTAATTTTTAGTTTTATCTGATGATGTAGCCATGCAACAAAAAGCCACCCAATTTAAAAAGTGAGAAATTTAGTTAATCAAGAATTTGCTTTCCCTTAAAGACACCAAACTGGTTAGGTTGATTCTTCACTGATTTAATGACAAGTCATGTAGCTACAATCCAATTAAACATTGTTTCTTTCTACCTACCACCCTCCCCACTGAGAACACTGGAATACAATTTAGTACATACTAGGATTAAATTGGGAAAATTTGGATGATGGCCGTCAAGAAACATCAAAAGGTGTTAGTTATTCTCTTCCTACTTCTCAAATTTATACCATCCCCTTTCGATGGTGCTATGCTAACATTTTAAGACAAAATACTTATAAACTTACTTTGCATTCAAACTGATTGTCTCAGGAAGGAAATACTGATCTTGTAATGACTACACTGATTGCCTTTTAAGGAAAGGGAAAGAGCCCAATTTGTTGTCAGAATAGTGCCAAAGAGTCTTGAACCCAACCTACTAATCCTGGAAACACAAGTAGCTAAAATTCTTTGAGGTTAACCTAGATGGACATACAATTAGGTTGTATTTACTAATTAGTGGGGAAAATATGACAAATAGCTGTCTCAAGAATCTTCTAGGAACATCCTAGTAGAAGACTCAAAATCGTAGCAATTGTTTTTAATATGGAGACAAGCCATATTGTCATTCTCAAAAAATGAGATTTTGATCACCTTTCATTAGCACAACAATCATAGTCCAGTAGAAAAAAGTCTAGATGTGTAGTCAGGCTTGGCTTCTTGGTCCAATTCCATAACTTTTGGCTGAGTGATCTTGGAATCATCATTATACTTCTCTGTGGGAAATAAGCTTAGGAATTCCCTGAGGTGTACAGATGGGCTAACAAAGCACAAAGGTTTATATACACAATGGAATACTACGTGGCAATGAGAAAGAATGAAATATGGCCTTTTGTAGCAACGTGGATGGAACTGGAGAGTGTTATGCTAAATGAAGCAAGTCATACAGAGAAAGACAGATACCATATGTTTTCACTCTTATGTGGATCCTGAGAAACTTACCAGAAGACCATGGGGAAGGGAAAAAAAAAAAAAAAAAAGGTTAGAGAGGGAGGGAGCCAAAACATAAGAAACTCTTAAAAACTGAGAACAAACTGAGGGTTGATGGTGGGGGGGAGGGTGGGTGATGGTTATTGAGGAGGGCACCTGTTGGGATGAGCACTGGGTGTTGTATGGAAACCAATTTGACAATAAATTTCATATTAAAAAAACAAAAGAATTAGAAAGCCACAGGATGAACACACCCAAGTGTGGGTAAACAGGATTAGGTAAACAAGGCAAAGGTCCCCAGTATAGGACAAAGGTGTAAGAATAGGAAATCTCAGGATGGAAGCATCCAAAATTAGGTAAACAAGATTAAGGAATCAGGGCAGAAACACCCCCAATTTAGTACTATGGCAGAGAGCTGCTTTCACAGGAAGGAAGGACAAAAATAGGAAAACGGGACTTCAGACCACAGCAGGGCCAATTGCCCAGAGCAGAGCTAATTAGCAAAAGAAAGGTACCTTGTTGACCCTGAGGTAGCATGCTCTGTCCTATCCCCTAGGCAAGTTAAGATAAACAGACAGCACCTCCTTTCTGTCAGAAACAACCATCTGCTTAGTGCCAGGATTTTGTTTTGTATTGACCAAAAACCCCTAACTCCGCATATCTTCAAAGCCCCCTTTCCCTCACACCCATGAGTTAATGTTCACAGTTTCATTGTCTCTTTGTGCACGTCCATCACGCGCGTAAGCCTTCTGATCCTAATAAAAATTGAGGAAGGACCCTTACTCGGGGCTCTTGTCTCCTCCCAGACATTAGCCTCTCTCGCATTTCTACCCTCTATCCACTCTCTTACTGGGCGAGAACTCCAGACCCAGAGTCTATGACATTTCTCAAAAACTCAAGGGGAGAATTTTAAGAAGTAGAGGATGGCTCATAGACACAATTATTTAACCACCTTTATAAAACAGAACAATTAAAATGTTCGTGATTCTAGTTCCATATGCCAAATTTCCAGGATAAAATGTAATACTTCAAGACTGCACCCAGGCCACCAGGAAAAGTTCTGAAAGACTTTCAGAGAAGAACATCCAACACAAATGACCCTCAGAATCCTGCTGCCCACATCAACCTTTCTGATTGGAGTCACTGGCTGAAGAAACTTTCCTAAATGACCACTTCTGGTGTTCTGCACACTAAAACAAAAATCAACTTTTCAAAATTAAGCTTAAGTTCTTCCCTGTGGCCCTCAATTGCCTAACCACCCTCCTTACTTCATTAAGCATTGGGATTGCTTTTCTTGTTTTTGTTAGGGAATGTTTATTGAGTGCCTACTGTATAGCTGACACAATGCTACCTACTTTGCACGCAGGATTCCCAAGGGAATAGTTCATTTATATTCAATCTATAAAGCAAGACATTGTGCTATATTGGCTAGAGATTGAGTTTATTGAGAGTATGAGAGAATAGAGGTAGTGCTTTATGATCATATTTTTTTCCTAAGCTTTCTTTAAACCATAATCTATCAATCTTTCTACTACTCTAGACTTAAATTAAAGAAAAAAATGTTTAAATATGTTAAACACATAATAATTTTGGGAACTTTATATGAAATTTTCATGTGGCAAAATCTCCCAATACAGTTGTAGGAGGTGAGATTCCACATTAAAATATATCAAGTAACAGAACAGCTTTGAATATTGGAAGCATTTATGTTACAGATTGGCATTAAAACTTGGGTGACTGACTGATCCTAAAGTTCTCATCGAGGGTTCCAGAAGGTTTCTGTGAAGTTTCCTATGCTGAGAAACTTTCACAATTTCAAAACAGAATTTGTTGCCTCATCAATTTCCCTGACAATGTTCTTGCATGCTGTTTCCAAATAGACAAACAAATCATTTTGCAAATGGCAAATGGTGAACTTGTACTTATTGGAAAGATAAAAATGAAACAAACCTGCCAACTGAAAACATCAAATTTCACAAGTGTTTGTTAAAAAATCCACTATTGATTGGATTTGATCCACATACATGTCAGCCGCCTAAAAACTCTGCTCCATGAAGGATTTAAATGACTGTATCTGAAATCATTTGAAAGAAGTAAAAAAAAAAAAAAAAAAATTGGTCAGTCCAAATAAGTGAAGCCCTTATTCACTTAGTAGCATCGTAACTGGTGTCCTGGTGCCTCTATTTTCATACCAAGGTACATCTTTATGTTTCTTTTTTGCCCACTTCCTTTTCCACTGGGCCCATCCACATTCTGCCCTATTGTTAGTATCTACAATTCTGTAGATTTTGTTCCCAAATATTTGTTGATCCCTCTAATGGGAGAATTTTGTTTCCTGTTCCACTGGTATCAGGTCTGGCTATGTGGTTTGCTTTTATTCATAAAATGTGATGAAAATCATGGTGCCATTTCCAAGTTAGAGCCTTAAGAATGACCCCATCTTATCACCATCTCTCTTCTCCCTTTGCCATGAGCACAGCCATGTCCCAAGTACTGGCAGCTCCTTGACCTGGATCCTGGACAGAAAAGAGCATGGAGTAGGGTCACCAGTGACATGAGTGAGAAATAAACCTTCTTGGTTGTTCTAAGCCACTGAAACTTGGGAATTATTAATCCAGCATTCCTTAGCCTGTAATTGAATGATATAATCAATTATCTTCACACTTTAACTGTATATCTCCAAAATAATTTTGAGAAACTATGGATCACCTCTAAATTGTTTGTTGACAACTAAAATGTCCCATCTGATGTCCAACATGTGCAAATGTTGTCATTTTGATTTTTGTAAATTGTAAATTTTTGATTTTTGATTGTTTAAATAAAACCATTACATCACTCTTTTAAATTGCCCCAAATGGGTAAAATATCATATTATTATAAGACCTACCGTCATCTATTTTAAAAATACATAAACACGTTTTGATAACTGGAACATTTACATCATTCTCTTTTCTATGCACCTCTCTGCCCTCTAACATGAACACAGTCAGGTGCCAGGTAGGAGCTGGTCTTGGATCCTGGAGTGAAGAAAGTATGGAGTATGTTGTCTTTACATGTTTTCTCTCATGAGCCTCTCCCTAGGAAGTATCGCTTTCACAGATATCAAGTAGGGGACAGGAAAGCATTTCATCTTTCCTGCTACACATTTGCAATATATGTGAGCTCAGTACATTGTCACAGACGCCTAAATACCCTGTTTGTAATGCCACAATTTGTACTCAACAGAAATAAGTAAAAGAAAAGACACAAAATCCCATAGCAGGTACATGGGGTTTTGATTAATGGAAGCATCATCAATACTGATATGTGTCATTTGACTGGAGATTTTCACACCCCTGAACTATTCACTGTGCTATGATTTCAGATGTGAGGAAGTATGACTTCCTTTGGGAAAGTGGGAGAAAGGCAAATGTGAAAAGCAAGGTAAAAAAGAAGAAACCATACTGCTTCCTGAATTTGCAGGCACTTTTCTAAGCCAATAAATTTGAGAAAAAAGTATGTATAGATATATAACAGACTATGTACAGACACTGGGAATACAAAGAATTGATGCCCTTTTTGTGCCCATGTACCTTTTGGAAAAGTCTCCTAATCTCTGTCAGGTTCCTGGACCCTGATTTGAAGACTGTTGCTGCCAACTCAAGGCAATTGAGAAATCGAATTGGCAGTGCTTAAGAAATAAGATATTTTATTCTCTAATATTTGTATTAGTCTTCTGTACTGCATAACACAGGCAGCAGCAGCAAATGACACATATCTATTGTGCCACAGCTTCCGTGAGTCAGGAGTCTGAGCACGACTTAGCTGGGTCCTCTGCCCAGGTCACGAGCCTGCAGTCAAGGTGTCAGCCAGGGCTGCAATTCCATCTGAGTTGCAAACTCCTCTTCCAGTCTCACTGGTTGGTCACAGAATTCAGGCCCTTGTGATTATAGGACCAAGGCCCTCACCTCCTAGGGGCTACCCACCATTCCCTGCCATTTGACTCTCACCCCAACACATTAGCTTGTGTCTTTAAGGCCAACAGGAGAATGCTTCTGCTGCCTCTTCTATCTCTGACCCCTAGACCCACTTATAAAGCATTCAACTGATTAGGTCAGGCCCACCAAATTAATCTCCCATTTGGTTAACTTAAACTCAGCTACTGCAGGGGGCTTAATTACATCTGTAAAATCCCTTCGCCTTTGCAATCTCATGTAACATAATCAAGGAAGTGGTATCCCATCATTTTTGCCAAAATATAGTGGCTAGAAGCAAGTTAAAAGCCCCACCCACAGTCAAAGAGAGATTTTACAAGGGCATGGGTCACTGGAATTCATCTTAGAATTTTGCCTACCATTCTATTTAAGCCAAAAATAACATTAGACTTACAAATGTGACAACTGCGGAGTGTCGTTTTTTGCTTGTTTTAAATGTTAATTTATTTATTTTGAAAGAAAGAGAGAGAGCAGAAGAGGGGGAGGGGCAGAGAGAGAGGAAGAGAGAGAATCCCAAGCAAGCTCCATGCTGTCAGCACAGAGCCCAGTGCGGAACTTGATCCCATGAACCATGAGATCATGACCTGAGCCAAAATCAAGAGTCAGACACTTAACAGACTGAGACACCCTGGCACCCAACTGTGGAGTGTTTTCAGTTTAGAGTGTAAGTCAGAGAGAGACAAATACCGTATAATCTCACTTATATTTGGAATCCAAAAAACAAAACAAACAAAACAAAACCAGACTCTTGAATACAGAGAACAAACTGGGGGGCTGCCAGAGGGAAGGTGGGTGGGGGAGATGAATAAAACAGATTAAGAGGTATATCCACTTATCAAATAAGTCACAAACATGAAAACTACAGCATAGGGAATATAGACAATAATACTGTAATAACACTGTATGGTGACGGACAGTTACTACACTTATTCTGGTGAGCACTGGGTAACGTATAGAATTGTCAAATCAATATTTTGTATACCTGAAATACAATACTATATGGTTTTGGGGTTGTTTTTGTTTAAATGTTTTTTATATGTATTTTGAGAGAGAGGGGCAGAGAGAGAGAACAAGCCAGGGAGGGGCAGAGAGAGAAGACAGAGAATCCCAAGCAGGCTCTGCATTGTCAGCACAGAGCCCAACGCAGTTCTCGAATCCACGAACCATTAGATCATGCCCTGAGCTGAAATCAAGAGTCAGATGCTGAACGGACTGAGCTACCCAGCACCCCATCACTGTATGTTAATCATACTTTAATTATTTTTTTAAGTTTATTCATTTTTGAGAGAGATAATGAAAGACCAAGTAAAGGAGGGGCAGAGAGGGAGAGAAGGAGACAGAATCCTAAGCAGGCTCTGCACCATCAGCACAGAGCCTCACGCAGGGTTCAAACCCAAGAACCTTGAGATCATGACCTGAGATGAAATCAAGAGTCTGACACCCAACCAAGCCACCCAGAGGCCCCAATCATACTTCAATTTAAAGAAAGCCAAAAACAAAAACGAACAACAACAAAACAACAGCAACAACAACAACAAAAACTGAAGGAAGTCCCTCGGGCACTCATTATTTAATAATCCTTATAAGGATCGCCAAGAAAATTAGTTTAAAATATAGATGTCCCAGGCCCCACCTCAGAGATTCTGATTCCCTAGGCAAAAAATCAGCCAGAAATCTGCTTTTTAAATAACTTCTCCCTGATGATTGTGGCCCAAGTGCTGAGCTCACACTGAAAATCACTAATATAGTGCTTCCTAATTAAAGAATGGCTTAAATTTTCCCAAGGCTCTGCAGTTTGGACCAGAGAATTCCTCCGCACGTGTGTAGCCCCTCTCATTTATAAAAGGCTCCACTTCTCTGCTTAACACCTAGTGCATTGAGCAACCTTTTTATAGTTCCAGAAAGTACCCTAGGTCTAAAGTCCTTCTTGTAAGACTAAGCTGATAGCTTTATCTCCAGTGTAAACCATATATAAAAAACATGTTAATAGTATGGAGTGGATATAAACCTAGCTATTTCTCCAACTATAGTTTCTACCATTCTTAAGAGAAGAAAAGAGAGGACAAGAGCCTAACTCTCCAGTAGGCCAGGATCTTCCCTCAGGCAGCAACCCTACCTTACTGGCACATTCCGCATTGGGGCCCTTGCTGAAGGCAGGGGCTCCCTGGAGTCCCCAGGATCAGGAAGAGGGTGAGAAGGGAGTGGTGGCCCCGAAGATACAACTCCCTACTTTCCTCACAGACCCTGTGTGACTAAAGATACAAGGCAGTGTGCAAGTCAGCATGGGTTAGGCTGGGCTGCGAAACCTTTGAGTGCCAGAACCTTTCAGAGGAGGGAAACACTGAAAGCATTCTAGAAGTCAGTGAAGGCATGAAGAACATTTGCTACAGATGGAAATTTCCAGAGGGAAATTAGGCTTCATGAGGACAAGGCAGAGCGAAGGAACCCACAGCACTTGATTCACTCACTGAGGGCTTACAAGGGACAGCACACGCCGGAGGCATTTTGACAGCCCTCCACGTTCTGCACCAGAGAAAAGAGGTTAGCTTTCTCACAGCCTGATTTTGCTCCTTCTTGGACAGACCTTCAAGCTCACCATACTCCTCTCTATCGAGGATCGCTTGTGATATATAAAGGATGTTTTAAGAAATTGTTCTGTAGTCCGTCTTTACCCAAAAATCCCATCGTGCCATTTAGAGTTCTCCAGTACAACTTGACCTTGACTTCCAGAAAAGATTCTCAAATACTGAAAAAAAGAGGCACATCAGGAAAGTCTATAAGGCATGGCTCCTAGGGAGTAGGAAGTAATGCATGTAGCTCAGTCATCACGTGGCAACCCAGAGAAGAAAGGTGAGAGAAACCAAAATTTGCAGTCTCACAAGTGTTGGGGCAAAAAGCTACATTGTTCCGCTTTCACCCACAAGTTAAATAGGAAGTTCAGAGCAACTGATCCAGGCAAACTACTTAGCAGGTAAAATTAATGCTATTCCAACCTCCCAGGTCCCATCCTACAGACAGGACCTGATATCTTCTCTGCCATCATTTCTTCCTTGTATGTCCATGCTATCCTGTCTTGTATTTCACAGACTATAGCCTTGAATCCTTTTCCTATCAAAACAATTTAAAAAGAATCAGAAGCTCATAGGGGGGAAAAAAGACAAAGCAAGAAACAGACCCTTCACTATGGAGAACTGATGTTTACCAGAGAGGTCAGGGGTGGAAGATGGGTTAAACAGATGATGGGGATTAAGAAGTACATTTGTCCTGTCCTGGTGAGCACCAGCTGTTGTATGGAATTGTTGAATCACAATGTTGTACACCTGAAACTAATATTACACTGTAGATTAACTGCAAATTAAATAAAAACTAAAAAAAAAAAAGAAAAAAAGAAACAAAAAAAAAAACAATCAGAAACTCATTTATATGATCTTAGACAACAGGTTAAATTATTATTATTTTCACTGAAGAAAGACATAAAAATTGTTAATGATACCTTTATAGTAAAGATTAAAGCAATAGTCAGCAGACAAGACATATTTGTTATTGTAGGATTTTTTTAAGGGAAGGCAAAAAAAATTTCCAAAATCATTCCACATAGGCAGTCCTGTGGACTTAAGGCTTTGTGAATACTTAAAAGGAAAATATATGATTTTCCCAGTAGTATTTCCTCCAGTCACTGTGGTTCTTTGAAAGATAATATCCAGTGGAACTGGAGAGTGTGATGCTAAGTGAAATAAGCCATACAGAGAAAGACAGATACCATATGGTTTCACTCTTATGTGGACCCTGAGAAATTAACAGGAACCCATGGGGGAGGGGAAGGAAAAAAAAAAAAAACAGGTTAGAGTGGGAGAGAGCCAAAGCATAAGAGACTGTTAAAAACTGAGAACAAACTGAGGGTTGATGGGGGGGTGGGAGGGAGGAGAGGGTGGGTGATGGGTATTGAGGAGGGCACCTTTTGGGATGAGCACTGGGTGTTGTATGGAAACTAATTTGTCAATAAATTTCATATAAAAAAAAATAAAAAATAAAAATAAAAATAAAAAAAAAAAAGAAAGATAATATCCAGAATTCATGTTTCATCTCCAACACGTAAACAGCTTAGAAGTTGTCACTCCCATCCTTACAATAAGAAAAAGCTGGATAAATTTGATAAATACTTGTGCACAGGATTTTGTGTAGACAAGTTTTTAAGTCAGTTGGGTCAATACCTAGGAGTACAACCACTGGATTGTTATGTTAAGACTCGGGGTGCCTGGGTGGATCAGCCGGTTAAGCATCTGACTTCAGCCTAAGTCATGATCTCATGGTTCATGAGTTCAAGCCCTGCATCGGGCTCTGTGCTGATAGCTCAGAGCCTGGAGCCTGCTTCAGATTCTGTGTCTCACTCTGTCTCTGCCCCTCCCTGACTCACACTCTGTCTATCAAAAATAAACATTAAAAAATTATTTTAAAAAATACTATATTTGGCTTTGTAAGAAATTGCCAAACTGGCTTCCAAAATGCTCTACCATTTTGCATCCCTACCAACAATGAATGAGAATTTCTGTTGTTTGTATCCTACTTAGCAACTGGCATTTTCAGTTTTTTGGATTTTAGCCTAATAGGTTTGTAGTGGTAGCTCATTATTGTTTTACTTTGCATTTCCTCATAGCATACAATGTTGAGCATTTTTCATATGCTTATTTTGCTGTCTATTTTATTTGGTGAGGTGTCTGTTCACATTGCTCACCTCACCTATCTTTAAAATTGGACTGTGTTTCTTATTGTTGAATTTCAAGAGTTCTTTGTATATTTTGGATACAAGCCTTTCATCAGATATATTTTGCAAATATCATATTGTTTTTCTGCCTGATCAGCTTAAGATTTCTTGCAGGACAGATCTGCTAACAATGAAATCCTTCAGTTTCTGTTTGTTGAAGAAAGTCTTCATTTCTCCTCAATATAGAATTTTAGGTTGGGTTTTTTTTTCCTTTTAACACTTTAAATACTTTGTTCTCACTCTTCTTGCTTACATGATTTCTGATGATTAAGTCCACTCTAATTCTTATCCAGGTTCCTCTATAGATAAGATATTTTTTCCTCTTACTTCTTTCAAGATATCCTCTTTGCTTTGGGCTTTCTATAGTTAAATTATTATATGCCTAGGTATAGATTTTTGGTTTTTATCTTGCTTTGTGTTTTTGAGCTTTCTGGATTTGTGGTTTGGGGTCTGTCCTAATTTTGGAAAATTTTCATACATTATTACTTCAAATATTTCTTTTGCCTGGTCTTTCTTTTCCTTCTGGTATTCCAATTCCATGTATGTTACACTTTTTGAAGTTTCTCACAATTCTTGGATTTTTAAATTTTGTTTCATTCTTCTTTTTCTGTTTTAATATCAGTTTGGGAAGTTTGTATTCACATAATTCAAGCTTACTAACCCTTTCCTTGGCTGTGTCAAGCCTACTGATGAGCCCATTGAAAGCATATATTCCTTCTATTACTGTCTCTAATTTCTAGCATTTCCTTTGCTTCTTTGGGGTTTCCATCTCTATTCTTTCATTAACCCTCTGTTCTTCCATCTTGTCTACTTTTTCCATTAGAGCCCTTAACATATGCTTAATAATTATTCTCAATTCCCTGGCTGGTAATTTCAACATCTGTGTCATATCTTATTCTGGTTCTGATCGTTGCTTTGTCTTTTCAAACTGTGATTCTTTTCTTGCTTTTTGAAATAACTTGAACTTTTTTGTGTGTGAAAGCCAGACATGTTCTATTGTGTACTAAAAACTGAGGTAAATCACCTTTTAGTGTGGGAATTTATGTTAATCTGGCCAGAAGTTAGGCTATGTTTCATGACTGCTGTAGTTGTATCTGTCAGAGGGATCAAATTCCTCTACTGTCCTTGTTTGTCTCACCTGTTGACTTTGGGGAGGGTTCTGAAGTATTGCTCCTCTGAGACAATCCACATCTTGCATCTTTTCACCTGTAATTCAGTTGTTATACAGGATCCCTGTTCGTGTGATCATAAGGGACAAAGGAGGGTAAATGTTCTATAATCTTATGTTAAATCTTAGTCTTTTAGTAGGCTTGTATCTCTTGTCTGTGAACTTCACAACTTTCTTTTTCCTCAGTGCTATAGCTCTTCATTTCCTTCCTTTCTCCTATTCCTTTGCCTGGCTGCAATGTTCCAATCTACTCCCTTGAATCTCTTATCCCTGTTGACTATGTTTCCTATCCCTCTCCCCATATTAAGTGAGACAGGAAGGCTAGAGCTGTCTGGAATGGGAGTAAAGCTCTTTACCCAGCTGACAGGAAGCTCAAAAAATCTTTTCTCCTGGAGAGAAGGTCTTTGTTATGGACGGTTTGGGTATATTTCACAATTGGTACTCTTCTTATTCCTGTGAAAGAGCAGTGAGGGGATGTTTGCAGGATTTTATGTTAAGAACCAGTGAGATTTCTGGGGGTTAGCCACACAGAGATTTGAGGACCCCCAAGAAGCTTTTCACTGTCATGTCTCATGTCCAAATGCAGCCTCCAGCAACACATCAAAACCACCATTCAAATGTTTCTACTGTTTTATCACTCTAGTGACTACTACTCCATGGGTGACTCTTTGTATGCACCTATTTCTTGTGATTTGGGGGCAAGATGTTCCCCTCCAACTTTGATTCTTTGATGGGTGTTAGAAAAGTCATTGATTCATAATTGCCAAAAACTAGAAGTAACCAGGATATCCTTCAATAGGTTAATAGGTTAACAAACTCTAATACATTTTGAACACTGAAATACTATTCAGCAATAAAAAAAGAATGAGCTATCAAGTCATTCAGTGACACGGATTAGTCTTAAATGTATTGTGAAAGAAGCCAGTCTGAAAAAGCTACATACTATATAATCCTATTTGTAAGACATTCCAGAAAAAGCAAAACTATAAACATAGTAAGCAGGAGAGTGGTTACCAAAGGTTTGGGGCATGATTAAATAGTTCGAGCACAGGGGATTTTAAGTCGGTGAACTATTCTATATGACACTGTGATGGTGGATACATGAAACTATGCATTTTTCAAAACTCATTAACTTGTGCCAGAAGCACAAGGAGTAAACCTTATACATACAAATATTTTAAAAATTATTTAGCAGGGAGATCTCAAGATAGAATGCAAAATGTAAAGAAAAAAGTATCTAACTATTACAAATGTCTGAAACAACATCATTGAAGGGAATGGAGGGAAAAGCTGCTGACCTAAGTGACTTTGGAAATAAGTGGAATCTGTAAGACAGAGATGAAAGGAACTATACATAAGACTGTACTCTAATTGATAAAGTCGTTTCCCATGGGAGGAGACATTAACAATTTGAAACCACCATACATGCATATTGAAATTAAACAAGTAAATGGAGGGCAGATAGTGGGAGTCAGGTTTCTCACTGCCAGAGTGAAAGGCTACGAAAAAGCAAGGGGTAAAGGCTATAATAATCCATTTGGCAATGGACTCAAAGACATCATTATCAACTCATGCTTGGCTTGATATAAATATGGATAGCTACATACAGGATTATTTATAGACACGTGTATATATACAAGAGCCCAGAAGCAACAAAAGATCACCAACAGATTCAAGGACATCTGGAACCCAGATCTTGGTTTCTAACACTACTCTTCAATAAAAATAAGGATTTCTTTTTTGAGAAATGGCCAATTCTAGGGCTGGCAAGAAATATATAAAATGACTTTGGAGTATTTTATAATACCAAAAAGTATGGAATTACTAAAAAACAAAACAACAACAACAACAAACACACACACACACACACACACACACACACACACACACACACATCATATTGGCGGGGAGAGGGTTGCCAAAGAAGTTAACTGAAAGAAATCCCAATAGCCAAAGCTGGAAAAATTTGAGTGCCAAAATAAATAATGTAGTATTAGATTATAATCCAAAGTATAAAATAAATATCTATGAGGCCATATTGATCTAAGAAAATGATTAAATAAATACATACATAAATAAGTAAATAGGGGAGAATAAACAAATCATCCATGCAGGGGAAGTCCATATAATTTGTGTAGATACTGTGCCCTCAAGGATGTGGAGTTTAACTCCCCACTCCTTAAGTATGTGCTGTGCATAGGGATTTCCCTCCAAAGAGGGGAAAGAGGGAATAAAAGTAAGTTTACAATGGAGAAACTTGACAAACACTAACATCAGTAATGATAAGTTATGTTGCTAGTATGTATACCTGATAATATAAAGAGAGTGGCACTTCATTTCTGTGGTTTTCTTCCACAAAATCCATAACCTGGCCTAATCATGGAGAAAACATCAGACAATTGAGAAACACTGTACAAAATATCTAACCAATACTGAAAATTTTGAAGGTCATCAAAAACAAGGGAAGTCTGATAAACTGTGACAGCAAAGGGGAAACTAAAGAGTCATCCTATCTAAACATAATGGGTAACTATGTGGTATCCTGGGTGGGATCCTAAAATAAATACAGGTCATTAGGTAAAAACTAAGTATATTTGAATAAAGTGTGGATTTAATTAACAGTAATGCATTGATGTTGGTTCATTAATTGTAACAAATGTGCCATATCAATCTAAGGTATTTATAAGAGAAGAAACTGGGTTTGGGATATATGGGAACTCTCTGTACTGTTTCACAATTTTTCTGTAAATATGAAACTATTTTAAAATGAAAAGTTTATTAAACAGTGTTCAGCATACCATAAAAATTATGAGACATACAAAGAATAATAACAGATAACTGATAATAAGAAAAATCAAAAAACAATGGAAGGAGACCCACAGATAAAAAAGTTATTGAAATTAGATGACAAGGACTTCAAATTAACAATTAGAAATAGATTAAATAAATGAGAGGAAAGATGGACAATTTCTACAGAGAAGTGAAATCTCTTAAAACTAACTAATGGATAGCCTAAGACTGAAAAATACAGTGTCTTAAATTAAGAATGAATTTAAAAGGCTTAGTTAACAGCAGACTGAACATCAGAAGGATTCATAAACTTGAAGATTAGTCCATTAAATGATCCAATCTGGAGAATAAAGAAAAAAGAATTAAAAAAAAAAAAAAAAAACAGGGGCATCTGGGAGGTTCAGTCAGGTAAGCATCCAACTTTGGTTCAGATCATGATCTCACGGTTCATGAGTTCAAGCCCTGTGTCGGGCTCTGGGTTGACAGCTCAGAGCCTGGAGCCTGATTCAGATTCTGTGTCTCCCTCTCTCTCTGCCTCCCCCCACTCCACACTCAAATAAATGTAAATAAATAAATAAATACATAGATAGATAGATAGCACAATGTGAAAGGCATGTTGAACAACACAAAGTTTTCTGACATACATTAGCTGGAATGGCATACATACAGATGGAGAGAGAATGAAACAGAACAATATTTGTAGAAATAATGGCCAATAATTTTCCAAAACTGGTAAAAAGACATAACATCACAAGTTCAAAAAGCTCAGCAAAACAGGATAATTATCAAGCCAAGCAATAAAAACACAAAGAAAACTATACCCAGGCACATCAGTTAAATGGCTAAAAAAACAAAGATGAAGAGAAAAGTCTGAAAAGCACTCAGAAACTACTATACCTATTACATTCATATCAACAGCAATAAGAATTTTGGCTGATTTCTCAACAGTTACAATGAAAGCTAGAATGGCACAATAATGTATGATAAGAAAAAACTGCCAGCCCTAGAATTCTATACCCAGTGAAATATCCTTCTAATCCAGCGCCTCCAAACAGAACTTACCTTCTCTCCTTACAAACCTTGTCTTCTTCTGAAACTCACTACATGCAATATGGTTTCAACATCCAGACTCTTAGGGCCAGCCTTGCTTTCTCCTCTTTTTGACTCTCACAATCTCACCAATTTCTATCAATTCCAATTCAGAAAATCATCAGAATTCAACACTCCTCTTCAGCCTCACTAATACTGCACTCTTCCAAGCCTTCAACATTTCTTGCCTAACCTATGACAACAGTTCATTGTCTAGGGCTCTCTACCACTGCTCTCTCCCTACAAAGTTTATCTTCCACACAACCTCTGAAATTAGTTTTCTAAAAACAAAGTCTATCCTGTCTCTCTGATGCTTAAAAGTCTTTTCTGACTTTCCATTGCTTTTGAATAGAATTTACATATTACAACATATAAGATCCTTCACAATCTTAACCCCAACAACTCTTCTACCATCTATTCTTGCATATTATTTTCTTCTTTTGTTGTTATAAAAATGTAAAATAATTATAGGCTTATGTCTTTTTCTCTTTTACCATATCATATATTAACTTCTCAAAATAAATGACCATGATCATCTGGAGAATGTTCTGCTAAAGACTAAAACTTGAAACGGTGGAGGAGGGTAAGGAGTCATCATCTTCTATATCAGGGGTTTCCAGAAAGTCATATTGAGTCCTCACAAGACAGAAAATACCATGGAATAAAAGGTTTATAATGAAGGTTTGGAGTCCCTGGAAGCCATCAGGGGAGCCATTAACAGGGGAAGTTATATAGTCCTATTCTCCAATAGTTAATATAGTAAGATCCTTTGTAGGTAAAGAGCCAGAAGGGTGAAAAGCTGTCCAACCCCTAATAATATAAATTGGTTGCAAGACATAGGGGACTATTTCACAAAGAACAGATCCCAGAGTCAGTTCATTAACAGTGTTCTTGGGGCTTCTGGTGCCTTAGAAAATGACTTTATATGGGACAAAAAGAAGCATCAAGGGCTATGTCCCTGGGAACTCAGGGCACAATACAGATTCAGTGGATTGCCCACCACACAGACATTTCTTCCAGGATTCCCAGTGCCTTGCACAGATGTGAGCCACAAGCCAACCTGAAGACTCTGTCAAAATGACCAGTTGTCCACAGTGACATCATGTGGCCAAAAGGAGTAATGGCAGTATCTGACCCATCTTCTGTTCCCCTAGCTAACCTTAACTTTCAGATCATGTTAGTTCTCAGGGTTCATAAAAGGGTGTACCCTAAAAAGATAATGCTGAACTTCCTCCTAATTTGGCATGCGATAATTTCAGTTGTCGCTATTGTTAAAATGGAAAAATAAAGGGTTTATGGCCATAATTGTCCTCTAGTATCTACAGTGATACAAACTGGGAAAAAAATATTTGCAACTCCTACCACTGTAAAAGAGTTTAAAAAAAAAAAAACCTAGAATCTTTTGTATCAAGAAAAATGTACTCTGTATTGCAGAACCCATCAGAACTGTTCTGGCTAATGTAGAGGTTGGAGACTTGGAGCCCCTGTGACTCAGACTCCTCATATGCTTGCCCAGCCTCAACAGCAGCCTTTGACCCCCTCCACAGAACCCAAGAGTTCCACAGAACATAGTTTACAAATCACTTTCTTGATGATAGAAAGACCATGAAAATTTTAAACCAGAGGGTGGCATCACCAGATCATCCGTGAAGGACACAGAATGTTTTTAAAGGTGGGGGGGGGGGGGGGACAAGACAAAATTGGGGACAATACACCTGGATTGGAAGAATTTCATGGAAGGACAGGCAAGCCTTTTGACCAGTTTGATGCCATGAGTAATGTTAGATATTAATACCCATAAAATGTGCTGAACTAAGTTTCTTTCTTTTTTTTTTTTAATTTGAGAGAGTACAGTGGAGATGGGAAGAGAGGGAGGGAGGGAGGGAGGGAGGGAGGGAGGGAGAGAGGGAGAGGAAGAGGAAGAGGAAGAGGGAGAGAGAAGAGAGAGAGAGAGAATCCTAAGCAGGCTCCATGCTCACCAGGGAGCCAGACACGGGGCTTAATCCCACAACCCTGGGATCATGACCTGAGCTGAAATCAAGAGGTGGATTCTCAAACAACTGAGCCATCCAGAAGCCCTGAATCTATTTCTAAATCCTTGTCAAAAGCAGTCCTAGGGAAAAGAAAATAGTGCTTTCGATCCTAGTAAGAAAGGATTCATATTTGACTACCTTGCAAATATGATTATCATCAAATTCTTCAATTGAACACTTTTCTGTTGAAAAGTTTCTTTCATGCAAGATTTTTTTTCCTGAAACATAGCTCGGAAAAATTATTTTCATCAAAGTGAGCCTAAATTCTGCTGAAAAGGAGGAGATTTAAGCCTGTTGTGATGAAAAGTCATGTTTCCAAGCTAATTTTTAGGAAAAATCTAATAAAAGAAATACTTAACAGAAAAGTACAGAATGCCTGCTGGGATAAAAATGAAATGAAGTTTCCAAGCAACTTGTGAGTAAAAATACAGTAAAAAATAATGTTTTTAACAGAAATTATGGAATTCAAGCATCTTGTAATAAACATGTATTTTCAAGCTAGTTTTGAGACGTATCTAGGAAAAAAAATTTTTAAATAAAAATGGAATTTAATCCTGTTGTCTTTTCCAAACTGGTTTTGAGGGTAATTTCAGCATAAAACGGAAAAAAGAAAAAGAAAAAAGTACCAAATTTAAGCATTACAATTGCAAAAAAGACAAAAACACAATGGAAGCATTATGAAACAGAGATGAAATTGTCCCCAACATGCCAAAAAATGACAGCCTTTGTATCACACTGGTGTAATCTTGCAGTGAGGCAGTTTCTGTAGTCCAAGGTGATTCTCTGGAAGGGTCTGAGCTGTGAGCTGTGAGCTGTCAGCAGCCTGGGGAATGAGTACCTGGGTCCCTGTGGGGGGTCTGGGTAAGTGCTTGGCAACACTATTGGCAAAGAGCACAAGTGGTAAATTTAGGGAATTTAGGAAGGAAAAATGTGGGACCACCTAATAGAGAACTTTAGGTAAGTTAGAGCTTACCAATGTCTCACCAACTCAAGAAAAGATGCCTTAATGAAGACTCAAGTTCTCAAAAAGGCATCAAGGTAACAGTGTTTCAACATATTTAAAGACAGAAAAGGGAGGGAGGCTAAATAAGGTAGTTTTATTCATTTTCACCAGGTGGAAACTCTGACGAATTTCAAGCCCACATGCTATTGAAATATAAGTGATGGCTAAGGGTAACAAAAGCAAGTTAAATCACATCTTTAGAAGAGAAAATCTATAATTGCAGCTGTGCTGTAACTTGCACAGGATATGGAGGAGAATTTTTTCCTGTTTTCCCAGATTCAAGGCTTGCCACCCCATACTGAGTCCAAGAAAGCATCACAATGCATAATTGGGGTCAGACACTCCCATAGAACACCTCTTCCCCCAAAAATTCACTGCCCACCCCTGTTAGTCTACAAATGCATACACAGGAATCAAAGAAACCACTGGACACACAAGTCAAGAGAATTTAGTATTCGTGATGAGCTTGTCCCTCCTTTCTCTGTGCTCCCATCTCAATTCAAGCAAGGAGACAAGAGAATCATTCTACTTAACCAGCAAAGAGATTAGCATTTCATTCCCTTGTTGGGCAATGGTGCTTCTGATCTCTTCTCTGTGTGCTGTTTGAGAAAAACACAAGAGTATGGGAACAGGGTCGCCAGATAAAATATGAATACATGAGACTTACACTAAAAACTTATTCACTGTTTATCTGAAATTCAATTAACTGGATTTCCTCTGTCTTTATTTACTAAATCTGGCAATCCTATTTGGAGGGAACAACAAGGCAGAGAGATCCAGTGGCAGAGGGACAGTGGAAATTGAACACATGAAGGTAGCTGGACCTGTGCTACCTTGCAGGTGCCCATTCAAGATCTCACTGACAGTAAGGAGATTCCACCAACAATAATAACCTGAACCTGAATATCTGGGGCGGAAGCTGTGTAGGGAGAATCAGGAAGGACCAAGAAACTAGGAAGCTTCGAAGGGTTCTACAGAGAGCTCTCCCACACATATGTCCCAGAGGGAGCCAGTATGTGAACACTTGTCCAACATTTAGTCAAAGCCAATGAAACAGTAACAGCAGAGAGAACAAAGGTACCAGTCAAATAAGAGATACGTGTGTCTTTCCATGTCCCTACAGCCAGCCCCAAAGCACCAGGGAAGACAGGACCCCAAAATGGCAGAGGTGGCGGAGAAATGAAAGAGCAAGTCCAGCGAGTCTCCTGAACCACATTGAGAAGAGGGAAGAAACAAGAGGAAATGAGCATTACATTGGATTGCATTAAAATTTTAAAGTGGGTCAAACTATATTAATACCGATGCAAAACAAATTTAGTGGCTTAAAACAACAGATGTTTATGATCTCACAGCTTCTGTAGGACATGAATCTGTATACAGCTTCAGGCTACAATCAAGATAGTGGCTGGGGCTACAACCATCTCAGGGCTCAACTGAGGGAAGATCTGACTCCAAGCTTATTCATTCATTCAGTTCCTCATAATGTCCTAGACTGAAGGCCTTAGCTTCTCCCTGGCTGTTGGCCAGAGACCATCTCAACTCCTTGCCACATGGCCCTCTCTAACACAAGAGCCATTTTAAGAACTTTCTACCACAGACTGCATTGACTTAATAACTGAGAGTGATCAAAAAGCTACAGTACTGGGACACCTAGATGGCTTAGTCAGTTAGGCATCCGACTTGAGCTCAGATCATGATCTCACAGTTCGTGAATTTGAGCCCCACATCAGGCTCACTGCTGTCAGCACAAAGCCTGCTTTCGATCCTCTGTCCCCTTCTCTCTCCGTCCCTCCCCTGCTCACGCTCCCTCTCTCAAAATAAATAAAACATTTTTTAAAAAGGCTACAGTACTGCCAAGTATTTCATTTATGGATGGGGAAAAAGAGACTGAACAGAGCATAACTGAAAAAGGTATTGAGAAAACTCAAACTTCTATTTGTACCCATTAAATTCAAACAGTTCCATAAATTGGATACAAAAGTTTACCCTCTTGAGCCTTTGGCAGCCATTGTATAGTAAGGAAGAGAGACAATGTGGTAGAGAAAAGAGAACTCATTCTTCGGAGAACATCAGAACCATTTGAAGCTCAGCCTCAACACTACTAGTAGCCATGTGTTCATTAACATCTTTGAAATACAATCTTCTTCTCAGTAATCAGAGTTGTGATGAGCATAACAGATGATGTACATGGTTACATAAAATGTCCACTCTATACATACTGGCCATTACTGTCATTATCATTACCATTGCCATTACCATTATACAATCCTCCATGGCTCATCTATCCAAGATTAGTGGTGAGCAGAACCCAAATTGTTCTCATCTCTATTTTAAAGCAAGAAGAAGACAGAAGTCAGAGCAGTCATTTGTGCATAAGCAAGCACATATTTCTAGCTTGTACCTGAATTTTGTCCTAAATGTGTAATTTTTCTGAGACTGACTCACTGCTCAGTGTTGCACTTTCCCAAAGAAAGTGAAAAATCATGTCTGTTGACACCTAGGTAGAGCTTGGTATGAAGTAGAATATCACTCGTGTGTATCTGCTCATAGAGTGTCACTGGATCAAGATGCTGTGAGAGAATCCAACATAGCCATATGCAACTAGAACGTCTCCACGTCCAGCAAGAGCCTCACTCCCGAAGCAACATCACAGCAGTCTTTATCTCACAGTTCAGACAATGAATAGCTGGCCAGAGAAGCAGCAAAAAATATAAGAGGGGTTTATAAGATGTTTTTCTCTCCTCCCAAACAGGAGATTTTGGGGTTAATACTAACGACCCTCCTCCTCCTCTTCCACTTTCATCATCTTCATCATTATCTTCTTCTTCATCTTCTTCATCATCTTTATGATCACAACCATGACCACCACTACCATTCATTGATATCTTTCCATGTATATTATTTATCTATTGTTGTGTATAAATTATCCTAAAACTTATAGTTCAACAGTTTAAAACAACAAGTATTTATTATCTCACAAGGTGTCAAAGGGTCAGGAATCCAGAAGTAGTCTAGTTAGATTCCTCTAGCTCAGTGGCTATCATGAGGTTTCAGTGAATCTTCTGGCGGAAAGAGATTCAGGCTTCAGTGATCTGAAAGCTTAGCTGAAGCTGAAGATCCACGTCCAAGCTCGCTCACGTGGCCATTGTCTGGAGGCTTTAGTTCCACACCGGGTGAGCCTTTCCATAGAGCAGCACAGCCATGGGCTTCCCCCCAGATGAACAATTTGAAAGGGAATAACCAAGACAGAAGCCACAGTGCCTTTGCATGACCAGTTCCCCAAAGTTGTACACTATCACTTCCACTTCAATCTATTCCCTAGAAGTCACCAAATACAGCACACACTCAAGGGGAGGGGAATTAGTCTCCAGCTCTTGAAGGGAGGAATATCAAAGAATTTGTAGACATATTTTTAAAACCATCACATCATGGTACAAGGACCATGGTAAACATGATACATGTATACTCTTCTCTGGTATAAAAGGAAAAATTGTTTATTCAAGCATTTATTCATTCAACAAACCTTTATTGTGGACTTTACCCATCCAAAAATATGTTCCAAGTGACTATTTTGCCCTATCCTTTGTGCACTTTATCCCTTATTGTTTCTTGTTTCTACCTTTATTCTTTTTCTTTAGTGTACCTATTCCAATCTCTTCCTGGAACCTTGCGATAGCATCTCTCTTCTGGCCCTCAAAACATCCCCACATTTATGTTTCTTTCAAGCCAACTTAACTCATTACAAAGCAGTATCTTAAGTCTACACTTAGATATAACATTTATAATTTAGCCACTGTCTGCAGCAAAGATACAATACAATATTAATTGGGGAAATAGTCGACACACGATCGTCTCAAATGTGACAGAAGACAGTCACCTTCAGGATGTGATCTGGGAAGGAGAGAAGTGTTGCTGTTACTAGAACAACTCCCTCCATCTATTCTTAGGAGTTCTTGCTTAGAGGAAATTCACCAAAGTTACTCTTTAAAATGCAAGTGTTCCCAGAAGACACAGAGGCGAAACTATTAGTGGCACACAACTCCTTGACTAAAATTGCTCCATCAGGTTAGCTATACAACCACCTGACTGGGCTCAGAAGAAATTAGACACAAAATACAAAAGACTTATTGAGACACAGAAACTTAGGAAGGGTGTAGATTAGGTTCCCATAAGATTTTTCAAAGATAGCTCAGGAGATGGGAGAGAGCACAAGATACCAGAGGCAGCATAAAGGAGGTCCATCATGAATGCTTTAGTTTGGGTTCTCTCAAAAGCAGGAAGGACATGGTGTCAGGGACCCTATTCAAGAGACTCTCCCAGGGTGCAGGAAAAAAAAGGGAGCAAAACAATGAGGCAGAAAATACAAGTAGAGGGTTCTGTTCTGCTGGGGTCTTCTCACCTCCCAGAATTGTTTCTGCCTAAAGGAATGGAGATTAAAGAATTATCCACAGTCTCCCTTCCCCCATTGGATAAGGACTCCTCTAGGACAACAAATCTGTTTTTCTGATTGTACTGTGGGCTTCTGCTCTCATAAAAGACCCTAGAGCCAAAAGTATAAAGACATGCTGGCCTCACCCTAAGTGAGTGTTTTGTACTCTAGGGGCACCTGACCTCACATGGAACTGTCCCTGGCAGCCATGGCTGAAAATCAGCAGTGAGTGAAGGGATGTGATGTAGGATGCCAAAGACATCTACTAAATGGCAGGTGCAGAAAGTGTACCAGTGAGGGGCAGAAAGGGGGTGCTGAAAACAAGCATCATCTACATCCCATTTTTACTTAGGCTCAGTGCTAAAGACAGCTCTGTTTGAACTCCCATGAAAGTGGGAGTTAATTATTACACATCCAAGAAGTATTCCTTCTAAGATGATCTCCCATAGATAATCTCTATGGTGTGTTAAAATGAAATACCAAAAGCGCAGGAAACAAAAGAAAACATTAAGAAATTGGACTCAGTCAAAATTCAGAACTTTTGAGCTTCCAAGGACACCATCCAGAAAGCAGAACAACAACCCACTGAAACTGGGAGAAACTATACGCAAATCGTATATATGGCGAGACATATATAGATTATAATAAAGAGATCTTATAATTCCATAATAAAAAGAGACAGGCAACCTACTAATAATTGGACAAAGGATTTGAATAAACATTTCTTCAAAGGAGATGAACAAGTGACCAATAAGCACACAAAATGATGTTCAACATATATTAGCCATCCGGGAAATACAAATCAAAAAACACAGTGAGATATCATTCCATATCCATTAAGATGGCTATGATCAAAAAGAAAGATAGTAACAAGTGTTAGGGAGCATGTGGAGAAATTGGAACTCTCAAACACTGTCACTGGTATTGCAAATGGTGCAGTCACTTTAGAAACCATCTGGCATTTCCTCAAAAAGTTATACATAGAATTACCATATGACCTAACAATTCCACTGCTAGATATGTACCCAAGAGAAATGAAAAATGTGTCCACACAAAAACCTGCATACGAATGTTCAGAGCAGCATTATTCATAATAGTCAAAAAGTGAAAGCAAATTAAATGTCCATCAAACGAATGATCAACAGAATGTGATGTATGCATAAAATGGAGTCGAATTTGGCAATAAAAAGAAATGAAGTAATGATACAGGCTACAACATGGATAAATCTTGAACACACTATGCTAAGTGAAAGAAGCCAACCACCTATTGTATGACCTCATTTATAAGAAATATCCAGAAGAGGCAAATAAAGAGACAGAGTAGATGAGTGGTTGCCTTTGGCTTAAAGAGTTTGGAGGGATATGAAGAGTGACTGCTAATGAGTACAGGATTTGACAAAAATAGTCTAAAATTAGGTACTGTTGACGGTTGCACGACGGTGAATATACTAAAAACCATTGACTTGTACTCGTTAAATAGGTGAATTTTATAGTGTGTGAATCAATTTTTAGTAAAGCTGTTATAAAAGAAAATTTTAATGAAAAATCAGGTGGTGCTGGCGTAAGATCAACAAGGCAATATTGGTACATATTGTAATAAATTTATAAGAAATACTGAGCACCTGCTGTATGCAAAGCACTATCAATAAAATTATAGAGGAAATACCCAGTGCATAACAATAAGCTAATCTGTCACATTATGTATTTTGATGCAAGCTATGCAAGCCTGATAAACAAAGAAAAGGTTAATAACGTTTCTCTTCAATGTATGCATTTATTCACTTCTTTTAAGTGAAGGAGAGCAATCAAGTTGCATAAAATTAAAATCTTAATTGCTCAGCTCGAGGCTGTATTTTGTAAAGAAGGTTCATAAACACAGCGCATGATCAGAATCTATGGAATGTCCTGAGAGAACATCAAACACAAATGAGTTGCCACAGGATGTTTCCACATAGAATTAAATACTACCGTTACAAGATTAACAAATGATTTATTTATAATTGCAGACTCTTTGTTGAGGGAAAGCTAAACAATATTTCAGTTCTAAGAGGTTCCTAAAATTTTAGCTATGTCTACTATCTCAGGAAAAAAACTCATTAGTTGAGAGACCTCACCTTTCAGATGAGAATCTTAGATGGATTCATTGTCATTCTAATAATGAGGGGAAAATATCCCCAATATCCCTATTCAATGAGCACCTGGCCAATTTCCAGCCCCCGAGGAAAGTGAAAATTCTGCTCAGTGACAACACATTATTTAACTCACCAGGGCAATTTAAGATAACACAATGTGACTCACACCTATGCAAGGAAGTTTGTCATGTGAAAGCATTTTTTTCCTTAAGAAATACCTGCTGGCCGTCAAGATAGAAAAAATACATGTCAAATTGTGAGCATGTTTAGAGAATTGCCCTGAGGGATTCTGTGACCATGCGCAAATTAGCTTCCTTCCAGATCTTTGTGGGGGTGACTTCCAAAGGCTTCAAACCACATACATGGCTTGATGGGAGAAGGTAGCAGTTTTTAATTTGATTATATATGTAACAAATCTATATAATATTGAATATATGATAAAAGTTAAAACTGGGGCACGAGGGTGGCTCAAGTCATGATCTCATGGTTTGTTTGAGCCCCGCATTGGGCTCTGTGCTGACAGCTCAAAGCCTGGAGCCTGCTTCAGATTTTGTGTCTCTCTCTCTCTCTCTGCTCCCTTCCCCACTCATGCTCTGTCTCTCAAAACTAGCATTTAAAAAAATGTTTTTATGTTAAAACTACATGTAATATATGATACATATAATCCATGGAAAATGCATGTTTATAATTAATTTATATAAATAATATATATAATATAAATATAAATATATTTATAATATATACTACACATAGGAAATATATAGTGTATTTATAATTTATAATACAGTATTTATAGAGCATGTATAAATAGTTAAATTTTGAGCAAGGAAGAATCTGTAACACAAAATGCTCACTGTGCCTTTCCACTAGCTGAGTTTGCGCTTACGTTTCCCTGGAAGTTTCTCCAGTGCCCTCATGTTAGCACTTCATTTCACACATCCTCCACGGTAGATAGGAGGCAAAGGACACGGAATCCTCTTTTTATCCTCACGCACTAGTTGGTTATCTGAAATGCAAAATAAATGAGAGGGAAAGAAAAAAGTCAAACAAACTGCCAGATCATCTCTGTATAATTTCACACTTGCAATTTTACCTAAAACAGTGATTTTGCTAAAAAGGGAAGTGAGAGGGTCCTAATATGGATTTAAGAGTCCTTTCTTCCCAAGTGGAAACGGCTCCCGCACCCCATTCAACTGTTACGAAGGTCCATACTGCTGTTTCACTTAACATCTTTAATTAGCTCCCCTCTGAGACACAACAACAAAACTGAGCTCGTGATCATAAAATAAACAGAAAAGATTTGCCTGGAGTCTAAACTAACCAGTAGTTGGTTTCTGCCTCCCCCAGGAAGCTCACTGGACTCCTGCAGCCCCCACTGTCCCTCATTAGCAAGTGTGAGGCATGCCCTGCTTTGAGGGTCTTCCCAGGTGGGGCCCCGTGTGACCTTGCGTTGGGTGTCTTCCCTGCGCTGGCCTAAACTTAGGAAATGCTTCCCAGAATGAATCCCAGCTGGAGGCACTTCTCCAGGGCTTTTGTTGCTGCTTATGGTAAGTGATCGCAGCAGCAAAGGGTATTAAATTTTAAATTATTGGGGATTCTTCTTCCTGTAACTTTGAAATTACTTAGCCTAAACATTTCTTAGGATGAGCTCAGAGCAGAACCCACTGTTGCCTAATCCTCCAGAGAGAGGCTCTGTTCTGACGAGCTTGGGAAGGAAGGAAAAAAAAAAAAGAAAAGAAAAAAAGAAAAGAAAAGAAACCATTATTAAGCCTCTAAATGCCAGAATACTTTCTGTTCTCATCTTACTTAGCCTTTATACCACACCTGTGAGATGTTCATCCTCATCCAAAGACATGCTGAGATGAGGAAACTGAGTCCCCAAGGTCAAGCCACTTATCCAAGGCCACACAGTGTGTACCAGACAGAGCAAGACAGCCGGTCTCTAAAGCAGTGGTTCTCAGCTCCTTCTGAGCCATGGACTTCTCTGAGCATCTGGTGATAGCTACAGACTTCTCCATGCACACATTTCATAAACAAATTTAGAAGCCGGGCACCCCTTGAGGACTAGCCCTGAGCCTGTAGAAATCCGGGCCTCGGAGCTTTCTTTCCTCTTCCCACACCGCTAGGCTGCCTCCCACGGGACGAGGCTGGGGAGGAGGGAAAGGAAATCGCCCGATATTTAAAACATCTGTTTTTCTCACGCCAAGATGCTTCCACCTACCTTCCCATGGTATTAAATTCTTTATGAGTCTTTTTCTACTGACCAAAGGCATTTTGATCAGAAACTACTTATAGGAAGCAAAAATTAAAATGATTTCAAAACCTATTCATCAGCCTCCTGTGTTGTTTTCCTCTCCGGAAATCCCACTTAAAGTATTTATCCAAAAGAACTGAACACAGAATCTCCTAGAGCTGTCTGCACTCTGATGTCCACTGCAGCATTATTCACAACAGCCGAAATGTGGAAGCAAACTACCAGTCCGTTGAGAGATGAATGGACAGAGAAAATGTGGTAGGTACATACGATGAAATAGTATTCAGCCTTCAAAAAGAAGGAAATTCTGCCATGGGCTACAATATTGATGAAACTTGAGAACATTATGCTTACATTACATACATACATACATGCATTACAATACATTCTTGTGAAGTAAGAGTTGTAAACATACACACTTTGAAGAGTAACCACCAGTAACAGTGACCAGAGATCTGGTTTTCAGGTAGTCCCAAACATGAAACACTGAAAGAACATTTTGTTTTCTGTCAGTCCCTCTATATCTAACATAACCATCCCTTGTGCTGAAAATCACTTAGCATCTCGTTTCAAGCTCAAAAATTAATTTTCACAACAGAATACATTACTCCACTAAAAGATTGCTGTCAGTAAAAGGGCCTGTATTTTCAAAGTCCATTAGGGACAGAACTGTTGGTTTTTTTTTTTTTTTTGTTTTTTTTTTTTTTGGAAAGAGATACAAATGGGTTTCTTCTTTATAAATTAATGTAAATGCAATTTAAAATGCACTAAGCTACTTACTTATTGACACTCTTCTTGGCACAGGGGAGATCGTGTTCTAAGCCCCTGCTGATCAGGTCCTGAAGATATCTCTTTCTTCCAAAGTCTGCCAGGGTCTCAGCCAGCTTGCCACCACTTTCCACTCACCAAGATGGTCCTAATGTTCCCCTAAGCCTGACTAAACTTTACTTGGTTTCTTCCTGACTATGGTACCCTGACTTCCCTTTTCTTAGAACATTTACTTTTGAAAACTTGCAATTGTGAATTCTTTCTCTGCCCCATGGAGATAAAATCTCTCAGGCTCTTGCCAGGTTTACAACTCAGGAAAGTCTTTCTCAAGGATCAGGAATTGCAATCGTCAAGGAAGATAACAACCCTATCTCCCAGTCTCTGTGAGAGGATAGGGGTCTAACTTCAGTAAAGTGTCAATTAGCAAACACTGAAGACCTAATCACATAGACCCAGCTCCTGCATAATATCATTAGGTCTCCCTCACTAGCTCACTCTAACACTTAAAAATCCTTCCTCAGGGAGCCTGGGTGGCTCGGTCAGTTAAACATCCACCTTTGGCTCAGGTCATGATCTCACAGTTCATGAGTTTGAGCCCCACATCAGGCTCTGTGCTGACCGCTCAGAGCCTGGAGCCTGCTTCGGATTCTGTGTCTCTCTTTCTCTGCCTGCCCCCTCCTTGTGCGCGCACGCTCTCTCTCTCTCTCTCTCTCTCTCAAATAAGCATTAAAAAAACCTTCGGGGCACCTGGGTGGGTCAGTCGGTTAAGCGTCCGACTTCAGTTCAGGTCATTATCTCATGGTTTGTGGGTTCAAGCCCCGCGTCAGGCTCTGTGATGACGGGTCAGAGCCTGGAGCCTGCTTCAGATTCTGTATCTCCCTCTCTCTCTGCCCCTCCTCCATTCATGCTCTGTCTCTCTCTCAAAAATAAAAAATAAACATTAAATTTTTTTAAAAAAATTCTCCCCCAAAGGATGCCAGAATATACAATGGGGAAAAGGCAGTCTTTTCTATAAATTGTGATGGGAAAACTAAGAAGCTATCTGTAAAAGAATAAAACTAGATCACTTTCTTACACCATACACAAAAATAAACTCAAAATAGATTAAAGACCTAAATATATGAGACCTGAAACCATAAAACCCCTAGAAGAAAACATAGGTGGTAGCAATCTCCTGAATATCAGCTTTAGCAACACAGTTATGGATATGTCTCCTCAGGCAAGGGAAAGAAAAACAAAAATAAACTGTTGGGGCGATATCAAAATAAAAAACGTTTGCACATTTAAGGAAACCATCAACAAAATGAAAAGGGAACCTACTGAATGGGAAAAGATATTAGCAAATCATATATCCAATAAGAGGCTAACAATCTCAAATCTCTAAAGAATCAAAAAACCAAACACTCTGATTAAAACATGGCAGAAGACCTGAATAGACATTTTTCCAAAGAAGACAATACTGATGGCCAACAGGCACATGACAAGATGCTCAACATCACTCATCATCAGAGAAATGCAAATCAAAACCATAGGAGATATTACCCTACACCTCAGAATGCCCAGTATCAAAAAACAAGTAAAAAATAACAAGTGTTGGTGAGGATGTAGGGAAAAGGGAACACATGTGCTCTGTTGGTGGGAATGTAAATTGGTGCAGCCACTGTGGAAGACAGTATGGAGTCTCCTCAAAAACTTAAAAATAAAAATACCATACAATCCAATAATTCCACTACTGGGTATCTCCTGAAAGAAAAGAAAAACACTAATTCAAAGGGATATATGCATCCCTATGTTTATTGCAGCATTATTTATCATAGCCAAGATATGGATGTAACCCAAGTGTCCACTGATAGATAAAGAAGAGGTCATGTGTACATGTGTGTGTGTGTGTGTGTGTGCGCGTATGTATATATAATATATATAGTGGAATATTGCTCAGCCATAAAAAAGAATGAGATCTTGCCATTTGTGACAACATGGATGGACCTAGATGGTATTATGCTAAATGAGATAAATCAGACAAAGATAAATGCCATATGATTTCACTTATATGTAGAATCTAAAACACAAATGAATGAACAAACAGACTTTTAAATACAGAGAACAAACTGGTGGTTGCCGTAGGGGAGGTGGGCAGGGGGGCAAAACCGATATAAAATAAATTGAGGAGATGAAAACTACAGCATAGGGAATATAGTCAATAATGTATGGTCAATAACATTGTATGGTGACTATATTTATCATGGTGAGCACTGAGCAGTGTATAAAATTGTTGAATCAATATGTTATACACACCTAAAACTAATATAGGACTGTATGTTAACTGTACCTCACAAATACATACATACACACACACATACATAAAAAGTCCCATCTTCGGTTTCAATGGAATTGCTTTCAATCTCTCTCCCCTATTGCTATAGTCTTGAATACAGTCTTCCTTGCCTGTACCTTTGTTGAGTGCAATTTTTCTTTGACACTGCACCTCTCCAGAACCACTACCATCCACTCCATTTTTTTAGGCCCTTCTTTAGGACTAGAATCAGAATAAAATGATGGAATTTGAGTAAACTTCCTGAAACACAAAGAGATGAATTGATGTATTTTCAAATCTAAAAGCCATTACAAAATTGTTGATCAGTCTGTATGCTTCATGCACAGACATACACTATATGCCTACAAGTATATCAATCCTCTGAGGTTTTTAAATAGGCTTAGAAAAGAGTCATTAAGGGCATATACCGGAATGATTAAAAATGGTCATTTCTAGGCAGCAAGATAATGGAATTTTTCTTTTCTTCTATAAGTAGGCCATATTTTCTAAATTTTCTACAAAGAATTGCATGTGAGGGCAAATTTTTTTAATGGGACGAAAGGGAAGATTTCAAACAGTAAAAAGAATTCTCAAATGCTATCCCTCAAAATAATCACACTAGCTTTTCTTTTTGCCAGCTTTCCTCCTAAGTATTGTGGGTCGGAAACAGACAATGCTAACAAAAAATATTACAAATGTACTCGCTGCTCTGAATACTAGTTTTTCATTCCTGGATGTCTCTTAGAAAACTAAAGCCTTCCGACCTTTCTCTTTGATTCTTATATGGTGAGTCCATGTAGGACCTACTGCATAGGTCCCGTGTCCTCCTCTGGTCCAGGCAAGTGTCTACCACACAGAAGTATCTGAATTCAATGCTGCAGACCTCTAAAAAGCCTCCTCAAGCCCCCTGAAGAAGCTACCATTCCCTCCAGTGAGTGATTTATATCTCAGATGTCAAAGACGCAGTAGGGCTCTACCCCCACCCCTGGCCTCAAAGTTCACAGGAACGAGGACCACTCATGTCATTCTGTCCCTCTCAAGTGAGCCAACTGACTGCCCAGAAGGGCAGATGTGAGCTCATATTATCAAAAGAAGAGAACTTGACACTTGTTAAGGTCAAACTTTAAACAAGCTAATGCTCATCTATAGGAAGAAATTGTGGCCGGGGATGAGAGGATAAGGGGTCAACTCTATTTACAAACACTTGTAACAAATATCATATGATTTCACTCATATATGGAATTTAAGATACAAAACAAATGAATATTAGGGAAGGGAAACAAAAATAATATAAAAACAGAGAGGGAGACAGACCATAAGAGACTCTTAAATACAGAGAACAAACTGAGGGTTGCTGGGGAGGTGTTGGATAGGGGGGATGGGCTAAATGGGTGATGGGCATTAAGGAGGACACTTGTTGGGATGAGCACGGGGTGTTACATGGAAGTGATAAATCACTGAATTCTGTTCCTGAAATCATTATTACACTATATGCTAACTAACTTAGATTTAAATTTTTAAAAAATTAGTTGTATAAATTTATTTTTACCTAAGGAGAAGAAGGAATACATTGTGAGTAAAATAAAATGGAATATGATACCTAAAAACAAAATAAATAAAATTAAAATAAAACACATTAAGACCACAGAAGGGAATCTCCCTGTTTTGGAGTCAGACTCCTGGGTGGCCCTATACCTATTATTTCAAATGGAGTCCCCTGCACACAAGTAGGACACAGACTAATTAGAGCCCTGAAAAAAACAAACCAAACTGCACCAGGATTAACCAATATCTACAAGGAGAAATTTGGGAAGAATTAATCTCTGTAATAGGAAGCAGGAATAAGTCCTTGGCAAGGCAACACTTAACAGTGGAGAAGGAAAATTATTTATTCAAAAAGCCTAAGGAAACTATAGGATCTCCACTGGAAAGATGAAAAACCCCACGCTCCAGGGAAAGCCAGGTTGAGGCGGCTATTTACAAAAGTTCTTTGCGCTAAGCAGAAACAACGTAGCCTGAGTCCTCATCCTAGGACATATCAGGTGCCAGAGAAAGAAGGCTCTCCTCCACAGAGAGAAGCATTTAACAATCACAGGTCCCCAGACTCTAATACCAACCCCTTGGTGCCACACGTGTTCTCATATTCTGAATTTTGGGGATTTTAGGAAGGAAATCTGGTGCATAATCAACAACATTGTATAACATCTCCAGCGGGGTCTGGGACAACATCTCAATTTTTTTTTAAGCAAAACACATGAAGAGTCACACTAAATAATATAAATAAAGGATATAGATAAATAGACTCACATCAGTTCAAGTTTTGCTGCCAGATGGATTATGGAAAAAAGAATTCAATTTCGTGAGGTTTGGGGGTTTCAGAAATGTCCATAAGGGATTGTGGAGCTGGATTTTTTAATAGGTCTGTCTTTCCCGCCACAGACTAAGAATCGTGCCGTATTTATCTTCCCCACTACCTGGCTGATGTCTGGTGCTCAGCAGGCATGTTGAATTTAATTGATTAACCCCAGGCTTTCCGTCTCGGCACTTCTCCAAAGCTCTGGATGCTCAGAGAGACCCACACAGCAAGAGCAGGGGGTACTCTGCTCAATGTATTCTGAGCCTCTTTAAATTGAAGGAGTTAAAAACCAAGCAAATTTTCTGCCTGCTTTTCACTTCCCCAATTTCAAGTGCTGCCATTGTGATCACAAAGGCCAAGAATTCGGTTTCTGCAGTATCATGTTGTTGGGAGGTTTGAGAGCAATGTTCTGGAAAACCCTCATGAAATGACAAGGATGCCTCATCTGGGGAAACTAGTCGCCATAACTATTAATGCCCGTCCCTGTGAAGCCTGGAGGCAAAGGGAATGACTGAAGGCATAGCGGGAATGGCAGTTTTCACCTCCCTCCCTGGGCAGGCGAGATTTCTGGGGGGACGCTTCTCTGAGCCAGGCTTCTCTGCAAGGCCTCCTCAGCACTGCCCTGTCTGCCTCTCCCCCTCACCACTGCCAGAAAAGGAAAGGCCATCAGCTCAGCCCTGCCTCCTCTGTGTCTCCCTGGAAGTCACCGGAGGTCTGGAAATAGATGCGTCCTGTTGTTCTCTATGGTCCCAGTCCTTTATCATAGGGGACAAGGTCACCCTACTTCCTGGCAGTACTGGTAGCACAATTAGTCTTCTGTTTCATGAGGAAGAGAGTGTGAGCTTAAACTTTAAGGCAAGGAAGAAAACACAGATTTTAGAACTAAATAGTTAAAGGCGTGCCTAGGTGGTTTGGTCGGTCAAGCATCCAACTCTTTTTTTTTTTTTAGTTCAGTTTATTTATTTATTTGCAGGGGGAGGGGGGCAGGTGCAGAGAGAGGGGAGAGAGAGAATCTCAAGAAGGCACTGGGCTGTCAGCACAGAGCCCAACACAGGACTAGAACTCACTGTGAGGTCACGACCTAAGCCACAATCAAAAGTCGGAGGCTCAACTGAGCCACCCAGGCACCCCAAACATCCACCTATTGATTTGGGCTCAAGTCATGGTCTTACAGTTCACGAGTTTGAGCCTCGCATGGGGCTCCATGCTGACAGTGCAGAGCCCTGCTTGCAATTCTCTCTCACCCTCGCTCCCTGCCCCCCCACTGCATTCTCTCTCTCTCAAAATAAATAAGCTTTTTTAAAAATTATAAAATTCAATATTTAAAGCAATGAGGACACCGGAAAAAGCAGCTGGGAGTAGGGAGAGCATCACAGTCACACAGGCCAACTGGGTATTCCTACCTGCTGACACCGAGGGCTGGTCCTTTGAGACGCAACAACTGTCTGATCTAGAAAACTCAACATGAAGAAATTTAAATGTGGAGAATACATTCATTCTCTAATGGCCATACTGCAAGTACTTTTTTTAAGTTACCTTATGCTTGCATTACCTAGTTAAATGCCTCACGTCTATTTTTCGGTTTTACTTTTTTGCAGTGTTCCTTAGTGTATACATATACACAGCTCAAATCAAGCAAGCAAACAAGCAATGAGATAGATTATATAGGGAAAAATTAAGTCTCCAGTACCACTCCTGTTCCAAGGGCCCTGGCCTCAAGTTCTTTTTTTTTTTTAATGTTTATTTATTTTTGAGAGAGACAGACAGAGCATGAGCAGGGGAGGACAGAGACAGAGGAAGACACAGAATCTGAAGCAGGCTCCAGGCTCCGAGCTGTCAGCACAGAGCCTGATGTGGGGCTCGAACTCAAGAGCCTTGAGATCATGACCTGAGCCGAAGCTGGCACCCAACTAACTGATTGAGCCACCCAGGCACCCTCCCCCGCCAAGTTCTTCTTTTCAGAGGAAACTACTGTGGCTAGATTTGGGATTCTTCCAGAAATAGTCTCTACATATATAAGGTTGTATCACTTTTTAAATGTATGCTCTATGGCACTGTACACACTATTCCACATCTTGCTCCCTCTCTTCAAATGCATTGAAATTATTAATATCCCTCTATGCTTTCAGCATGCTAACCTCTTCTTTTTTTTTTATTTTTATTTAATTTTTTTTCAACATTTTTTTTATTTATTTTTGGGACAGAGAGAGACAGAGCACGAATGGGGGAGGGGCAGAGAGAGAGGGAGACACAGAATCGGAAACAGGCTCCAGGCTCTGAGCCATCAGCCCAGAGCCCGACGCAGGGCTCGAACTCACAGACCGCAAGATCGTGACCTGGCTGAAGTCGGACGCTTAACCGACTGCGCCACCCAGGTGCCCCTGACCTCTTCTGCAACATGCACAGGCCTTCAGACTTCTTCAGGGACTCCCACTGCCTATATCTGAAGACCTCAGCTTGGCATTCAGGGCTGGTCTGCTACTTTCTAACCAACCCCCATAGATGCTGCTATGCATTGAATTGGGTCCCCCAAAAAGACTTTTAAATCTTAACCACCAGATTCTGTAAGTGAGACCTTATCTGGAAATAGTCTTTGCAAGTGTGGTTAAGATGAGGTCATATTGGAGTAGAGGGAGCCCTTATTCTAAAGTGACTGTTGTCCTTGTAAGAAAAGAAGAAGAAATACAGAGACCTACATGCAGAAATGGAAGGTCATGTGAAAAGACACAGGAAGAATTCTGTGTAAGGATGGAGACAGAGATTGGGGTGAGGCATCTACAAGCCAAGGGACACCAAACATTGCAAGAAACATCAGAAGATAGAATAGAGGCATGGAACAATTCTCCCCAGCAGCCTTCAGAAACAGCATGGCCCTTCTGCCATCTTGATTTTGAATTTCTGGGCTCCAGAATGATGAAAGGATAAATTTCCATTGTTTTAAGCCACTCAGTTTGTGGCATGTTGTCAGAGCAATTCTGGGCAACTAATACAATGCCATTGAGCTTTTCTTTTTCCCTAACGTTTCCACCCCAATGGACAACACTTGCCTCCCTCTCCTTTTCCTACCCACTCCTCACAACCCTGTCAGCCAAGCTGAGTGGCTCTTTCTCCAGAATCTTCCTTGAACCTTCAGGCCCGCTTTTTCTCTGGCCTCCCCTGAACTACTTATTTGTGCTCTGCATAATTTGTTCCCTTGAGTTCTATTGTCTCGTGTGTGCACGTCTTTCCTCCTCAACCGGACCAAAGTTCCTTGAGTATCGAAACTGTGTTTTACTTTTTTCTTGATCCAGGATGGACTTGCAGTGTATATTCAACAAGCAATCCTTGATACGATAGTGTTAAAAGATTAGTAACTTCTGGAAATGAAAAGAAAAGAGCCCTCTGAGATTCTTCATTAGGCTTTCCAAAGTATGTTCAATGTCTCAAATCTAATACAATGAAAGAAAATCTATTAAAAAGGCATTTATTCTTCACTGCATTTCAAATGTAAAATGGATTCCTTGTTGTTGTGTTGTGGGGTTTTTTTATATGAAATTCAAGTGAGGATAATCATTACAAAGTTCACTATTACAAGTAGTAAATTAAATGCTAAAGTGTAAGGTGACTCATGAAAACCAAATATAAATTACCAGAAATACATTTATTTTATAGTAAGATAATACCTCATTTTTTGATAATCTGCAGAAAAAGGAATCTAAAATAATAAGGACAAGGACAACATTAATGGATCTCTAACAGGCAATTGATTTAGAAAGTCTGAGAAAGTGCCCAGCCAACTTCAGACATTACTGGAATAAGAGAAGTGAGTGCACACTTATCAATAGACCAGTACTAATGACCATTGGATTTACCTAGATGCAAACTTCCTTCTCACAAAATTATTTTAGGAGTACTGCAGATCCTAGAATCAAATAATCTTATGAGTCAGAAAGGACCTTGAAATTCAATATCATGTAATCTCTTACCCCATATAGAATCTCCTTCCCTTCCTCCCTGAATTTCCATCAAACCTTTGACAAACAGTTGACAGCAGAAAGCTGTGTTGAAGGTCCCTGGAATCTGTTCCAACTGTGCATCCTGAAGGAGAACACCTAGAGAGAGACCCCTCAACTCTACCTCCTCACCCTCAGCTTTAAGTCTCAACAGGAAGATTTCACATCAGAAAAAAAAAAAAAAAAGATGAATGGTAATTCTTTACCTAAGTCACCAGTCAGGTCAGCCATCTCTTGGCCCTTGAGTCCTCAGAACCACCTCTCCAACAGGTCACTTCACATTTCCTACCAAGCATCACCTGTAAGATCAGGTACTTCTGAAAAAAACAAGGGTTTGCTCACTGCACCCAGAAATGGCATATTTCACTCACACAAAGGCTGTGGGGGTGAAAGAGCAGGTTTTGGAATCCTACAGCTTAGACCTAATGGGTTTGAGAATGACTACTATTGAGTCATTCCAGAAGCATCTGGATATCTAATCAGCATCTCGTCTTAAAATGAGACCTCAACTAGGGTGGGTTATAAAGAAAAAGCAGAATAGACCGTGTATTAGTTTCTGACACTGCATAACAAATTATCACAATTTAGCAGCTTTAAAAAAAAAACATATTTATCTACTTCTACAAATCAGAAGTCGAGGCACAGCTTAGCTAGGTCCTCTGCAAGGCTGTTACCATGGTTTCACCCAAGGGTTCAGTTCTCCTCTGGAGTCATGACTGGCAGTAAATCTATTTCCAAACTCCTTCAGGTTGTTAACCAGAATTCATTTCTTTGTGGCTATAACACTGAGGTCCCTGGTTCTTATTGGCTATTGACTGGAGGCCTCTCTTAGCTCCTAAAGGCTGCTCACAGTTCTGCCACTCGGCCCTCTCCTTAGCCTTCTGAGAACATGGCAGACTGATTTTTCAAAGCCAGCAAAGGGAAAAGAGCAAGTCTGCTAGTCAGAAACTTATTTTACCTGGTGTAATCAGTCATCACATAGTGACATCCTATCGCCTTTGCCATATTGTTTGTCAGAATATTAGTCACACGTCCCAGCCCATACCCAAGGAGAGGGGTTTTTACAAGAGCTTGAACATCAGAAGTTGTGGTCATTGGAGGATTGCCTTAGAGTCTGTCTACCAGAGCCCCAACAATCCATATTTTTTAAAGCTCTCCAGTGACACCGATGTTGAATCAGTCTTCAGAACTATTGTTAAAAGATACAGTAGAGAAGACAACACAGGGGGGAGATTACTTTGCTGTTGTAATTTTCAACCTGGACTGTCCCTTAGAATCGAAAATACCCGTGGAGTGTTTTCAAACTCTGCACCCCAAACCCATCAGATCAGAATACCTGGAAGTGGATTTGTTTTTTTTTTTTTCAAACACCACAGGTGTTTCCAAAGTGCAACCAAAGCTAAGAAACACTGTTTTACTGGAACAGTGGGGAGTCAGAGTCAGTCTTAATGGAAAAAGGTAATCCTTCGGGCAAGTTTTGAAAAACAAGTAGATGTTTTCTAGGTGAAACACAGGAGTGACAAGTGATAAGGCAGTGACATTTATAGTAATTTCATGAACTTTGTGGAGTCAGAGAAGGGAATGAATGTAGGAGGCAGCACTGATAAGACTTTGTGCCAAATGTAAGGTTAACAAAGAAGGAGGAATCTCAGATGACTTCCAGACCTCAAGTTTAGATGCATGAGAGAGCATATAAACCACTAACTGAGAGAATCAAGAGGAGAAGCTGGTTGGAGGATGAGAGGAGGTAGAGACGCTGAGCTCTGTTCTAAATATGTCAACTTGTACACATGTTTAAAGGCATTTTACTTTAACTTGTACTAATGCTCCATTGCTTGCTGAGTCCATTTAATATAGATGGGGCCTTGCCAACATTTTCCCAATTCATTTACTCTTCTGTTTTCTATTTTCCATAGGATTTAGCTGCCCAGCACAGAGTCATGTGAATTTCATATTTACCTCTATTTCCTACCCCAAAACGTCATTTATTATTTTACCAGTGACACAACCCCTTGAATGACCCTTCCCACCATTAAATGTCAAGTGATTATTTTGCAATGCTAGCTATTAAATTTTAATGTGTGTTGATTTAGCAATTACCAAGGTGTTAAGAGTTTTGAGAACCATAATAATTAAATCCTTTTGTAAAAATCCTTTTTAATGTGCTCAACTTGATTTCCTCAGTACTCCCTCCTAAAGGCAAGTAGCCTCCCACAGAAATGAAGAAAGACTGAACAGTTCTCTGATGAATGATTGATGAATGATTATTTCCAAAATTTATAGAATCTAGCATTGTACACTATGTTGTGCAGTGGTTAATTATCCAATTGAATGATGTCAATGTTTCTTTGCTTATTTACACATTAATCAGAAGTCTGACTAGTGTTAAACCTTGGAAGAATTTTATGTGCATTTGCACATAAAAATGTGGACTAAAACTCCTTCCTGCAATCTTAAAGTGCTATCAATTACTGGTCTTTAACGAATCAGTGAAAACATTATAATCACTGCCTCTTCTCATAAACATTAGCCATAATAATATGTATTTTTTTTAAATGCTATAACTCAGCACCCCTTATTCTCATCACTTTTTAAGGCATTTTTCCCTAAAGTATCATCATTTTTCAGAACTTCTCTAAGAAAATCACAAAGAAACCTTTCTAAAATGAAAGGAGTGCCTGGGTGGCTCAGTCGGTTAAGCACCTGACTTCAGCTCAGGTCATGATTTCTCTGCGTGACTTCGAGCACCATGTCCGGCTCTGTGCTGACAGCTCAGAGCTAGGAGCCTGCTTCAGATTCTGTGTCTCCCTCTCTCTCTCTGCCCCTTCCCTGCTCACAGTCTGTCTCTCAAAAACTAATAAACATTAAAAAAGTTAAAATTAAAACCATAACATGTAGACAACAAGATATTTAAGATAGTGCTTGAAGGCTTTTTAAGATAAGAAAATTACTGTTACTTTCTGCATACGAAAATAGAAACGTATCAAAACCTCAACCTCACATTTTAGAGGTGAATATCAAGGGAGATCTTTAAGGTGAGACGGAATTCCCAAAAACATTACTAACTGAAAACTCTTGGGGAAAGTAATAAATTGTGATTCAATAATACTTTCCCTTCATCATTATTAAGAATGTTCTTAAGTAGCCACAAGGTACATTTTGCTACCAAAGAAAGTGATGAGGTGTTCATAGCAAGACTAGTTTGGGAAACAAATAAATCTTCCCATTAAACTTAGCAGAACACCATACCCTGAAGGTCCCATAAATTAGGTGAGTGTGACTCAGTGAGAAGCCAAAGTGGAAAATCTATCCTGTAGGATTTTTCATTTGTAAAACACTTTGATTTTTAAAGCATCATTACACCATTATCACATTTTATCTCAAAAGCATCCCTATGATGGGCAGATGCTCATTGTTCAGAAAGAAAGGGTGGAAGCAAGGTTTGTAATAGGCCAATACATTTTGAAACTATCTTGATCGAGGTGAAAGCATCTCCTGTATGATAAAGACAGTCATTCACTTCAGACCACTAGGGCCTGAGGTCAGAGGGGAGTAACTACACACAAAAGCCAGTTTACAGCTTTTCTCCTACTCACAAGACAGCCAAGCAGCAGACACTAGGGAGACTCTGGTTCCTCCTTCAGCTGGAAGTGAGTAACTTTGCTAAAGGAAAGAATATCCCTGTTATCTAATAGCTCATTTCACTGTTCTTTAAGTCCACTTTCCTCCGTCCCTCACTTCTCATCCCTCTTTCATCAACTCAAGGCAGAGTCTCTCAGAATTCCAGAAAGCCCTGGGCCATTTCCATTGTTTTAGGCTCCCGGCATAATAAGACATAAAGACAATCCAAAATAGGATGACAAAGTTATTATTTAAAATTAATTCTTCTAGGAAAATAAGCCTATGAAGAGATGCTCAACACCATATATTATTAGGTTAACTGCAAATTAAAACAATAAGATACCACCACGCACCTGTGAGAATGGCCAAAATCCCAACACTGATAACACCAAATGCTGGTGAGGATGTATAGCAACAGGAACTCTCACATATTGCTGTTGGGAATGCAAAATGTTACCACCAGTGTGGAAGATAGTTCAGCGGTTGCTCACAAAACTAAACATACTTTAACCAGCAGTTATGTTCCTTGATTTTACCCAAATGAGTTGAAAACTTACAGTCACACAAAAACCTGCACACATGATTATACCATCTTTATTCATAATTTCCAACAGTTGGAAGCAACCAAGATGTCCTTTATTAGGTGAAGAGAGAAGTAAACCTGATACATCCAGGTAATGGATTGTTCATAATAAAAAGAAATGATAAAAAATACAAGGAGGAACCTTAAGTTCATATTACTAAGTGAAAGAAGCCAATCTGAAATGGCTACACACTATATGATTCCAACTATATGACATTCTGGAAAAGGCAAAATTATGGACACAGCAAAAAGTGCAGCAGTTGCCAAGAGTTAGTATAGAGAGAACAGATGACTTTTAGGGCAGTGAAACTATTCTATACAATACTATAATGACACATAGATTTCACTATATATTTATCAAAACTCATAGAATATACAACATCAAGAATGAACCCTAATGTAAACTATAGTCTTAGGGTGATAATAACATGCCAATATAGGCTCATCAATTGTAACTCCGGTGCAGAATACTGACAGTAGGGGAGGCTGTGTATGTAGTGAGGGCACAGGGTATATGGGAACTCTCTATTTTAGGCTCAGTTTTGCTATGAACCAAAAACTTTTCTTAAAAAAAATCTATTTTTAAAAATTAATGCTTATAGCACACACACACACACACCCACACACACACACACACACACAAATACAAATGTATAACTTCATTGAGAGAGAATGTCAAAACTCAGTTTGAGGCCTATAGCAGTCAGTATTGGCAATTACAAATAACACTTCAGCGAAAATAATTTATTAAAGAATATTTGTTAGTTTGCAGAAGTTATAGAGAAACCAGAGAACTAATTGTAATAATGTACATCTTAAAACAACTCAGAAGCAATATGCAGTCACAGGAGAGACTCCACCACTGCCGTCAGCTGGTTGGTCCTAAACACACAGGGACTGAATGCCAGAAACTCTGCCTCAAATGTCCCATAAGAACCAAATGCCTCTGCCATCACTTCCCAGATCAGTCTTCCAACAGCTACTTCCTTATGTTGCTTCCTTCTCTGAGTCCTACACATATACATCTGACTGTAGCACCTAAGTCATAGTTTTGCACCCTAACCACAAAAGGTTTGAAAATAAATTCTAATTCTGTCATGAGAAAGTGGGACTACCAATGCAAGAAACTATCATTACACCTAGAAATCTGGAAGATAACTTGGGTGTCAACTTATAGCAGTTAGACTTAATATGGGACAGGTTGAGCCTGGAAAAGAACGGAAGGAAGGAAGGAAGGAAGGAAGGAAGGAAGGAAGGAAGGAAGGAAGGAAGGAAGGAAGAAAAGTTAAATGTGAGAGTGTGTAGCTCATTGGAGAGGTCATATGTGGAGATATACAGGTAAGAAATCATAGCATCAAGTGATAGTTAAAACCAAGAAAGCAGATTACAAAGACCAGGGAGATAATGTACAGTGAGAAAAGCAAAGTTCCAGGGATGAAGCCTTTCACCAATGTTTAAAAGTAGAATAGAGTAAGAGAAAGTCATGAAGGAAGTGACAAATAGAGGTCATCAACTTTCAAGAAGAAAGAGTGTCAAGTCTGGAAAATCAGCAAAACACTCCCATGAAGAGTGAAAAATCTCCTTTGAATTTAGAGATCCAGAGAGTGTTGGTGGATCACCATGAATGTACCTTCGTTCCAACACTACTACTGCAATGTATCAAAACAGTCTGGTTCTGTTGATTTCTCCCCAGCCTTCTGAAGGCTTCTGAAGGCCAGGAATGATGTCTCATTTATCTCAGAATCCCAGCACCTAGTACAGTACTTGGAACAAGGATTTTAGTAAAGATCTACTGATCCTAACTGAACTGAGACCTGAAGTTCCCTGTAAAAGCCCATGCAATAAGCCACGGGTAAAAAATTCCTGTAATTCAGGTTTTGGGGCCTCTTAACACTCTGACTCTCCAAGCACCTCTAATACAGAATCACTCATTTGTAACATCTTGAGATCACAAGGTTCAGTAAGAGTTCCCTCCCTCATGTTTTAGAACTATCACCTTTCAAATAAATTAATTCCCTTCTCTTTCACAAGGTAATAATAGTGATAACAATACAAACAAAAAACATCTGTGGAGTACTTTACATTTTACGAAGAGTTTAATGCTCATAACTCCCACGTAATGCCAACAAAAACCCTGTGAAATGAGTATTTTCACTGCCCCTATCTTATAGAGATATTACATAACTGGTCTAAAACTTACACTTAAAAAGAGATTCCCCCCTGAATTTGCCAAGGTCCTCTGGCTTCAAACCCCAAGCTCATTTCTCTCTGCCACACTAGCTGGGGTGGCTCGCAGAGATTTTTGCTTCTATCTCTTTATACCTCCAGGCTCGTGTGTGATTAGCATTTTGCTAGTTGTCATTTATCATCCTGGCATCTGTTGCTGGAGCTGCTGAGGGTACGTATTAGTCATTTCAAGGAATTCAATTCAAATCCAGTGAATGAGATGATTTCTTAAGCTTTTGGGGGGAAATTTTTCAAAGGCTCACACCTTGATGTATTGGGGAAAGAGGAACGTTTTTTAGGTATTTGGGGATCAGGAATCCAGCCTGACCAGTTCACATGACTTCTGATTCCCTGCTTACATTTGGAGAATGCAAATGTGGGTGGGCCCCAGGGTAAATCCTTAGGGCTATTGGGTTGGTGACAGATTCTGCTTCACCAGGTTCTGATGACACTGCAACTGATCAAGGACCCTAAAATCCTGGGACTGCAGCAATAGAGATAACAAAAGTGACAGCTGCGGCCCCTACCTATTTCCCCAAATTTTACAAATTCCCTCTCTCTCAACTCTGAGCAGAGAACTCAATTTCTAGGCTACATGGGTCAATACCAGATGGTACTGGACAAAAAGCAGGAGCAATTGAGTAATTTCTCTCAGAGCAACCCAAGCACAGCTGTGACCTGAGCTGCTTGCCTTTTTTCTTTTTTTTTTTTAACTCAAAGGTGTTAAAAAATCCTTCAGTTACTCAAATGAAGAGGAAATTGGGATTATAGTCTTTGATTTTTATTTTTTTTTTTCAACGTTTATTTATTTTTGGGGACAGAGAGAGACAGAGCATGAACGGGCGAGGGGCAGAGAGAGAGGGAGACACAGAATCGGAAGCAGGCTCCAGGCTCTGAGCCATCAGCCCAGAGCCTGACGCTGGGCTCGAACTCACGGACCACGAGATCGTGACCTGGCTGAAGTCGGACGCTTAACCGACTGCGCCACCCAGGCGCCCCAGTCTTTGATTTTTAAATACTTTATCCGAAAATATTGGACTTTCCAAATTTTGAATTTTGGACTCCTTTCCAAAATTAAGCTCTCAGGGTGGCTCTGTCCTAAGGATATGAACTCAAAAGCAATACGTGCTGAGATGGATGCCCAGCAAACTGGAGACACAAGGCAAAACTGGACAGGACTGGGACAATATGCCTGGTGGCAAAGCCTGGCCAGGGCAAAGTCAAGTTGGATCATCCAAAGTGCCCAAAGAATGTATCAGGCTCAGGTATGGCCCTGGGATTCTCCTCTGGCAGCCAGCTCAAATCACTGCGTGGGCCCACAGGTTAAAGGATAATGCCATATCAGACAGAATTGTGTCACCATCCTGGAAAAGACATGACATAACAGAGAACTTTGCCACAGCCAAAAAAACATAGTTTGAAATCCTGTTGCTTCTTCTTAGCAGATAACTGGGGCTCCTCTTGAACCTGTTTCTTTCCTGTGAGGCATATTCATACCTATGACTTTTTAATTATTGTTGATTAAAGAAAATGTTCACTTAACTGAAGACCATCGGGGAGGGGAAGGGAAAAAAAGAAGTTAGAGAGAGAGAGAGCCAAACCATAAGAGACTCTTAAAAACAGAGAATAAGCTGAGGTGTTGATGGGGGATGGGTGGGAGGGGAGGGTGGGTGATGGGCATTGAGGAGGGCACCTGTTGGGATGAGCCCTGGGTGTTGTAGGGAAACCAATTTGAGCAATAAATTTCATATAAAAAAAAAAATGTTCACAAAGCACCTTGCACAATGCATCAACAAAACAGGAATGAAAGAATGAAAAATATTGTAATGATTCTTAAGATCTGTCCTTTCAGCACGGGACCAATGGTAGTAGCAGGGAACAGAATGTGGAGAGCACAGGAGACTGGCCAAAACTAGCAGGATGGTATGAGAATTGGCATTTGGGAACTTTAAAAAGCATTCATTTCATTAACTACACCAGGCTGTGCATATTACCCCAAGGTTTAGAGGGTTTTTTTTTTTCCTTAAACACACAGAAAACCAAGTCATACACAAAAGCAGTTATTATCACCATTAACATCCTCCTAGTAGAGTCTCTTGAAGATAAATTGTAGCTCAAGTTCTAATTCTTGAAGATAAATTCTAAGAAAAGAAGAGATGTGTATGTAAATGCAAGATGCCGCTGCCTACTATAAATCATTTCTGACAAAAAGAGAGGTCTATGGTGAAACTGACCATGACATTCTGATTACAAATTGCTTCCAAGGACACACAAAATAATTATAAAGTAAGATAAGAATGCCTGTGTAGGAGAATGAAGATTCTGAATTGCTTCTCTTAAAAGTTTTGATACGGGTTTTTCTGAGTACTTCTCCATTCCAAATAATAAACCTTCAATACAAGCACTTGTGACTTCAAACATCTGTATTCATCGTTGAAACATATTTCTTCAGTAAAGACAGGCTGGGAATGCAAGGAAGATAAAATTCAAATAAGTTTATTCTGCAACTGTGCTCAAAGAAGCTGAAATAAATATCCAAAAATGTTTCATTTTTTCATGCAACTCCTAGCTTCAACCAAAGAAAAATCAAACAGTATATTAACAGCATCTGTAAAAATGGCAAAGGCAGCCAACAAATAAGCCCAAAGACATAGAAAGAAGGATCTGAATCTAAGAGCTGAGAGAAAACTTGTTTTTTTTTTAATGTGTTTTGTTCTTTTTTGTAAAATTAATATTTTAAAATACTAATGGCCTAGAATTGTAGTTATCATTAATGGAAACATAAACCACATTTAGTTATACGCTTTTCTCATTTCACTTCTTAAATTTACTCTCAAGTGAGGGAGGCATACAGCTGGACAACACACAGGACGATCTGCCAAGAAAACAGCTTTAAAGTGAAGCTGATAGTTACTGTCTTGCTAATGGCGGGCAAAAGAACTCCTCATAATGATGGCTTTCACTGCTCTCCAGCATGAAGTGGTGAACATTTTCAAGTGCCCCCAAAGAAAATCCAGAAATTGGAGAGAAGAGCTTTATTTGGGGAAAAGAGGCAGAAAAGTTCAGATGCCACCAAGCAGAGGATAAAATAGACTTGTCTAGGGGCGCCTGGGTGGCTCAGTCGGTTGAGCATCCGACTTCAGCTCAGGTCACGATCTCGCGGTCCGTGAGTTCGAGCCCTGCGTCGGGCTCTGGGCTGATGGCTCGGAGCCTGGAGCCTGCTTCCGATTCTGTGTCTCCTTCTCTCTCTGCCCCTCCCCCATTCATGCTCTGTCTCTGTCTCAAAAATAAATAAAAATGTTAAAAAAAAAATAAAAAAAAATAGACTTGTCTAGTGAAGATGTAAAAATTGCATGATGTGAATAAGGTAAATCTACTCCTCTGTGTCCACTATAAAATCCTCCGTGAAACCTTCTTGGTCTACCAGGTTTCTGGGTAAGTAGATTCTTCAAGAAAGAGGCGCTAGGTCTGCACACAGGCACTCACAGGTAGAACACAGGAAGGGTGGTTGTGGCTTCTGGAGCCAGAGGATGAGAGCACAGCTGATGTCCGGGTCACAGAATGGTGCACAACCCAAGGACCAATCAGCAGGCCTCCACCCAACACCTGACCCATGCTTAGCAGGGACTTTGCCAACTAATGTAGGGAACAAAGGAAAGATAAGTCATGGAAGGATAGAAAAGAAAATGAGCAAAGAAAAAACCCACTCACAAATTACCACTTGCTAGGCATAACAAACCACAGAATGAAACCTGACTTTTCCAAATACTCTCAGCCCAAGAAGCAGCCTATTCACTAGAATAGCACAGGAATCTAGGGATCCAGTCATGGAATTGTACCTACAAATATACTGAAATGGAAACACATCTTTTTATTGGTCTTGTATGCTTTACAGCTGGCAGTCTTTT